>NC_143051.1:39167250-39488000 GCF_057628025.1 Oncorhynchus mykiss | reverse complement strand
GAGCATGAATAAACCTCCCTCCTCCTCCCCGTACCTGTTTCTTCCTCTCCACCGCCCCCTCGCTCATTTTGGCTCTGTTCCTTGTTTCAAGCTGGTTGTGGCAGAAAGTTCAACATGTTCAATGTTAACGCTTTCCCTACTCCTTACTTACTTTGATTTTTTTTCTATTTTATTTGCCTCTTTTCCATCTTAATGGCTTTTTTTCTTATCACATAATTCCAACCACCCCTTTTTCTCGCTGCACATTTTATCTTTTTGGGGGTTTAATCTTCTTCACTAATGTATAGCATTTTTTTTTTTACCTCAATAAGCTTTGCAATATTTTCACTCAACAGGCTTATCGCTCTATAGTGTATTTCATCAAAATAAGTGACCTTTACGGTGCATTTGCCTCGAATTAGTGATTTTTATGGTCAGTTTCACCCATTTAAGTGATTTTTGCAAGTTTTATCCAGCCAATTTGGAGGTTTTTGTAGTGCTTCCTATACAAATTGGGGGTATTCTCTTCACGGAGTGCCACAGAAGAGAATAGTAACTGGTGTGACTGATTGGGGGTCAGAGTGCACACGGTGATGAAGTGCCATTGCCTCGATCAGTCTGTCAGTCATTCTGTCACTGAGGTGGCCTTTGAATGCTGTCTGCCACTCAGGCCTCCCCTCTTCACACGGGTTTGGAACTGCCTCGGAGAGATTCATTCTTCCTCATGTCTCTGGTTCTCTCTCTGCTCCCTCTCCACCTTTTATCTCATCTTTACATGCTGCCCCCAGTCCATTATTTCCTCACCTCCTAGTCTCCCTCTCTAAAGGAAGGAAGGAGAAAAGAATGGTAAGAGGTGTGGATTTAAAAAAAAAAAAAAGTTTTTGGCACCCTTAGCCATTCGTCACTAGGCACTTTGCCATCTTTTTCTCTTTCTCCCGGCTTTACCTTTCCCTCAAGCAAACCCCTACCCACTTCTCCTTCCAGCCGCCATGGGTTATTCAATGAACTCAAGCAATTTTGACCCCTCTTTCAGTTGTTGGCTCACTCTGTATGCTTTTCTCTTCTTGTTTTTTTCACGAGGCAGTGGAAGTGGTCGAACCAGTCTGAGAACTCTGCTCTGCCACTGAAAGGAGTAAAATTGAGAATAACAAAGGTGTGTGTGTGTAGAGAGGGTTGGATAGCCACGTCTTCTGGTATAAGTAGGTGGTGTGAGAAGGGATTTCTTCATTGCTTAGACAATCTAAATTGTATCTACCTCATCTCCTATTTTCTGCAAAAAGTGGCAGTTTTTCCTCTTCTCGCTAATCTCATATTATTCCCTTTTTCACCCCCTTTCTAGTCATTTCTGTGAATGATTCTTCCACGCCCCACTCATTCTCTGTTTCTCTACCTCCCCCAAATCCCATAAACTGCTCCCTAATCTCTGTATAGTGAATTGGAATCAGAGAAATAGCCTCAATTAGATTTTTTTTATTTTATTTATTAGGATCCCCATTATCTGTTGCAAAAGCAGCAGTTACTCTTCCTGGGGTCCACACAAAACATGACATAATACAGAACATTAATAGACAAACCACTCAAGGGCAGAACGACATACTTAAAAAACTTTTGTATTTATTTATTTTTTTACAAAAGGCACACGTAGCCTGCATATCAATACACACAAACTATAAACCGTTGAAGTCAGAAGTTGACATACACTTAGGTTGCAGTCATTAAAACTCGTTTTTCAACCACTCCACTAATTTCTTGTTAACAATCTATGGTTTTGGCATGTCGGTTAGGACCTCTACTTTGTGCATGACACAAGTAATTCTTCCAGCAATTGTTAAGACAGATTATTTCACTTATAATTCACTGTATCACAATTCCAATGGGTCAGAAGTTTACATACACTAAGTTGACTGTGCCTTTAAACTGCTTGGAAAATTCCAGAAAATGATGTCATGGCTTTAGAAGCTTCTGATAGGCTAATTGACATAATTTGAGTCAATTGGAGGTGTGCCTGTGGATGTATTTCAAGGCCTACCTTCAAACTCAGTGCCGCTTTGCTTGACCTCTACAAGTCTGGTTCATCCTTGGGAGTAATTTCCAAACGCCTGAAGGTACCACGTTCTTCTGAACAAACAATAGTACACAAGTATAAACACCATGGGACCACGTAGGCATCATACCACTCAGGAAGGAGACACGTTTTGTCTCCTAGAGATGACCGTACTTTGGTGCGAAATGTGCAAAACAATCCCAGAACAACAGCAAAGGACCTTGTGAAGATGCTGGATGAAACCGGAACAAAAGTATCTATATCCACAGTAAAACAAGTCTATATCGACATAATCTGAAAGGCTGCTCAGCAAGGAAGAAGCCACTCCTCCAAAACCGCCATAAAAAAGCCAGACTACCATTTGCAACTGCACATGGGGACAAAGATCATACTTTTTGGAGAAATGTCCTCTGGTCTGACGAAACAAAAATGGAACTGTTTGGCCATAATGACCACCGTTATGTTTGGAGGAAAAAGGGGCAGGCTTGCAAGCCGAAGAACACCCATCCCAACCGTGAAGCACGGGGGTGGCAGCATCATGTTGTGGGGGTGCTTTGCTGCAGGAGAGACTGGTGCACTTCACAAAATAGATGGCATCTTGAGGAAGGAAAATTATGGGAATATATTGAAGCAATATCCCATACTTCCAAAGTTGTGGCAAATTGGCTTAAGGACTACAAATTCAAAGTATTGGAGTGGCCATCACAAAGCCCTGACTTCAATCCTATAGAACATTTGTGGGCAGAACTGAAAAAGCATGCCTGAGCAAGGAGGCCTAGAAACCTGACTCGGTTACACCAGCTCTGTCAGGAGGAATGGGCCAAAATTCACCCATCTTATTATGGGAAGCTTGTGGATGGCTACCTGAAACGTTTGAACCCAGTTTAACAATTTAAAGGCAATTCTACCAAATACTAATTGAGTGTATGTAATCTTCTGACCCACTGGGAATGTGATGAAAGAAACAAAAGCTGAAATAAAGACATTTCACATTCTTAAAATAAAGTAGTGATCCTAAGACAGGCAATTTTTACTAGGATTAAATGTCAGGAATTGTGAAACTGTTTTAAATGTATTTGGCTAAGTTGAATGTAAACCTCTGACTTCAACTGTAGGTCAATGATCATTGGCGTGTGAGAAGGGATGACGGGGTGTGTTTTAGGGTTGGGCGGTATCCAGATGTTGATACCGTCATAATGTTTCTGTACAATACAGGGGTATATGGTATTATTGAGTGGGGCGCTATTTTAAAAAAAAATTATGTTAATATAAAAAATAAACTCAACGCAATTTAGGCAACAAAGGCTCTTGATCCAGGAGGGGATGTAATGTCTCTGCTGGAACCAAGTAGCTTGATCTTGACATCTATCCACTTAGCTAGTAAGTTAGCAAACCAAATGCATAGCTGGAGTGGAGCCCCGAGCTGAATATAATTTATTTGATACATCTTAGATTACTTATAGTTAGTTATAAGCAGTGGCTTACCACAGCCCCCACAAAGACATACACGATATGACCAAAAGTATGTGGACACCTGCTCGTCGAACATCCCATTCCAAAATCATGGGCATTAATGTGTAGGTGGTCCTCCACTCTTCTGGGAAGGCTTTCCACTAGACATTCCTGCAGGAACTTTATTCCATTCAGCCACGAGCATTAGTGGGGTCCATTACTGATGTTGGGCGATTAGGCCTGGCTCACAATCAGTGTTCCAATTCATGCCAAAGGTGTTTGATGGGGTTGAGGTCAGGGCTCTGTGCAGGCCAGTCAAGTTCTTCCTCACCGATCTTGACCAACCATTTCTGTATGGAGCTCGCTTTGTGCCCCCGTGCATAGTCATGCTGAAACAGGAAAGGACCTTCACCAAACGGTTGCCACAAAGTTGGAAGCACAGGATCGTCTACAATGTCATTGTATGCTGTAGCGTTAAGATTTCCCTTCACTGAAACTAAGGGGCCATGTTTGAACCATGAAAAAAAATAATAATAATCCCCGGACCATTATGCCTCCTCCACCAAACCTTACAGTTGGCACTATGCTTTCGGGCAGGTAGCGTTCTTCTGGCACCTGCCAAACCCTGTCCGACTGCCAGATGGTGCATGGTGATCTTAGGCTAGTGTGCGGCCACAAACTCATTTTATGAAGCTCCCGACAAACAGTTCTTGTGTTGGTGTTGCTTCTGGAGGCAGTTTGGAACTCTGTAGTGAGTAATGCAACCGAGGACAGATGATTTTTATACGCTTCAGCAATCGACAGTCTCATTCTGTAAGCTTGTGCTCCTAGACGTTTCCACTTCCCAATAACAGCACTTACAGTTGACTGTGGCAGCTCTAGCAGGGCAGAAATTTGACGAATAGACTTGTTGGAAACGTGGCATCCTATGACAGTGCCACGTTGAAAGTCAGTGAGCTCCTCACCTCAGTAAGGCCATTCTACTGCCAATGTTTAGCAATGGAGATTGCATGGGTGTGTGCTCGATCTTTATACACCTGTCAGCAACGGTTGAGGCTGAAATAACCGAATCCACTAATTTGATGGGGTTTCCATATATACACACACACACACAGGACCAGTCAAATGTTTGGACACCTACTCATTACAGGGTTTTTCTTTATTTTTACTATTTTCTACATTGTAGAATAATAGTGAAGACATCAACTATGAAATGACGCATATGTAATCATGTAGTAACCAAAAACGGTTAAACAAATCAAAATAGATTTGAGATTCTTCAAAGTAGCCACCCTTTGCCTTGATGACAGCTTTGCACACTCTTTAGCATTAGTTCAACCAGCTTCATGAGGTAGTCACCTTGAATACATTTCAATTAACGGGTGTACCTTGTTAAGTTCATTTGTGGAATTTCTTTCCTCAATGCATTTGAGCTAATCAGTTGTGTTGTGACAAGGTAGGGGTAGTATACAGAAGATAGCCCAATTTGGTAAAAGACCAAGTCCATATTATGGCAAGAATAGCTCAAATAAGCAAAGAGAAATGACAGTCCATCATTACTTTAAGACATGAAGGTCAGTCAATACTGAAAATTTCAAGTGCAGTCGCAAAAACAATGAGCGCTATTATGAAACTGGCTCTCATGAGGACCGCCACAGGAAAGGAAACTCAGAGTTACCTCTGCCGCAGAGGATAAGTTCATTAAGAGTTAACTGCACCTCAGATTGCAGCCCAAATAAATGCTTCATAGAGTTCAAGTAACAGACACATCTCAACATCAACTGTTCAGAGGAGACCGTGTGAATCAGGCCTTCATGGTTGAATTACTGCAAAGAAACCAATACTAAAGGACACCAATTAGAAGAAGAGACTTGCTTGGGCCATTGGACATTAGACTGGAGGAAATCTGTCCTTTTGGTCTGATGAGTCCAAATTTGAGATTTTTGGTTCCAACTGCTTTGTCTTTGTGAGGAGCAGAGTAGGTGAACGGATGATCTCTGCATGTGTGGTTCCCTCCGTGAAGCATGGAGGAGGTGTGGGGGTGCTTTGCTGGTGACACTGTCAGTGATTTATTTAGAATTCAAGGCACACTTAACCAGCATGGGTACCACAGCATTCTGCAGCAATACACCATCCCATCTGGTTTGGGCTTAGTCCCACTATCATTTGTTTTTCAACAGAACAATGACCGAGAACAGGGCTATTTGACCAAGAAGGAGAGAGTGATGGAGTGCTGCATCAGATGACCTGGCCTCCACAATCACCCGACCTCAACCCAATTGAGACGGTTTGGGATGAGTTGGACCGCAGAGTGAAGGAAAATCAGCCAACAAGTGCTCAGCATATGTGGGAACACTTTCAAGACTGTTGGTAAAGCATTCCAGCTGATGCTGGTTGAGAGAACGCCAAGAGTATGCAAAGCTGTCATCAAGGCAAAGGGTGGCTACTTTGAAGAATCTAAAATATATTTAGATTTGTTTAACACTTTTTTGGTTACTATATGATTCCATATGTGTTATTTCATAGGGTTGATGTCTTCACTATTATTCTACAATATAAAGAACCCTTGAATGAGTCGGTGTGTCCAAACTTTTGACTGGTACTGTATACACACAAAAAATTGCTGTTTTGAAAATCATACCATTAGTATTTTGAAATACTACTGTATAAACAGTATCACCTAAGCGACAGTAGTTGACAATCATCGGTTAAGCAGACTAACTACCTTGACGACCATAATGACAAAGCCAATTTCCTGTATGTCTGGGTGGGAGAAGGAAGGCTGCTAAGTTTTGAGTAAAGTAAGATAGTGATTCAGGCCAAAGGTTTTCAGAGGCAGTGTTACAAGAGCGTGTATGTGCGTGTTTCCTTACGAATGTGAGCTTCCTGGCCTAGTCTTTTCCCGGGAAACGGCATATCCTGCCGACACAATAAACAATACCGTTCTCACACACTGGCACACGCAATCACCAACTTATTTCTTAAGGGGGTTGATGAAATGATCCTAAGAACATTTTTATCAAAATTAACACAACCCGTTTCCTGCCAGTGAGAGTAATTGGATGAATAGTGATTGGTTGTTTGATTGTGTGTGTGTTCCACTGTCTCTCCTCAAGATTTTCCTTCTGATCATTTTCACCTCAATCAACCCCATGGGTGTTTTTCTGCCCCTGTCTCTGCCTCTTCCTTATCTACACGCCAGACTTCCTCTTCCTCCACCTCCTCCTCAATGTTTTACAACCTCTCAACCCCAAATACTGTGTATGAAAGACTTTCCTGGTAAACAGGCGTAGGAATAGGATAAACATGGAATTGTGTGTGTCCAGACTTGTCCAACTACATAGTCTTTGTCTTTGCACGTATCAATGCATTTGTAATGAAGTGTGTGTGTGTGTGTATGGGGTCGATTATTGTCTCTGAAAATGAGCCATTATGTGTGTTCTGTAAATAAGGGTCGTTTTGATGTGTTTGTCCTGTTTTCATATTTTCCATTCATTGTACATAACAATGATACAATTTCAATTCAATGTGTCTAACGCAGGCCCGAAACACTTGATTGTTTTATATATATATCACAAACACACGCACACACACACTTGAAGTCGGAAGTTTACATACACTTAGGTTGGAGTCATTAAAACTCGTTTTTCAACCACTCCACAAATTTCCTGTTAACAAACTATAGTTCTGGCAAGTCGGTTAGGACATCTACTTTGTGCATGACACAAGTATTTTTTTCCAACAATTGTTTACAGACAGATTATTTAACTTATAATTCACTGTATCACAATTCCAGTGGGTCAGAAAGTTTACATACACTAAGTTGACTGTGCCTTCAAACAGCTTGGAAAATTCCAGAAAATGATGTCATGGCTTTAGAAGCTTCTGATAGGCTAATTGACATGATTTGAGTCAATTGGAGGTGTACCTGTGGATGTATTTCAAGGCCTACCTTCAAACTCAGTGCCGCTTTGCTTGACATCATGGGAAAATCAGAAGACTTACAGAATGTGATGCAGCAAGTCGTGTGTGTGTGTCTGTGTGTGGTGAACATTTTTTATGAGCGGCAGGTAGCCCAGTGGTTAGAGCGTTGGACTAGTAACCGAAAGGTTGATAGATCGAATCCCAGAACAGACAAGGTAAAAATCTGTCGTTCTGCCAAGAACAAACAAGAATTTGTTCTTAACTGACTTGCCTAGTTAAATAAAAATAATTATTATTGCGAGGGCACTGAATCACCGGAAATTCCGCGAGTTGCTGGAGGAATACCAGACAGAATACGGCGACTTGATATTTCACAATGGCTGTCTCGTGACAGAGTTTTGGAAAGATTTCTCTCTCCTCCCTCAAATCTGTGAAGGAGGATATTAAAGCTGGCTTTTTAAAATGACATCACCTGCCACCTGAACACGGTGAATCTCCAGCTCCAAGGGAGTTTGAGTCAAGATTCAAGGATATCAGTTCATTGCAATGTGAACTAAGATTAGGTGTTACCCATTTCTGGAGCCTTGTGTCAGACACAGAGTATCCACTTCTGAAGCAATGTGTGCAAAGAGGTGACCATTGTATATTGGCACTTAATCATGTGAAGCAACATTTTCAACAATGAACATTGTGAAACAACAGAGAAACAGACTGACCAATGCACACCTGGATTGCTTCACAAGGATAGCAACAACACTATACATTTAGAATGAATTCAGTCAAGGACCAGAGGGGACATTTTCACTCATCCAACTACTGAGGTAACCCTTAATATGGGTCTTTATTCATGTGATGTAGCCTATTTGATGTGTGTATGTATATATTTGTGATGTGCTGTACATCAAATCAATTGCATGTGCTCTCTTGCTCTGAATTTGTTCAATTGATAATTGATAATATTGGAAGAAAAAGTACAACAAATGTAAAGATCTGTGCGGCCCTCTGAATGATTGTCTCAACCCAAAGTGGCCCTCTTACAAAAAATAGTGAGTAACACTGATCCACGGTATGGGTCTCTCACACACACACAGCTCCAGTTACTGGTGCCCCCTGGAGGTCAAGATGTGTAACGATTACCTCTTTGCATTGAATAGATTATCTCAGCCAAACCTCCTTGTACAGTTTCAAAGCCACGGGCAGGCAAACAATGGTGAATGCTCACAGACTATTATACTCTGAGGATTGGAGAAATAATGATGAAAAAACAAGGTTTATCTTATGGAAATCAATTCTGCAACAAAAAAAATGCGTCTTGAGTAATGTAATTTCAGTGATGACATTTTTGGTCAGGCTCTCACACAAGTACAAATGATTCTGGGACCGTGTTAGACCGTTAGAAAGAGCACACCTATCCATATCCCTGTGGTTGTCCAAAATAAGGCAATTATGTTGCTGGTGGATTCTGGGGTTACTTTGTGGGAGGGAAGCCGTTGAAGTCTTTGGCCAAGGGCGCTGTCAGAATGAACAATGGACAAAGGTAAAGTAACAGATATAGAAAGGAGAGAGATTGATGACAGAAGTCTACACAACCCAAGTATGAACCTGCCTCTGAATATTATGTTAAGTGGGAGGGGCTAATAGTTGGCCCATTCTTGTTTCTATTAACTGTGTTAGCCAATACAAACAGTGGGTCACAAACTCACATATTTGGCATTCCAACAAGGCCGGATCCGATTGGTTCGTCAAGTGCTAGGGGAGAGGTCGGAATTAAATGGATCTATTGGGCTTATTGAGTGATGCAAGATGGACTGGGAGAGGGTGGGGAGACCTGACAGAGATGGATAGATGAAACGAAAGAGAAATTTAGCTGTGTAGAAAAATGTGAACCAGCCCCACAAGCACAGCCAGACTTATATTTCAGTGGCTCTCTTCTCTCATGCTCCTCAATTAAAAAAAAAATAATAATTTAAAAAACTTCTTAACTGTTTTTCTTTTTCCAGGGGATAAATTCAGAAAGAAATGCCAGCCCTGTAACCCATGTCTTTCATCTCTCTTCTTTAACACCCCTCACTTTCCCATTTTCCCTCCATGGTCCTATGGACACACACACAGGACACACACACACAGGACACACACTGTGTTCAGTCCTTTTTGAAGTCCCAAAGTCCAGAGTAATACCCCCTCTCTGTTTGGGAACAATGGACCCAGGGCCCCACCCTGCCCCACTCTCCCCGACTACCGTCCTCCCTCTCTGGGCCTCAGTGTCGGCTCTAAGCCCTTGTATTAGGCAGAGTCTGGTGCCGCTGAATGGACCTAAACTCAGCCGCTGCTCCACCTGATAATCCGTGCTCGGACGAGCCGATTAGACGCCCCCGCGGCATTCCGATCCACTCAGCCGTAACTCCGACCAGTCACCTCTTAGGCTGTATTAGTGTGGCATTATGACCCGATGTGGAAAAAAAGATTCTGAGGTTAGTGTAATTGCTCTAGGTTTGAGTGATGGGTGATGGCTCTAGACTATGGCACTGATGGTAATTGCTGTGGAGTTTCACAGTGGTCAGGTGTTGCGAGCTTGACAGCTGGTGTAACCTCATGTGCTTTTAAATAGACAACTGAACCTCAAAGCAGGTGATTCTCCACACAGCATCCATCTCATGGCTTTTAAATGCACGGGAGCAGCACATTACTTGCTGACCGTGTGTGTGATTGTATGTGTGTGTCCAAGGACCCTCTGGTGCCGACTTTGCGATTGTCCGACCTTTGATCCCGAGTGAGCCCTCCTCCCCTCAGATGTCCAACATTCCACAGGGCGATAGAGTGCAGAGATGAGAGAAGGAGATGGAGGGAGGGGGTAGAGGTGAAGAAAAAAGCAAAACGCTGGCCAGAGAGATTAAAGTAGATAGATCAGGCTCCTGCCCCTGAAGAGGCTCTAATAAATCAAGAATTCACTTGAGACGAGGAGAGGTTGAAACAGTCTGGAGTCTATTTTGCACTAGACACAATACACACAAACACACACAGACACAAAACCACTTGACGTTCGCTGGCTGTCTATCGTCGTCATTCATTATCCCCCTTAATCTCACACACACACACACACCTCAGTAAACCTAATACACACGCACGCGCACACACACAATCGTAGTTGCATATCTGTCATCGTTCCATAAATCCTCCATAAGCAGAGAATGCAGTCACCCCTCCCGTCTGTAAATGTTGCTGTCATTAAAACTAAGCATCCGAGGAACAACAGAGGGCATAAATGAGCACTAACCATAGTGCGAAGCAATTCCGGTGCCATTTTCAATATGGAGTCTGAAATCAAGAGAGAGAAGCTGTTTAGAGTCTGCCAGAGTGATGGTGACAACGTTTGACATTGTTAAAAACTTTTCAATCAGGCATTCTTTGAAGTGCCTTTAATCAGTCGTGCTGCAAAAGCCCCCGGGATAAATAAACTATTTACAATTAATAAAGGGGCCCCTCTTGGGTGTGTATTCAGCCCCCTGTTCATTTGGGTTAGTAAGATATTCCATCAGAGGAGGGTGCAAATAGTACCACTGTATGAAACTGGCATTGATGAAGCAACTGCAATACTCACACACACAAAGTTTACCACAGAGGAAAAGCCATTCGCAGCGAGAGGCCCCTGACCCTCTCATTCACATGGCTCCCTCACTCCCAGCCTGAGGGTGACTTTATTACCTTTTTTTTTGTGTTTTAATTGCACTGCCCTTCGACCCCGACAAACAACTTTTAAATCAGGGGGAGAGCGAGCGAGTGTGTGTGCGTGCTCGGTCGTGTGGTTACTGTTTGAGGAGGATACTAGGTCAAACGCAGCATACGAACATGTTTGCTCAATAGTATTATCGATTTAGCTGGGATTGTGAGTGTCAGGCAAAATGACCACTCTACAGTGGAACTTGTAAACAGTGTGTGGCAGCTAGGCAAACTGTAGATAAGCACTAAGCTGTCCTAGCACACAGTCAGTGGAATAATAATTACTGGCCCCTGTGTTTGCTTAATATGCCACTATTATGCAGCTAGATGGATGTTGACTCGCTTAATTAGTATACAGAGAGAAACGGTTGCTCTTTTTACCAGCCCCAACACTACTCTTGCCACTGTGCTGTTAATCTGGTCATCTGCATTGAGGGAAAGCAATGAAGCGGGGAGGCAGAGGGGGTTGTGCTGGAGGGGTGGGGGAAGGGTAGTGGGCACTAGGAGTTTGGAGCCACAGCGTCTGCCCTTTAACCAGGGGGGTCCACCGGTAACAAACAACACCAGCTAATGAGCGACAAGGGCCTCTCTCTGCTTGTGCATTTTGATCGTTACTCACACATATGGACCTTGTCACGTCACCCCCCCCCCCCCCCCCCGGAACACATCCCAAATGTCACTTCTTGTGTTCACTGCTTTCATGGGGTGAAGCTGGAATTCTCAACAACAAAAAACAGATACCCAAGAGCCAAAATGGCTCCAATGTGGAGTTTTCATTGGCAGATGTGCAAATACCCAACCCAGGACTATGGAGCAACCCATCTCTCACAGAGCTGTGTGGTGCAAAGGCGTCAGCATGCTTCAGTTCGACTTTGACTAGCCAAACTGAACGAGTATGATCCCATGCTCCCTGAAAAGATATTCACTTGAAAAAATGAAGAGGAAAGCGGCAATATTACCCTAGGACATTAGAGGCGGATGAGCTGGTAATGGGCCATCTACAGCCAAACAAGGAAGAAACGACACACCTAAACAAGGAATACACACGCAGGTGAATAAAATTGTGTATATAGAGACACTTGACTGGCGAGAGATGCATTTTTCGAACTGCCCGGGATCTACTAGATTTGATGTGCCTAGTAACACACATAATAGGCGAGATAAGGAGACAGAAGATGCCCGCTACAGGTTCACAATGGTGGATGCAAGGGCATATGGCCGAAAGAGCTAGGGTGAAGTGTTTCAGGAGTTCTTTTGGGTCCAAACTGCTGCAGAAGACCCTCGATTTACCACCGCCAGCTGTCCTGCCAGGTACCACAACGTCCTCGTGTTTTCATGGGAGATGCGCCTTTCCCCCTACATGATGACCTCATGCACCCTTATTCAGGTATGTTGATAATAGAATGTTGGAATCCATTTCACTTTTTCTGTTTCTAATTTCCCTTGTTACTGCACCTCTATATGAAAGTGCCATTTTATCAAGGCTTTTGGAATATGGTTCCTGGAAATGTTGTTTTTGTTTACCAAATGCATATATCTGACATTTATCTTGTTAGACTCCCGTGAGAGGTATCTCAATAAACCTGGGTGTACCTGGAACTAGCACCACTCTTGTTGTCGGAGAGTCAGAAATTGCATTCTGCATCATGGCTGCAAGAAGGAGGATTCTCGTTGGACGCGCACACACTGTTCTTTGTGTGCACTGTGAACCAGTAGAGTTCTAATCTTTTTAATAAAATGAAACCTGATTCTGGGACACCTGACGGGTGTGGCATATCAAGGAGCTGATTAAACAGCATGACTATTAGAGGTGCACCTTGTGCTGGGGGACAATAAAAGACCACTCTAAAATATGCAGTTTTGTCACACAACACCACAGATGTCTCAAGTTTTTTGAGGGAGCATGCAATTGGCATGCTGACTCCAGGATTGTCCCAGAGCTGTTGCCAGAGTATTGAATGTTAATTTCTCTACCATAAGTCGCCTTCAATGTCGTTTTTAGAAAATTTGGCAGTATGTCCAACCGGCCTCACAACCGTAGACCACATGGTGTCGTGTGGGCGACCGGTTTGCTGATGTCAACGTTGTGAACAGCATGCCCCATGGTGGGGTTATGGTATGGGCAGGCATAAGCTACGGACAACAAACACAATTGCAATTTGAATTCACAGAGATACCGTGATGAGACATTGTCGTGCCATTCATTCGCCGCCATCACCTCATGTTTCAGCATGATAATGCATGTCCCCATGTCGCAATGATCTGTACACAATTCCAGGAAGCTGGATATATCCCATTTCTCCCATGGCCTACATACTCACCAGACGTGTCACCCATGTTTGGGATGCTCTAGGTCGAAGTGTTACATGTTACAGTTCCCGCCAATATCCAGCAACTTCGCACAGCCATTGAAGAGCAGTGGGACAACATTCCACAAGGCAAATGTTAGTCACACCAGATACTGACTGGTTTTCTGATCCACGCCCCTACCTTTTTTAAAGGTACAGTATCTGTAGCCAACCAACGAATATCTGTATTTCCAGTCGTAAAATCCATAGATTAGGGCCTAATAAATTAATTTAAATTGACTGATTTCCTTATATGAACTGTAACTCTGCTGTATTGACATGAAGAAATACAATCAGAGCTTTTTCAGCTAACAAATAAACCTTTATTCTTGCTTCTGAAATTAAGCCACAATACAAAATTGTCTGCTGAGAACAGACGCTGAAACAAGTGCCTATGGAGTAAAATAAGTGTTGGGGTGTAGTTGCACATCTTTCTGAATATAAATCTTTCTGAAAAATAGTGCAACAGTGTCTGCTATGAACAGACATGTAAACCAAAAAAAGTGTTGTTAGAATAAAATGAACGTGTCTAGTGTCTGACTCCTGAGATGTCTGAACAACAACAGAACAAGTTGTTAATTTCATTGCGGTCCCAGTCGTTTGGTCCATGTCATTTTCTTGAAGTCATGCACAAACTCATGCAGCTGGTGGTCAAATTCCTCCCGGAGTTTTGGCGAGAGTTTGTCCATGAAATCAGCTATAGGTGCCAGGACCCTGTGGAGAGGATGGGATGAGGGGGGAAATAAGGAGTGTCTGGAGAGCAGAGGAGGAAAAAATACCACAGAACAGAGGAAAGGGGATCAAAGTAAAGTCTGAAATTATTTTTTAAATTTTATTTTTTTTACTTCTGGGACAAGCTGCTGGCTCTATGCATGACGTTTTCCAGATCTTGAGATAAAGGCATTGCAAATAATTGAAAACTTGTGTCAAGGACTGAGTCTGCAGCTCTTTTTCCTCCCTTTACCAGACTTTGCTACCAAACTTTGACTTTGGTAACACCAATGTGGGTAGCTTAGGTTTTTCTTTCTCTGACAAAATTGTTTGATCAAAAATTATGACGATCTTTAGTTTAGTTGGTTGTCTTTCTTTCCATGCATGAGCCAATAGCCAGCCAAGAAGCTTGCGCTAGCTATTGTTAGCCAAACATGACTACTCTTTGTTGACTACAATAGAAAATACAACAACATACCCCATCCTTTGGTGAAGACAGCATGTTCCTTTCTGGCTTCCCATGCTTCGTGTGCTGAACAAACCAGCAGCAACATTTCTGGAGTAGCATTTCTACCGGGATCTCCACTGCGGCCCATGTTTGTTTTTTCTTTGCTTTGACAAACTTGTTGCAAACCCTACCCCACTTTTTCGAATGAATTGGCATTTACATGCTGGTCTTTATGTAATGCATAGGTAGAATCGTACTGGGGAAGGTACTTTTTACTTACTCGGTCAAATGATGCTCGACGTTGTCGTTCGCCGTGTTGAATCCACACGAGTTTCGGTGCCCAAACAGCCGACAAAATCCTAACCGAACTCCAAAACGAACAAAATGGCACAAACTGTACCAAACTGTTTCGGTTGGGAAGCATGCGGCCGCCTTAATAGGGGGAGGATATAACACACCACACACTAGCTGGCTTTGTGAGAGTCCCCCAAATGCAGAGTTGCACATGTATTCATTGCAAAAGCAATAAAACTCTATCTAAGACACACATTCGGGGCGCGTGTTGTGAAAACATTTAAGCTGGGTGAGTTTACTCCATTTCTCCGTTACTCTGGGCACCCTGGTGATGCAGACCGATTCAGGCAGGAGGAGTTGGTAATGGATAAGCACAGCTTAAGTAACTGAACACTGGGTGAGGGGGTGGTGGTTGTTTTGCTAGAGGCTAGAGCCAGCTACTGCCCTCTCCAGTTTGGTGTGTGTGTGGTGATGGATGGGGATGAACGCATATCTCTGTGAGAAAGAATGACGGGGAAGAAGGAAAGGTAGAGAAGGAGAGCAAAAAGAGGAGGAGGGTGGGAGTGTAGGTGATTATTATTTATTTTTTTACTGGGTGGAACTAGGGGCCTCTTTACACTACGCTACTTTGACGACACAAATCAGGTCCAGGAGAGGTGCTTGTGTAGTTTAGAGAGACAGATATACAGTTGAAGTCGGAAGTTTACATACACTTAGGTTGGAGTCATTAAAACTCGTTTTTCAACCACTCCACAAATTTCCTGTTAACAAACTATAGTTTTGGCAAGTTGGTTAGGACATCTACTTTGCATGACACAAGTAATTTTTCCAGCGATTGTTTACAGACCGATTATTTCACGTTTAATTCACTGTATCACAATTCCAGCGGGTCAGAAGTTTACATACACTAAGTTGACTGTGCCTTTTAAACAGCTTGGAAAATTCCAGAAAGTTATGTCATGGCTTTAGAAGCTACTGATAGGCTAATTGGTGGTGTACCTGTGGATGTATTTCAAGGCCTACCTTCAAATTCAGTGCCTCTTTGCTTGACATCATGGGGAAATCAACCAAGACCCCAGAAAAAAATTGTAAACCTCCACAAGTCTGGTTCATCCTTGGGAGCAATTTCCAAACGCCTGAAGGTACCACGTTCATCTGTACAAACAATAATTTGCAAGTATAAATACCATGGGACCACGCAGCCTTCGTACCGTTCAGGAAGGAGACAGGTTCTGTGTCCTAGAGATGAACGTACTTTGGTGTGAAATGTGCAAATCAATCCCAGAACAACAGCAAAGGACTATGTGAAGATACTGGAGGAAACGGGTACAAAAGTATCTATATCCACAGTAAAACGAGTCCTATATCGACATATAACCTGAAAGACCGCTCAACAAGGAAGAAGCCATTGCACTGCCATAAAAAAGAAAGACTATGGTTTGCAACTGCACATGGGGACGAAGATCGTACTTGTTGGAGAAATGTCCTCTGGTCTGATGAAACAAAAATAGAACTGTTTGGCCATAATGACCATCGTTATGTTTGGAGGAAAAGGGGGAGGCTTGCAAGCTGAAGAACACCATCCCAACCATGAAGCACGGGGGTGGCAACATCATGTTGTGGGGGTGCTTTGCTGCAGGAGGGACTGGTGCACTTCACAAAATAGAGGGCATTATGAGGCATGAAAATTATGTGGATATATTGAAGCAACATCTCAAGACATCAGTCAGGAAGTTAAAGCTTGGTTGCAAATGGGTCTTCCAAAAGGACAGTGACTCCAAGCATACTTCCAAAGTTGTGGCAAAATGGCTTAAGGACAACAAAGTCAAGGTATTGGAGTGGCCATCACAAAGCCCTGATCTCAATCCTATAGAAAATGTGTGGGCAGAACTGAAAAAGTGTGTGCGAGCAAGAAGGCCTAAACCTGATTCAGTTACACCAGCTCTGTCAGGAGGAATGGGCCAAAGTTCACCCAACTTATTGTGGGAAGCTTGTGGATGGCTACCTGAAACGTTTGACCCAATTTGAAAAATGCTACCAAATACTAATTGAGTGTATGTAAACGTTTTACCCACTGGGAATGTGATGAAAGAAATAAAAGCTGAAATAAATAATTCTCTCTACTATTATTCTGAAATATCACATTCTTAAAATAAACTGGTGATCCTAAGGGAATTTTACTAGGATTAAATGTCAGGAATTTTGAAACACCTTAGCCAAATACATTTAAACTCGGTTTATGTAAATTTCCGACTTCAACTGTAGATTGAAATCTCTCTTTAAGAGAAAGTAGTTTGGAAGACATCTACACCACATACCCCCATCTGAGTGGAACAGTGTAAGACAACCTCTCTCACACCACATGTCCCCTAAATAATTACCTTAATACCAGTAGACAACATTTTTGCTCTGTTAGCCACATAGAAAATGTATGGCTTTAAAAAATATCCACACATTTGTGTATCATTGCATTAATCAAGTTTGCAAACTTATGTGCAATATGGTTTAGATGAAGCTCCTGTATAGTTTGAATTGCTATCCTTATTTTGTTTGTCTACATACTATGGCATTTATGGTATGCTAAAAGCTGCACTCACACATGAAGCAGGATTCACATCCCAAGGCTAGTGTAAACCGAGAAGTTGCGAATCTGATGTTGAAGAGACATACTGTTGATCTCACTAGACATATTTGACAAATGTAAATCTGCCCGAGGACTGGAGGGAGGAGAGGCAGGCAGATAGTCTGACTGTATCTGCTCCCTGTGTGTGTAGCTGTAATGAGAGGGGGAGTGAGGCTGGAGACAGAAACAGACAGGGACCAGACGTGTGTGTGTGTGTGTCTGTTTATCCTTAATGAAAGGGGTAAATGCTCAGGAGAGACCTGGCCTCCTCATACTCATGCCTCTCACTCTTTCGGGCGGCGGTGGTGCGTGTTTTGTGATTAGGCACCCCTTGTCTGTGCATGCCTGGTGTCTAGCTCTGTCTGCAGTTTAGTATCGATACTCATCTCCTGGCCCGGTGTCCTGAATGACTGCTAATGTTTCTCTGTAAACATCGCTGGGTGCCAGGGGGAGCCGGGATCAATGTGCACTCAGGACTAGCTCCCAGCACAGACTGCACTGCTGTCCACAATCATCCATATTTCTATACATCCAACCAAACTCACTTTCCCACTTATTGTGTTTTCTCCCTGCCTGCTGCTCATGCCTCTCCATCTCCTCCATGATTTCCCCTGTTGAATACGTGGCACACGCCACCGGCCGATACATACTTCAACATTTGATTGTTGTATTTGTTTTTGCCGCCCTGAAGCCATCGCCATACTTATTAATCCCTATGACACTTGTGACTCGCCTAACCCCCTCCTTCCCCCTTTTGATCTTCGTCCTCAGGTTCCTAAGGGACAGCTATGCGGTGGAGGTGCGTCTGAACGACTACCTGGACATCGTGTGCCCCCACTACCCGCTGGGCGAGGTGGCATCGCAGGATGCTGAGCGCTACGTGCTCTACATGGTGGAGCGGGAGGACTACGACGCTTGCAAGCCTCAGTCCTACGACCAGATGCGTTGGGAGTGTGGCCACCCCTTCGCCCCCCACGCAGCTGAGAAGTTCTCGGAGAAGTTCCAGCGCTTCACCCCTTTCACCCTGGGCAAGGAGTTCCGCCAGGGAGAGAGCTACTACTATATCTGTAAGTGTCTAGCTATTTTTTTTTTATCCATGTAAATATATTATTTCTTGAGAATTTGTAAGAGAACTGAACCCGAAAGTCAACGTTTGTTTGACGTTTTCAGACCTCAAAAGTAGTCGAGTCAACATGAGAGTGAGGTGAAATGTTCCTTTTTAAGTCAGGAAAAAATGTGAGGGAAAAGCACTGCCGATGACATAGATGTGTATGACCCTTGGTAAAGCACCCAGACAAACAAGGTGCCACCTTGAAGGCTTATGTTAACATTCAGTGAATGTTGGCATGCTACGTTGTGTTGTTGGCATGCTATGTTGTGCATCAGCGCTCACATGGTAGCTAGCAGATAGCTGGTGGCCCAATCACCCAGAGAGGCGATGCTGTGACCCTGAGTGTGTTGTAATTAGATGAGCGATAGGACGGGACACCCTCCCCCTGTTCACAGATGGCTGCAGGTCGTGTGTGTGCGTGCGTCTGTCTGTCTGTGGAGGTAGATTAAGGTGACACAGGAGGATAAGTGCATTTGCTTTTCTGTAATTAACGCTCGTCTTTTTCCCTTCCCCTCTCCAGCCAAACCTCTGCACCACCACGGACAGGAGTGCCTCAGGCTCAGGGTAGACGTCGTAGCTACTGATGGTAAGTTTCACTGCCCTAGTGGTTGGGTGGTCAAAAGTAGTGCACTATATAGGGAATAGGGTGCCATTTGGAATGTAACCTTTGTCTGACAATGATGATGATTTTAGCTGCAGTATGGCAGAGGAATTGATTGTTATTTTTCTCATCCAGGTTCTCAAGAGGCCAGGGTTGCAACTGGAGGAGCTGCAGCTGTACCTGGAGCTGAGGGTGGAGCACACAACCCCTCCAACAGGCTGCCTGCAGGTATGTTAATGAACAAACCATTGGGCCAGTTGTATTCTCTATGGGCCAGTTGTACTTGATCCTAGGACTGAACGTTTAGGGACGGTTTGAAAGACGTGATGGGGGGGAGGGGGGGACTATTTAATACATATTTGAATAAGGCTGTAACGTAACAAAATGTGGAAAAAGTCGAGGGGTCTGAATACTTTCCAAATGCATTGTATATTCCAATGGAGATTCTTCATTGATGTTTTTTTTAATCCAGGACTAGGATTAATCTGTGTCCGGGAAACCGGCCCTTGAAATTAAGATTAAGGATGAGTTTACATGGACTAATATATATATATTCTATATTTTCACCATACAGATGACCCAGTGGTGATCCTGCCAGAGGTCCAGAAAAGTGTGCGAACAAATTCGTCGGTGTCAAAGGCGTCCTTCTCCATCCTGTCATTGTTTGTCCCAGTCTTATTATTGCTGCTGTTACAGTGAGACTACAAATCTCATAGACTTGGAGGACATACAATGAAGTTGGGTCTGTGGGGAACCACAGGCACAAAAGACAGTTCTCAAAGCCCAAGTGCTGGTCACTGGGAGAGGGACAAATTTGAGTCTCGTAAGTACGGATGGACACATGCACTAAGTGTGCTGAGTGAGAATTTGGTTTGAGTTTTGTGGGAAGGCACTGAGCTTTCTCAAGATGTTAGTATTTCCTGGAGAGATTTTGTTCTCTTTAGGGTTAGTGTTTTGCTCTTCTCCTCCCCCCAAAAAAACATAATTCATTTTGGAAAAGTGCGGAAGAAAATTTTGAAGAGGAACATAAATGGACGAAGAACAATCACTGACGACAAAAGCTAAATGACTTTCTTATATGGACAACTATTTGGATTTGATATGAATTGCATTTAGTGTTACATCTTCTCTAAGCTTTTGAGCCAAAGAATACAGTGATCATCTCTTCAGTATTTAACTATTCTATTCCAACCGTGACTATTGTGTTCTGTTTGTGTTATTGTACTGTAATTGAGTGGCGCTAAATGTCCTAGTGATTCTTTCTCAATGTAGCATCGACAAAAGCAGGGGATGTTGGCGAACTATCAATGTTCCTGTGCAGACTCGACCATGTGCTTTCACAGCACTAACCATACAGCACAACAGACAGACTGACTGACTGCATAGACTGACTGACATCACAATACAGACCCATGACATAGTAGACACTGCATGGAAAGGAAAGGTATTATGTACATTCTGTGAAAGATTTACTGTATACAATACTGTATGTTTAACAAATGCTATGCTTACTGTTGGTAAGTGAGCTCTCTCTGAGGAGGGGGGGGGGGGGGGAGAGTGTTAGAATGAGTGTTTCAGTGAGAGAGAGCTAGAGGTCAAACAAAATGTTAAAACTTGCCAAAAGCAAACACGGATACAGTACATTGTGTGAAGCAGTGTAAGGCAGGCCTTTTCTGTATGTCAGATCATGCACCCGTACCGTTTTAAACTGACAAACAAAATAAACCAGACTGAACTATGCTCATCACAGTACTTGCCAGAGCAGTGTTTCACTATGCAACACTGTTCTCTACTTCTACTTACACTAAAAAGTCAAAAGTCAATGTTTATATTCAAAAACAGTTGAAATTTGGTTGGTAATACACTATATACTTTGTGTTTGTGGATTTGGCTATTTCAGCCACACCAGTTGCTGAGAGGTTTATAAAATCGAGCACACTGTCATGCAATCGAGCACACAGTCATGCTCTATAGACAAACATTGGCAGTAGAATGGCCTTACTGAAGAGCTCAGTGACTTTTAACGTGGCACCATCATAGAATGCGACCTTCCCAACAAGTCTGTTTTGTCAAATTTCTGCCCTGCTAGAGCTGCCCCGGTCATAAATGCTGTTATTGTGAAGTGGAAACATCTAGGAGCAACAACAGCTCAGCTGAACAGAACCGCTGTATCGTGCAAATATCATCTGTCCTCTGTTGCAACACTCACTACCGAGTTCCAAACTGCCCTAGAAGCAACGTCAGCACAATAACTGTTTGTCGGGAGCTTCATGAAATGGGTTTCCATGGCTGAGCAGCCGCACACAAGCCTAAGACCACCATGTACAAAGCCAAACATTGGCTAGAGTGGTGTAAAGCTCTCCACATTTGGATCAGTGGAAATGCTTTCTCTCTGATGAATCACGCATCACCATCTGGGTTTGGCAGATGAATCTGGGTTTGGCGGATGCCAGGAGAATGCTACCTGCCCCAATGCATAGTGCCCTGACCTCAACCCCATCAAACACTGAACCAGGCCTAATCGCCCAACATCAGTGCCCGACCTCACTAATGCTCTTGTGGCTGAAAGAAAGCAAATCCAGGGCAGCAATGTTCACACGTCTAGTGGAAAGCCTTCCAAGAATAGTAGAGGTTGTTATAGCAGCAAAGGGGGGACCAACTCCATATTAATGCCCATGATTTTGGAATGAGATGTTTGACGAGCAGGTATCCACATACTTTTGGTCATGTAGTGTAATTTACAATTTGGTTGTATTATAATGTAATTTGCCAGTCAGGCTTATACTGCTATGGTAAGATTATAGGCCTACACACCCAGTCAGGCACACAGAACTCACTGAAACCACAAGACACCGTATCAATCACAGCTGCCAAGCCCAACTTCACAGGGTGGTTTGAACAACAGACAACATTATATGACTAACATTGAGTCAATCCTTTTTGTTACCTTATTTTGTATATGTGTATTATATGTGTATATATATATATATATATATATATAGAAGATTATATAAAGAACCCATTTGATAATTATGATAAATGTGAAATTCTCATGTGAAATAAAATATATTTTTGTGAAAACAAGAACAATTAGTGGTTTCCCTTACCCTGACTTTATAATTTCCCCTTTCCCCTCCTAACAGATTTCTGTTATATTACAGTGGAAAGAACATCACAGAGAAGTTGATAGCTATAATAATGATCACTCCGATTAATATGGAGTTAAATACAGAAGTTCACGCCACTCTCCTTCATATCCCCATCTTAGTCATCCTTTCCTGCTCTGTTTGTATTTCCATCCATTGTTCTCTTCCTTTCTCTCTTCCCAGAGGAGCTTTATGGCTGTGACAGTAAAAACAGCTGTGGTGACAGTAAAAACAGCTGTAGCACCAAAGTGTGGTGCCACAGCACTCCCCTGTGTTTTCAAAGTGGTTGTCATAAATTAGGTCCAGCAGACGGTTGACCCTTCAGAGCGAGAGAGAGAGAACATAATGGGAGCCTGTTGAGGAGAACTGCTCCTCTGTTGACTTGCTCCTCCACTGCCCTGACATCAGTAAACGTGAAGAGTGTTGAGTAACAGGTGTAAAATCGTTATCACCCGTACTGAACGTAAGGGCAGTCTAGACACAGCAAAGGCAAGAAAAGCCAGGCTGAGAACAATGTCTTCAACTGTTAAAAAAAAAAAGGGCAAGGCATGGTCGGTAGTGCACATTTCTGTAAATAATAAAACGGCTGTAAACATCAATCGTCAGTGCAGTTAGAAATGTAGCCATATACAATGGATTAGGAAAGTATTCAGAACACCTTCCCCTTTTCCACATTTTGTTATATTACATCCTTATTCTAAGATTAAATTACATGTTTTCCTCATCAATCTACACACAATACCCCATAAAGCAAAAACTGTTTTTTAGAATTACCTTATTTACATAAGTATTCAGACACTCGAAATTGAGCTCCGGTGAATCCTGCTTCCATTGATCATCCTTGAGATGTTTCTGCACATTGATTGGACATGATTTGGAAAGGAACACACCTGTCTATATAAGGTCCCACAGTTGACAGTTCGTCAGTGCAAAAACCAAGCCATGAGGTTGAAGAAATTGTCTGTAGAGCTCCGAGAAAGGAGCGAGAATCCAAGCGGCACGTCTGGTGGAAACCTCACCTTCCAACAGGACAATGAACCTAAGCACACAACGCAGAAGTGGCTTCGGGACAAGTCTCTGAATGTCCTTGAGTGGGCCAGCCAGAGGCCGGACTTGAACCCCATCGAACATCTCTGGAGAGACCTGAAAATAGCTGTGCAGCAACGCTCCACATCCAACCTGACAGAGCTTGAGAGGATCTGCGGAGAAGAATGGGAGAAACTCCGCAAATACAGGTGTTCCAAGCTTGTAGCGTCATACTCGAGGCTGTACTCACTGCCAAAGGGGCTTCAACAAAGTACTGAGTAAAAAGTCTGAATACTTTTGTAAATGTGATAGTTTTTTTTTCTTCATAATTTTGCAAATACATTTTTTTATTTATTTTTTGCTTTATTATTATGGGGTGTTGATTGATGAGGAAAAAATACAATTTAATTCATTTTAGAATAAGGCTGTAACGTAACTAATTGTGTAACAAAGTTGAGGGGTCTGAATACTTTCGAATGCACTGTACGACATAACCATTTCCAAAAACTGTGAGCCAATCTCATAGGTCAGGACAAACAGCATTTTACATCAGCAGTCCATATCCATAGGCATAGTTGAACTGAACAAGAGCTGCATGTACAACATAAAAGCAGGACTGATGCCAGAGACACAGGGATAGGACCACATTAGGATTACAACAGAGGGGGTTTGGCACAGCCAGCTGGTCTAGCCCTGTGGACCGAGTCAACCAACCAATCAGCAAGACACAGCATGGGTCGTCGCAAGCGGACGTTTAACCCAATCACGGAGTTGGGAGGATATAATAATCTGGAGTTTCCAGAGCCTAGGGGGGTGTTATCTAAAGTTATGGTAGTCATTGTATGCGTCCAAAATTGCACACAAATCTTTTTTTTTTGTGCACCACTATTGACCAGCCCTATGTGCCCTGGTCAAATGTAGTGCACTATATAGGGAATAGGGTGACATTTGTGGCGCACCCATGTTGTAGCATCTGTAACCTTGCTGGGCGGTACTGTGGTCGTGGAAACGGAACCGTGTGATCACAATTGGCTGACCTGTGGCTGACTTTATAATCTCATTGTAGTTATTTATTATGCAGTGGTGGGTGCAGATTACATTTGCATCAATATCAAATGAACACAAATAGAACATAGCTTGCCAAAGTGTTCGGAAGGAGAGCCCCCTGAGTGGTTGCCTAGCCCACTGGCTAGAAATGACAGATAGAGAGTAGGTCTACGGGTCAGGGTCACAGAGGGCTGAAGGAAAGGAACACAGACTGGTCACTGTCAACAACACAGCCAGGCAGCTCGGCTCAGGCTCTCTCTCCAATCAGAGAGCATCCTGGCACCCTGCCATCGGAGCGTGGCCTGGGTGTGGTCTGCTCTTCCCAGCAAATAGTCCTGTCACACGCTCTTCTCACCCATCATGCCTCTGCCAGGGTCATCTATCTTGTTTTCCAGCTCCAGCTCAGCTTTCCGGACCTTGTCACTTACCCAGGCTTTCTCTTTCTCTCTGCCTGACCCTGTCTCTTGCTCTCTTTTCAGCCCAGTTCATCCCTTTCTTTCTGTCTTTTTGTCCTCCTACCTCTCTGACTTCGCCATATTCCTATCTTTTTGAAGTTTCTTAGGTTTACTGTGAAATGTATAGGAGAGGAAAGGGTTTTTCTGTACGCTAGAAGGATTAGCTATACTTTAAACTCGTCTGTGTTGATGACACTAATCTTAGTGCTGTCAATGTCTCTGGATCCCTGTAGGACTGGCGAGGACCTAAGTGTGACCCTCTATCCTTGCCTTCTTGCTCGATCTCTGGTTTGTTTGTTCCCAGTTTTTTGGCACTCCTCTCACACTGTTGTAGCCTATGCCTCTCACCAGCTCAGCAAGCAGAGGGAGTGCCGAAAAACAGGGGGAACATTCTGCGTGCATAAGTCATCTCTTTCTCTCTCTTGCTGCCTCTCTGTCAGATCCTCCCATGCCAAAACCAGTCCTCTCATGAAATTGTTAGGCGAAATTTCAAAACAAAAAAAAGTCTACAGAAAGAACACGCAACACCACTAGGGAGTGTCTGCAACAAAAATAATTGTTAAGTAACACTGAGCGTGTCTTTCTGTGAGAGAACTCAGATGAGTTTGACTTGTACCGAACGTATCACATTCTGTTTCAAAACAAAGGAATCATTCAAAATGAACCATCCTTTTACCAGCAATGTAGAAACAATGGTGTGTCAACTCTAAATCTATCAAACATATTTTATGCCATTTAGCAGACGCTTTAATCCAAAGCAATTTACAGTCATACATGCATACATTTAACGTACAGGTGGTCCCAGGAATCGAATCCACTGAGCTGGCATTGCAAGTGCCTTGCTCTATCAACTGAGCCACGGAGGACCACAAGGAGCATATCTCATACAAACATCTATTCAGAACATTTGTTCAAGGTAATTCGCGATTTGACGTTGATGTTACGAGTTAACGTTTGGCTTCCAGACTAACAGCTCATGGTTCCGAGAAAGGGGAATATTTGATAGTTGGACGTGTAAGTGAATAACAGATAATTGATCGATCTATCTTGGTATCAGATAATGTCTCAACCTACTCATGACACAGATTCATACAATTCCACATGAAATCAGACAAAAATATGAAAATAATCGTTCTTTAAATGTAACAGTGTCGATTGAATCGGGTGAATATTCTATACAAAGAATTCAATCTGTTGACTATACTTGAATAGTATAAGTGGTAGGCATTATCTGATAACAATAATGAAGCAGTCATTTATGATTATACACTATTTCATTACCAACATTCCCAACTACACTGTCAAAATGAAGTGCTTTATAACACTAAATCTAGTGGCAACTGAGGCCTATACCATAGGACCAGGAGCTATTGGCCTGGAGGTCAAAGGTTAATTCATAACATCAACATCAAATCAAATTTTATTAGTCACATGCGCCGAATACAACAGGTATAACAGGACCTTACAATGAAATGCTTACTTTCGAAACCCTAACCAACAATGCAGTTAAAAAAAATAAAAATAAGAATAAGTGATAAAAGTAACAAGTAATTAAAGAGCAGCAGTAAAATAACAATACCGAGACTATATACAGGGGGGTACCGATACAGAGTCAATGTGTAGGGGCACCGGTTAGTTGAGGTAGTACGTACATGTAGGTAGAGTTATTAAAGTGACTATGCATAAATGACAACAGAGAGCAGCAGTGGTGTAAAGGGGGAGGAGGTCTGGGTAGCCATTTGATGAGATTTTCAGGAGTTTTATGGCTTGGGGGTAGAAGCTGTTTAGAGCCTCTTGGACCTAGACTTGGTGCTTCTGTACATAAGAGACATAAGAAACGGTAGCGGCAACATTATGTACAAAATAAGTTAAAAATAAGTTTAAAAAAAAGTTGCAAATAAACTAACAAAAAAACAATTGGCTGGGGGCACGTAACGTCTGCCTTCTTCTCTGGCGCCATCTTAAGTATCACATCATGAATGAATATACTCTCTACAATGCAAGTCAACACATGCTTTTCACCTGAGAAACTGTATGGATGGTAAGCTGTGAGTTTGACTTGTCTGTCCTGGCCAGGGCTCACTTGAAAAAGAGATGTCAATCTCAATGTTACTTTCCTGGTGAAATAAAAGGATCGTCCTTCAGCAGTGAGAAGACGTTTAGACTGATTCTCAGAATATGAGATGAATTAACCTATTTGAATGTCACACTATTTGGGGAACAAAACATTACACATTTTCGATTTAACTTTTTAACATTCTTCTTCTTCTCTGGCTTATTGCTTATCACAGAACACATCTAACAAAGACATAATGCTTGGGCCCATATGGCATACAAAATTGGGTCTCAAGGTCTATCATAACTGCCTCTCTTCCAAACACCACATTGAGTTGTAACAGTCTTCAAAGTTGATATCACAGAATCTGTCAGTGGCACATTGAAATGCAATGGTAGCATTACACCGCCTTTGCTGTTGGAATCACAGCTCATAGTGCTGCAAGTCCCGCCTCTCCCATCTCCTCCTCATTTCAGGTAAAATAACTACCCAATGTTCATATGCCAGGACAAATTAGCTAGCAACAGCAAGCAAGCTAGCTAAATTGCCATAACTGTTTAATGCTTTTCGACCTGTACCCAAATTAATATAAACTCAGCAAAAAAAAAGAAACGTTCCATTTTCAGGACCCTGTCTTTCAAAGATAATTCATAAAAATCCAAATAACTTCACAGATCTTCATTGTAAAGGGTTTAAATACTGTTTCCCATGCTTGTTCAATGAACCATAAACAATTAATGAACATGCACCCGTGGAACGGTCGTTAAGACACTAACAGCTTACAGACGGTAGGCAATTATGGTCACAGTTATGAAAAATTAGGACACTAAAGAGGCCTTTCTACTGACTCTGAAAAACACCAAAAGAAAGATGCCCAGGGTCCCTGTTCATCTGCGTGAATGTGCCTTAGGCATGCTGCAAGGAGGCATGAGGACTGCAGATGTGGCCAGGGAAATACATTGCAATGTCCGTACTGTGAGACGCCTAAGACAGCACTACAAGGAGACAGGATGGACAGCTGATCGTCCTCACAATGGCAGACCACGTGCAACACCATCTGCACAGGACCGGTACATCCAAAGATCACACTTGCAGGACAGGTACAGGATGACACAGGTACTGCACAGGTACTGCCCGAATTACACCAGGAACGCACAATCCCTCCATCAGTGCTCAGACTGTCCGCAATAGGCTGAGAGAGGCTGGACTGAGGGCTTGTAGGCCTGTTGTAAGGCAGGTCCTCACCAGACATCACCGGCAACAACATCCCCTATGGGCACAAACTCACCGTTGCTGGACCAGACAGGACTGGCAAAAAGTGCTCTTCACTGACGAGTAGCGGTTTTGTCTCACCAGGGGTGATGGTCGGATTCACGTTTATCGTCGAAGGAATGAGTGTTACACCGAGGCCTGTACTCTGGAGCGGAATCGATTTGGAGGTGGAGGGTCCGTCATGATCTGGGGCGGTGTGTCACAGCATCATCGGACTGATATTGTTGTCATTGCAGGCAATCTCAATGCTGTGCGTTACAGGGAAGACATCCTCCTCTCTCATGTGGTACCCTTCCTGCAGGCTGATCCTGACATGACCCTCCAGCATGACAATGCCACCAGCCATAATGCTCGTTCTGTGCGTGATTTCCTGCAAGACAGGAATGTCAGTGTTCTGCCATGGCCAACGAAGAGCCCGGATCTTAATCCCATTGAGCACATTTGGGACCTGTTGGATCGAAGGGTGAGGACTAGGGCCATTCCCCCCATGTCCCGGAACTTGCAGGTGCCTTGGTGGACGAGTGGGGTAACATCTCACAGCAAGAACTGGCAAATCTGGTGCAGTCCATGAAGAGATGCACTGCAGTACTTAAAGAAGCTGGTGGCAACACCAGATCCTGACTGTTACTTTTGATTTTAACCCCCCCCCCCCCCCCTTTGTTCTTGGACACATTAGTCAATTTCTGTTAGTCACATATCTGTGGAACTTGTTCAGTTTATGTCTCAGTTGTTAAATCTTGTTATGTTCATACAAATAATTACACATGTCAAGTTTTCTGAAAATAAACGCAGTTGACAGTGAGAGGACGTTTCTTTTTTTTTGCTGAGTCTAGTTGGTTCAGAGTTCATTTTGATATTTCAACCTGCGTTGTCCTGATCGCGTCTGGTGTGGGTGGACAACATCAACATGTGTGCGAGCGGTCTGGACAGCATGTCAGCCTCATCAGTGGGCCGGCTGGTAGAGACTTTGCATTATTATGCGATCATTATTATG
The DNA here is from genome assembly GCF_057628025.1 of Oncorhynchus mykiss. Taxonomy (NCBI): domain Eukaryota; kingdom Metazoa; phylum Chordata; class Actinopteri; order Salmoniformes; family Salmonidae; genus Oncorhynchus; species Oncorhynchus mykiss. The sequence continues at coordinate 39,458,752 of NC_143051.1, read as the reverse complement.
GATTTGGCTCTGCGTTTCAAGTTACAGTACTGTACTAAATCAAAAGCTTCCCTCTTGCGAATAGCCTTTTGCCCAACACACAGCAATAACACTAATGGTAATCCTCTCACGTGCATGGTAAGCAAAATGCAAGGAGATTTAACAAAGAGCTCTAGTAGTGGAAAGGTCATTTCTAATGGGAGAGCTTTGTGTATTACTGGCTCTAGGTTACATTAGATTGCAGATTTATCACTAAACCATAAACATACTCAAACTGTGTTGAAGGCAATGTCATTTTTGAAGATTTGGTATTAAAGCCAAGATGGAAGTTAGTGCTTTAGTCTAGAGTTCTGTTGCCCTTTTTTGATTGTCTGATGCAAAACATTGACATCAACAAGGATCTTTTTATGTATTAGGCCAAGGTCAACTACAACACTATTTGTGTCAGCATACAAGCTAACAACCAAAATTGGATCATCTTGGAGATAAAGACAAACAGATGAAAACAGATGAAGTCAGAGTTACGCATGCATGTGGTTATGAGTGGAAAGTGCAAATCTGCCAGACTAGAGGTCTGTTTTTCTGTGGTGTATCACAGGTTCCTTTTCATCATTGAGCCAGTCAGCGCTCAGTCAACAGCTTGCAACAGATCCATGGGGGGTGGCAAGGCAGAGCTTGATCCCGTGCCAAATCAGGCACATGGAACACGTTGGCCGAAAAACTGCCAGTTCGTTTGCATTCGTTCTGAAGTTATAAGAGGGCTTTAAACCCTTTAATGATGCCTTTGCTCAGATTGTGCTTTGTTTGTGCACAGCAGGGGTCACTGAAAATGAGCATAGGCAGCCATTTTAGCCTGACGAGAAAGAGACACTTGATGCCAAAATCATCCGATTAGTTCAGAGCTATATATTTTCGCCTATTTATTTAAAGTCAAATCTTATGTCACATGCGCCGAATGCAACAGGTGCTTACTTACAAGCTCTTAACCAACAATAAAGATTTAAGAAAAATATCTAAAAAAAATAAGAAATAAAGTAACAAATAATTAAAGAGCAGCAGTACAATAACAATAGCCAGGCAATATACAGTGGGTACCGGTACAGTCAATGTGCGAGGACACAGGTTAGTCAAGGTAATTGAGGTAATATAGGTGTCAAAGTGGCTATACATAAATAATAACAGAGTAGCAGCAGCATAAAAGAGGGGGAGAAGGGGGTGGCAATGCAAGTAGTCTGGTTAACCATTTGATGAAATGTTCAGGAGTCTTATGGCTTGGTGGTAGAAGCTGTTTAGAAGCCTCTTGGAACTAGACTTGGTGCTCTGGTACCGCTTGCTGTGAGGTGGCAGAGAGAACAGTCTATGACTAGGGTGACTGGAGTCTTTGACAATTTTTTGGGGCTTCCTCTGCCACTGCCTGGTATAGAGGTCCTGGATGGCAGGAAGCTTGGCCCCAGTGATGTACTAGGCCGTACGCATTACCCTTAGTAGTGCCTTGCGGTCGGAGGCCGAGCAGTTGCCATACTAGGCAGTGATGCAACCCATCAGGATGCGCTCAATGGTGCAGCTGTAGAACCTTTTGAGGATCTGAGGACCCATGTCAAATCTTTTCAGTCTCCTAGGGGGGAATAGGTTTTGTCGTGCCCTCTTCACGACAGTCTTGGTGTGCTTGGACCATGTTAGTTTGTTGGTGATGTGGACGCAAAGGAACTTGAAGTTCTCAACCTGCTCCACTACAGCCCTGTCGATGAGAAATGGGGGGCAGGCTCAGTCCTCTTTTTCCTGTAGTCCACAATCATCTCATTTGTCTTGATCACATTGAGGGAGAGGTTGTTGTCCTGGCACCACACGGCCAGGTCTCTGACCTCCTCCCTGTAGGTGGTCTCGTCGCTGTCTGTGATCAGGCCTATCACGGTTTCTTCATCGGCAAACTTAATGATGGTGTTGGAGTCGTGCCTGGCCGTGCAGTCATGAGGGAACAGGGAGTACAGGAGAGGACTGAGCACGCACCCCTGAGGGGTCCCGTGTTAAGGATCAGCGTGGCAGATGTGTTATTACCTACCCTTACCACCTGGGGGCAGCCCGTCAGGAAGTCCAGGATCCAGTTGCAGAGGGAGGTGTTTAGTCCCAGGGTCCTCAGCTTAGTGATGAGCTTTGAGGGCACTATGGTGTTGAACGCTGAGTTGTAGTTAATGAATAGTATTCTTTTGTCCAAGTGGGAAAAGGCAGTGTTGAGTGCAATAGAGATTGGATCTGTTGGAGCGGTATGCAAATTAGGTGGGTGTAGGGTTTCTGGGATAATGATTTTGATGTGAGCACTTCATGGCTACATACGTGATTGCTACATGTCGCTAGTCATTTAGGCAGGTTACCTTAGTGTTATTGGGCACAGGGACTATGGTTGTCTGCTTGAAACATGTTGGTATTACAGACTCGGAACAGGAGAGGTTGAAAATGTCAGTGAAGTCCCTTGCCAGTTGGTCAGCGCACACTCGGAGTACACATCTTGGTAATCCGTTTGGTCCTGTGAATGTTGACCTGTTTAAAAGGTCTTACATCGGCTGTGGAGTGTGTGATCACACAGTCGTCCGGTACTGCTGATGCTCTCATGCATGTTTCAGTGTTATTTGCCTCGAAGCGAGCATAGAAGTAGTTTGGCCCGTAAGGTAGGCTTGTGTCGCTGGGCAGCTGAAAGCAGTGCTTGACTTGGACTGAAAAAGGTTCCGGTACTCATTTTGGGTGCTGGTACTGTTTATACACTACATGACCAAAAGTATGTGGACACCTGTTCATCGAACATCACATTCCAAAATCATGGGCATTGATATGGAGTTTGTCCCCCCCCCTTGCTGCTTTAACAGCCTCCACTCTTCTGGGAAGGCTTTCCACTAGATGTTGGAACATTGCTGCTGGGGACTTGCTTCCATTCAAGCACAAGTGCAGCAGTGAGGTTGTACACTGATGTTGGGCGATTAGGCCTGGCTCGCAGTCAGCATTCCAATTCATCACAAAGGTGTTCAATGGGGTTGTCAGGGCATTGTGCAGGCCAGCCAAGTTCTTCCACACTGATCTCAACCAACCATTTCTGTATGGACCTCGCTTTGTGCACGGGGGGCATTGTCATGCTGAAACAGGAAAGGGCCTTCCCCAAACTGTTGCCACAAAGTTGGAAGCACAGAATCGTCTAGAATGTCATTGTATGCTGTAGCATTAAGATATACCTTCACTGGAACTAAGGGACCTGGCCCAAACCATGAAAAACAGCCCCAGAACATTATTCCTCCTCCACCAAACCTTACAGTTGGCACTACGCATTGGGGCAGGTAACGTTCTGTGTGATTCATCACTCCTGAGAACGGATTTCCACTGCTCCAGAGTCCAATGGCGGCAAGCTTTACACCACTCCAGCCGACACTTGGCATTGCGCATGGTGATCTTAGGCTTGTCTGCGGCTGCTCCACCATTTCATGAAGCTCCTGACGAACAGTTCTTGTGCTGACCCTTGCCTCCAGAGGCAGTTTGGAACTCGGTAGTAAATGTTGCAGCCGAGGACAGGCAATTTTTACATGCTACAAGCTTAAATACTTTTGTATATATAGTGTATTTAAGTGCAGGAGATCCACAATACTTTGTAGCAAGTATTTAGGTTCCGGTACTCAGCTCCGGCAAGGTCCTGCCCAAATCAAGCACTGTCTGAAACCGAGTCTAAAGGGAAACAACAGTATGTATATTTTATGTTGCCAAATATATAAATATTATATAAGACCATTCCATAGAACAGTACAGAGCATTCATTCTGTGGTTGAAGTAAAGAAGCCCCTAAGCCAAGGCCATATGTTGAGAGATCCACAGACACACACAGCTTTGGGAAAAATGTGTCAGTCTTTATTAAGTCACAACTGCCTCAGGACACAAGTCAGAAACATCTCAATGGAATGTGCACTTCTTGAACACAAAAACACTAGCTGGTGAAATCAACAGCTGAATCTCCAGACACACTACTCAATTAGCTAGAGGGTATACAAGTGTTTGACAATCCTTGGCCGGAAACTAATCCTAGTCCCGTTCTGCATCAGCATGACCCTCGAGTTTTATTAGTAGGCATTTCACAATTAACTACATTTGGCCACAACAGTGATTTGACTGTGCTGCATGTTACAGACTTCCCTAAAGGGTCTGGTCTATTACCTTAACGGTGCACAAAGTGCCCTTTATAGGGTTGACGTAATAATACAAGCATTAGTGATGTAACAGTACAAACAGTTGATGTGTTGTTGACGTGTTGTTGTGCTGTTTCCCTTGATGCTATTGGTCGAAACTGGTACTGGATGATGGATGAGTCAGCCGAGTGACTAGGCATCTGTATTTGGTGAATCATGAACACAGAATAGGGACAACAGCATTCAATGGCGTATGTAACTAAGCAAGAACCGCTTTGACTAAGACTTTATCCACTATGGACATTGAACAAAATGAAATAACATGGTCCATGATAAGAACTTTGAGTTGTATATGAGTTCAAGTCTGTCATTGTGGTGTCTATTGCATAGTCTCTCAATAGTCTCTATAGTCTGTACTTTTCACATCTTCAACCCTTTTTTCCTCAGGTCCTCCTTGGCCTCCTTTATCTGATCCTGTAGTTCTTTGGATGCCTCCTCACAGTCGTTGAAGGTGGCCACCCTGTATCCCACAGTAGCCAGGGAGTAGCAGCCGAACACCACCAGCAGATACACAGGCATGGGCCAGGCCACCTCCTTGTAGGCCACTGGGAGCCTCAAGTTCAGAAGGTCAAAAGTCACGAGAGCCCATGCTGCACCTATTACCGAGACACCAAACACCCACTCCAGTAGCTTGGTCATGGTGAGCAAGATGATGGGAAACTTCAGGGCCAGGAGACCAGATGCCAATAAGCCTGAGATAGGAAAAGAGTAACTTAGGGTTGAAAAGAAAACTCAGATCTTGAACTTTTTACTAACTAATTTATTCAATTCAGTCCAGTGATTGCCCTTATCATGATTTAATGGATATATCAGCAAGAAAAAAATACATGCATCTTAATCATATCAATCTCAAATTCTCCCTCGCTATCTACATCTTTAGATATTTTCTACAGTCACGTTCAGCAGTGTTGCTAAAACACTGTTACAAAACAACTGTAGCCAAAATGATGTGTATGCTCTGGGCTAGGCTGAACAAGCATCTGAGCAAAGGCGGAGAGGATGAATATGATATCCTCTCTAGCCCAGTTAGCTACCATTACATTTTCTCATTAGACAGCTCTGCAAGCGTTATAATGTCAAAATACATTTGTTACTCACAGAATATGGAGTTTTGCTGAGCAACTATTGTTATTTATTGCCGTCCCGCTCGGTACGTAAAAAAAAAAAAAAGATTTACAAGCAACTGAAAAAGTGTCTCATCTATGTATTGTTTAAAAAAAATGTTTTAACCAATTGTAGGGTGTTCACCCAGAAAATGATTCATTCATTCAAAGTTTATACAAATATGTCCAATCAATAGAGAATTGCGTCATAAAAACAGTCCAAACCCCATGTCCTACTATATATGGTTCAAAAGTTAGATGATTTACTCTGAGAATTTAGCATATTTAGAGTGAATAGAATGTCGTCATTGGCATGATCAAAAAGTAGTCACTGCTCAGAACTCTGTGGCGCTGCTTCGCGGCACAACGTCACCAACTTCGAACGTCAACTGATGAGCTAACTAGTGGCTGCAGGTTCGTGTGTGAAAATGGGGGTTTTCGAAATTAAATCTGCTGAATACAAAACAAAACTATATATTTATTTACAAAGCTAACGGACTTAATTTCAATATTTGAAGACAATCTGTTCCTGTTTTCAAGGCCACTCTAAAATGTGCAGTTTTGTCACAACACAATGCCACAGATGTCTCAAGTTGAGGGAGCGTGCAATTGGAATGCTGACTGCAGGGATGTCCACCAGAGCTGTTTCCAGTGAATTGAATGTACCATAACCCGCCTTCAACGACGTTTTAGAAAATTTGGCAGCATGTCCTACCGGCCCGGCCTCACAAGTTGAGGTCACGTGTATGGCATCGTGTGGGTGAACGGTTTGTTGATGTCAATGTTGGCAACTCAAATCAAATGCGCCGAATACAACTGGTGTAAACCTTACCGTGACATGCCAAGCCCTTAACCAACAGATCAAGAAAGTTAAGAAAATATTTACTAAATAAATTTAAAAAATAGTAACAATAATGAGGCTATATACAGGGGGTACTGGTACCGAGTCAATATGCAGGGGTACAGGTTAGTCAAGGTAATTTGTAAAGTGACTAAGCTTAGATAATAATAAAGGGGGGGGTTAACGTAAATAGTCCATGTGGCCATTTGATTAATTGTTCAGCGGTCTTATGGCTTGGGGGTAGAAGCTGTTAAGGAGCCTTTTGGTCCTAGACTTGGCTCTCTGGTACCGCTTGCCATGCGGTAGCAGAGAGAACAGTCTATGGCCTGGATGTCAGTGATGTACCGAGTGCCCTATAAATTAGACAAACACAATGGCATTTTATCAATGACAATTTGAATGCACCAAAATACTATGACGAGATACTGAGGCCTATTTTGAGGCCCATTTTTTTAAAGGTATGTGACCAACAGATGCATAGCTCTATTGACTGATTTCCTCATGAACTGTAACTCAGTAAAAATCTATGAAATTGTTGCGTTTATATTTTTGTTGCGTATAGATTAATTCCAGACAATACAGTTTAATTTCGAACTGTTATTGAAGTACATACTGGGCGGGACATCAGTAGATTCGGGCTCCTGAGTGACGCAGTGGTCTAAGACACTGCATCCCAGTGCAGTACCTGGTTCCGGCGCACAATTGGCCAAGCGTCATCCGGGTTTGCCTGGGTTAGGGCATCATTGTAAACAATAATTTGCTCTTAACTGACTTGCCTAGTTAAATACAGACAATAGTTGCTCGGGGAATCTCCATATTTGGTAATGAACGTATTTTGACATTATAAACTTGGTGGTTCGAAAACGGGATGCTGATTGGCTGAAAGCCAATGACAAAACATTTATTTTTACTGCTCTAATTACGTTGGTAACCAGTTTATAATAGCAATGTTGCCAATATACCACAGCTATATGCAGGCAATCCGCGTTACGTCGGGTGTAAGAACAGCCCTTAGCCATGGTATATTGGGCATGTACCACACACCCTTGAGCCTTAATTGCTTAATTATAACGCTTGCAGACTGACTAGTCGGACAATGAATGGAGAAGACTCGTCATATTCATCGTCTGTTCTTCTGCCCTGATACTGGTTCTAGGCTAGGCTATTCGTTGCTAAGACTACAAATGAGGTAGCTAACAAGCTACCCTAACTCAACAGGTCACAGTAGATACTGGCGACATCATATAGCTGCAGCTCTATGAAAAGAGGAATAGCTTCAGTTAGTTGGCCTATATGACGACTATTTTGCGATATGTGAGTTTTTACTAGATTAGAGAGAACAGAGTATTTAGCTAGCAAGCTCTGTAGCTAACGTTAGCCAGTTTAGGTTCCAATGCTACACAACAAACTAGCGACAAAAAAGGCATTCAACGTCGAATTTGCGGTACATGTAGTACTTGACCTAGCTAAATACATTTGAAAATTGACTTAAAAATACAAATATACATCGTTAAAAATTAATACGTGTTCTTACCTTCTTCCTAAAGCCAACTCACCACTAGGCGCAGAGAAATGACGTTATAAGTAAATAGGGACTTATGGGATATGTTGTGTCAGAGAGATTGAAGGGACTACAAGTTGTGTCCAACAAGTGACACATTTCTTTAGAAATACTCAGACATGAAAAACAATCTGTTTTTTATGGTCCTAGGATATGTAAAACATATTGGTAACAGATTACTCAAAGTACCTCTAATTGTTTCTTTAAGCAAACATATGTCCACTGCTTTAAACATATGTCCACTGCTCATATGTCCACTGCTCTAAAATATTGTCATTCACAACCTTGGTCTCATCCCATGTGATGGTAATGATATACCAAGTTAAAAGCGGACCAACGAAGGTTACATGCGCTCAGTGGCACATTAATTCAATGTCTCTTTATGTTTTAATTTTTTTTTATTTATGTCACCTTTATTTAACCAGGTGGTTAAGTTCTCATTTAAAACTGTGACCTGGCCAAGATAAAGCAAAGCAGTGCGACATAAACAACAACACAGAGTTACACATGGAACAAACAAACATGCTGTCAATAACACAATAGATACAGTGTATGCAAATGCGGTAAGTTTAGGGAGGTAAGGCAATAAATAGGCCGTAGTGGCAAAGTAATTACAATTTAGCAATTAAACACTGGAGTGATAGATGTGCAGAAGATGAATGTGCAAGTAGAGATACTGGGGTGCAAAAAAATAAAATAACAATATGGGGTAGTTGGATGGGCTATTTACAGATGGGCTATGTACAGGTGCAATGATCTGTGAGCTGCTCTGACAGCTGATGTTTAAAGTTAGTGAGGGAGATATGAGTCTTCAGCTTCAGTGATTTTTGCAATTCGTTCCAGTCAGTGGCAGCAAAGAACTAGAAGGAAAGGCAGTCAAAGGAGGGATAGGCTTTGGGGGTGACCAGTGAAATATACCTGCTGGAGTGCGTGCTATGGGTGGGTGCTGATAAGGTTGACCAGTGAGCTGAGATAAGGGGGGGCTTTACCTAGCAACGACTTATATATTGACCTGGAGCCAGTGGGTTAGGCGACAAATATGAAGTGAGGGCCAGCCAACGAGAGCATACAGGTCGCAGTGGTGGGCAGTATATGGGGCTTTGGTGACAAAACGGATGGCACTGTGATAGACTGCATCTAATTTGCTGAGTAGAGTGTTGGAGGCTATTTTGTAAATGACATCGCTAAAGTCAAGGATCGGTAGGATGGTCAGTTTTACATGGGTATGTTTAGCAGCATGAGTGAATAATCTTTTGTTGCGAAATAGGAAGCCGATTCTAGATTTAATTTTGGATTGGAGATGCTTAATAATGTGAGTCTGGAAGGAGAGTTTACAGTCTAACCAGACACCTAGGTATTTGTAATTGTCCACATATTCTAAGTCAGAACCGTCCGGAGTAGTGATGACGGACGGGCAGGCAGGTGCGGGCAGCGATCGGTTGAAGAGCATGCGTTTAGTTTTACTTGCATTTAAAAGCAGTTGGAGGCCACGGAAGGAGAGTAGTATGGCATTGAAGCTCATCTGGAGGTTAGTTAACACAGTGTCCAAAGAAGGGCCAGAAGTATACAGAATGGTGTTGTCTGCGTAGAGGTGGATCAGAGAATCACCAGCAGCAAGAGCGACATCATTGATGTATACAGAGAAAAGAGTCGGCTCGAGAATTGAACCCTGTGGCACCCCCATAGAGACTGCCAGAGGTCCGGACAACAGGCCCTCCAATTTGACACACTGAACTCTGTCTGAGAAGTAGTTGGTGAACCAGGTGAGTCAGTCATTTGAAAAACCAAGGCTGTTGAGTCTGCCGATAAGAATGTGGTGATTGACAGAGTCGAAAACCTTGTACAGGTCGATGAATCCGGCTGCACAGTATTGTCTTTTACCGATGGCGGTTATGATATCGTTTAGGACCTTGAGTGTGGCTGAGGTGCACCCATGACCAGCTCTGATTCCAGATTGCATAGCAGAGAAGGTACGGTGGGATGTGCCAAGGGTCACATCTGTTCATTCACGGCCCTCTTTAGTGTCTACTTAGGAGCCAGAGAGACATCAACATAATTCACTTAGGGAGGGCAAGGGAGACAGCGAAGAGCCACTGAGACATAAACATCATTCACTGAGGAAAATGGAGAGTTCTTCTTGGGACGTTGGTGTTTGTGTGTTGGGAGGCACATGTTGCTCTTTCTGTTTATACAGGGTTTTCACATGCGTACGAGTTTAAGATACACATATTCTAACATACACAAAAATATAGTATGTCTTTTAACACACACATACGCTACTTATATAGGCCTACCCTACACAAACATTTGGTGCGTATTTGACTGTGATTGTATGTTGAGTACTGAGCCTGAGTATATATAACTGCAATTGTCAAATAGTATTTATTACATACAGTGAATGTGAGTATCCCTCTACATATACATTTGCAATAGTATGTGCCTGCATCTACCTACCTACGTGTATCTGCCTTTGTGTACGAATGTGTGTTGTGTTTCTGTGTAGTGTAGTGTAGTGTAGTTGTCAATGTTACGTCAGTGTGCGTGTGCGAGTCTCAGTGGGAACGGCCGTGCTGGCGTTTCTCAGTGTGTTTCTCTGCCAGCTCCTGTTCCTGTACTCAGGAAACCTGTGCTCCAGCAGAGAGGGCCTGGCAGACACAGCACAACAGCCTGCCTGGGGGAGGGAAGCGGCACAGGGAGAGGCAGTGGGGAGAGATGGGGGAGTGACTGGGAGGGAGAGAGGCAGGGGGGAGAGAGGTGAAAGAGAGAGATTGGGAGGGAGAGCGGCAGTGGGAAGAGAGGGGGGAAGGGAAAGAGAGGGGATGAAGTGGGAGAGAAAATAGGAGGGGTTGAGTCTGGGATGTGGAGAGGAGAGGAGAGGAGAGGAGAGGAGAGGAGAGGAGAGGAGAGGAGAGGAGAGGAGAGGAGAGGAGAGGGGTTGAGAAGGGATGCGGTTGAAAGGAAGGGAATTTGCAGGTGCAGGTTGAACAATTGATGACCTGAATGGTGTATTAAATCCAGATGCTCATCCAGACTTTTCTTCAATCCCCCAACACCTCCAACCACCTCCCACGTGCAAACAGAAACCCTGCTTCCAACAGTGTGAAGTTACAGCTTGGAGGGAATAGAAGGAACAGAGGTACCGAGAGAAAGAAAGATTGAGTTGAAAAAGAAGATGCTGTATCATTAAGTCAGGAAAGAGGAGAAGTGACTCATGACTCCAGAGAGTGAGATAAAGCTGAACATTTTGTTTTAGAGATTTATGTTGTATGTGTGTGTGGTTAGGTCAATATCAGTCGAGTGAGAGGTTCAGATAAGAGATTGTGGTCTAAAAGAACAGAGGACATATTGAACATTTTGTACTGATAAATATTGACATACAGTATATAACTCAGAATATAATTCTGAGTAACACAAAGAGCAACAAGGAGAAGGGGAGAGAGAGACTCACTGAGCTGAGGGTATATACAGTATAGGAGAGAGTCAGCCAGGGTAACAATAGAGCTTGGCGAACTAACAGGAACCCTCTATTTCCTGAGTAGGAGACCTAGTCCGTTGTGTGTTATGTAGCCATGAGATGGTTGTAATGAGTGTTTGTGTACCCTGGGTATCTAACAGTGTGTCGTTGTGTGTGTGTGTGTGTGTGTGTGTGTGTGTATGTGCGTGCTTGCACGAGCTTGTGTGTACGTGTGGATATTCTGCATAAAATTTGTGTTCCAGCTAAGGGAAGAATATGCAACTGGGGTGTGAGGTGAGCGTGTGGCTATGTGTGTAGTCAGTCAGTGTGTCCTATGAAAACCATATGAGGATGGCACTGCACTTGTGTGCCCTCGCTGCCCTAAGTCAAAACGCACCTGTTTCAGCTGCTGCTGTGATGGAAGAAAGGCCCAGAATTCGCCTCCCTGCCCGCCATCCTGTAGGCTGATGTGATGTACAGTTACCTGCTCTAGGTGTGTGTGTGTGTGTGTGTGTGTGTGTGTGTGTGTGTGTGTGTGTGTGTGTGTGTGTGTGTGTGTGTGTGTGTGTGTGTGTGTGTGTGTGTGTGTGTGTGTGTGTGTGTGTGTGTGTGTGTGTGCGTGTATCAATCATTATGGGGCTGATTGGACTGGACTGCTAGACTCTGACGACCTGCCTGTCAATGGCTTTAGTCTGGACACTGGGGATATTGTACTCTCCACAGAAATCTGACCCCTGGACCCTCAACCCCAGTCCCCTCAGGCACCTGCCAACCTCTGACCTGTGAACCTGGGGAGCGTTTGGAGAGGGTTAAGTGTTGACACTGTAACAGAGAAGGGCCAACAGTTCCAGACTTTAAAGAGACAGGTCAACTGTTTTAACTACCCCCTCCTCCCTGGGCTGTCCAAACCTTCTCCATACCTGTCTACAGTCTTTTCTGTCTTTCCCTCCCTCACTGCCTGTCTCTCCCCTGATCCTTTCTATCTGTTCTCCCACTCTGTCCATCTCTCGGGGTGCGTGTCCTGTGTGTCTCCCGGTGGCTATACACCGTCAGGATTTTGATGTGCACAGCTGCTCCTGACAGAGCGGTCCAGGAAACGTGTGGTTTACAAACCCCCTGTTGACACTTGGATTTGCCTCGACTTTCGCTTTTCAGGGACCTGGAATTTTAACAGCTCTGGGGCTGTTGGTTGAGGTTCCAGTCAGTGCAGTGTATTTGACCATGGAGGGAAAGCCCTGCCGCATAGATCTGTGACAGGATGTAAAGCTCAATCAAAATAACACTATATCATTACACTTTCCAGATGCTATTCCAAAATAGCTGAAGTTGCACCAGCCTTAAAGTTACACCAGAGGGCCACAAAGGCATTAAGTTAATGTTTAGTTTGATAAATACATTATAGAATGGGACCCAGTTTCACCACATGCACTTGAGGTTCACCAAGAGATTTCTTTCCAGATTGCAATTCAGTATGAAGAATAGTTAAAGATGGAGATCTTTGTACCATAGACCGGTTAGAGGTTTTGAAATGTGTTGGATTCCTCCTATACACTTGATTTAAGCCTTTGAGGTTAATGCCACAGTTTAAGTCAGCATTATTGTAAAATCAAAATCAAATCAAATTGTATTTGTCACATGCGCCGAATACAAAAGGTGTAGACTTTACTGTGAAATGCTTACGAGCCCTTCAACAACAATGCAAAGTTAAAAAGTAAGGAAATTGGCAAGTAGAAAAATAGTAACACAATAAATAAAAATAAGGAGACTATATACAAGGAGTAAGCGTACTGAGTCAATGTGCATCGGTAGGAAGTAGTTGAGGGAATACTGTATGTACATGTACAGTTGGTAGGGGTAAAAAATTACAACGCAATTAGGATAGATAATAAACAGAGAAGCAGCAGTGTATGTGAAGAGTGTGTGTGTGGTGTCAATATGCATGTTTGTGTGTTTTGTGAGCGTGAGCATGTGTATGTTGGAGTGTAAGTATGTGTGAATGTGTGAGTAGAGTCCAGTGAGTGTGCAGAGAGTGTAAGATTCACTGCAAATAAGCGTCAATGTAAATAGTCTTGGTAGTGATTTGATTAACTGTTCAGCAGTCTTATGGCTTGGGGGTAAAAGCTGTTCCGGTCCCAGACTTGGTGCTGCGGTACTGTTTGCCATGTGGTAGCAGAGTGAACAGTCTACGGCTGTTGTGGCTGTGGTCTTTGACAATTTGGATGGCAGGGGGCTCGGCCAAAATGATTGCCTGTGCCTCTACTCCACCCTCTGTAGAGCCTTGCGATTGAAGGCGGTGCAGTTGCCTCTGTAGAGCCTTGCGATTGAAGGCGGTGCAGTTGCTTCTGTAGGGCCTTGCGATTGAAGGCGATGCAGTTGCTCTCAATGGTGCAGCTGTAGAACTTTTTGAGGATCTGAGGGGCCGTGCCAAATCTTTTCAACCTCCTGAGGGTTAGCATTAGGGTTAGGGTTTACAAAGAGGGGCATACCCCCCCTCCCCCTTTGTTTTTGTCCGCTGTCCGATCTCGACGATGCATGGAGAAACCCTAGAGTTTATTGTCAATATCACATTTCAAAGTGTGTGGTGGAATAGCTTTAGCTATAGTTTACCCTAACTGGGTTAAGGATATACTGTAGCTGCAGCAGCAAACCAATGACTGAGCCTTTATGCTTGCCTGTTCACATTCACTCTGCCAGTTCATCTTCATTGTGTAACAATAAAAGCAGAGTTTGTCTGTATAGGGAAAACGGAAATATTGAAAGACAATCCAAATGGATGTGGCTTTGGGAGTGTAAATTGTAATTTAATTATCCATTAAGGCCCCCCCCCCCCCCCCATCACCGTAGTGCACCCGGATACAGTATGTGGCCATATGGGCTGTCTAGTATTACTGTCACCCCTAATTTATTATAGTGAATGAAGATGACCCCACAATGGCTTCTCAAATCCTCTTACCAAACATTTAGTTGATTGACCCCACCCCCGCACTTCAATTCAGCTTATCAATTTGATGAAGGCAGCCAGACAGGAATATATTCATGCTGCTGATGGATGAAAGAAACAGTATAAATGTTTTAACCAGAGGCCTATTTTTTGTGTAAAATGGTTTTATAATTAGAGTTTAAAGTCCAGGATGAAAAAGTATAATTTGGGACAATAGGTAATGTGAATGATACAGCATGCCAAAGGTGAAAAGGAAGATAAATAGAATAGTTTTACTATGTAACTTGTGCTGATTGGGTTGCAATTCAATCAAAGCATTTATATTGCAATCAAACCAAAGTGGGACAGTCAGTGCCATGTAGGTGGGATGTTAGGCTACTATTTATACTGGTTAATAAAAGGCATTGTCTATATGTATCACTGAGAGCCTCCATTTCAGCAAAGCATGGTAATGATGACTTTAACTGTGCGGTATAGGACAGGTCATCAACAAACCTTGAAATATAGGCCATGTGCACAGACAGTAGCCTGGTCACAGATCTGTTTGTGCTCTTGTCTATTCCATTGCTGCTGACAGGGAGTTGACATGATAGCACAAACAGACTGGAACTCATGCTATATGGATATTATTTAGTACACTGGGCCGTACAAATGATATTGGCTTAGAGTGTGTACTAACACAGATCTTGTATACAGAAGATCATTACCAGCCTCAACAACCAGAATGTGCAGCGTGGGTCTTCAAGATGGTAGACTACAGTACAGCTCTTCCAGATTTGATCTCACAGCCAGCCAGGCCTTCATCAGAAAATGTCAAATGCCTTTTCCAGTCCCCCATCCACCTCCCCCCTCTCGTTACAGTACATGTTAAATAATGATCATGGCGATTAAGTATTGGTGGTAGTTGTTCTGAGGTATTTAAAAGAAGGCCCATGCTGGGCTTAATGCTCAATGGGAGGATAATGTGGTCCCCCTGCATGTGGTGTTGTGGCAGCATACCTCCAGCCAGTCTAAACACAATCTGTTACAGATTTAGACCAAGTATAATTTTTTTTTTAAAGAGAGGTGCAATGCCAACGAGCGAGAGAGGGAAAGCAGGAGAGAAAGAGAGAGGAGTGGTAGAGTACAATACATTCCAATTCCACTCCCTCTATCATGCGGCGATAGAGAGATAAAGCCACCCAGGATGACTTTTATCTATGTCTTAGGAAATGAAGAACCTCTGTATTGTGCTGTTGACTTTCTATAGTTTTTTTGGTCGGTTTTTATTTCTCCTTGGTGGCTGAAGCTAGCAAACCCATCCACCCTTTGGTTTCCCTGAACATGGACCCAATTAAATACATATGTGGATTTTCATATCGAGGTCTCGTAAAAAAATGTAGGGATTTACATCACGCTCATCTACATAGGGACCATATGCTGAACATTCGTACATGTCCTGTACAGTCTTACAGTTTTCATTATTGTGTAATGATATTTAAGGGCACATCAGATGTTCATGTTATTCACATGATTCATAATACGACATTATTTCTCACTTCAGTCAAGTGTTATTTCATAAATACAGCATTTTACAGTCAGAATTTAGTTTTTTGTTAAACATGTGGAATTTGTTAAAAATGTACTGTATAGTCTACATCCATCTTCAGCACTCAGGCTACTGAGAAGGAAACCTACATTTTTCCTTCCATTCAACTACAATAAAACCATATTGTTTATATTATGAGGCTGGGATAGCAGCATTGCTTGTTTAAAGATCTGTATGTGTGCTTTAGCCAAGTCGTTTCACTGTCATTGTCATTCTGAGGATTTGCTATGGTACATAGAGATTAGCGACCAGGCTAGTGACTCTATTGTCATTGTCTCCCAACAGGTGGCTCCATGCCTCCACAACACTAAAGAATACCACTGTGGTATAATATAAAATGTTTTTTAAAATCCCTAAGATTGTTTGTTAGGCCAGGCTGAGTTTTATGTACCATGGTTTTTATGCATAGTTGATACAGTGAGCTACATTCCCTCATCACTGCTGTCTATCCCAGTACATAGTACATATATTACATATAATATAATATCGTACGGGGAGAATCTCAATTGCATTTCCTTGATTCCTCGCATCCTCTCTCCTTACCTTCTTCTTAAAACCCCTTTCGATGAGAAGGTCAGTGGTCCCGCCCTTTTCACTTTCTCATCCAATGGGTTTTGAGGAGGCAAGGAGAGAGGGCATGAGGTATCACAGCAATACAATTTAGATTCTCTCAAGGTATGAATTAGGCTTACTGTTAGAATAGTTAATGTTCTACTGCCTCCCAGTGGTCAAGGTGAAACACTGCTCAGATATTGGTCAGAAATGTGGAAAAAGTCAAGGGGTTTGAATACTTTCCGAATGCCCTGTATACACTAGAAATAGAAATGCAACATGTGTTTGGTCCTGTGTTTCATGAGCTGAAATAAAAGATCCCAGAAATTGTCTATGGACAACAAAATGTTTCTCTCAAATGTTACATCCCTGTTAGTGAGCGTTTCTCCTTTGCCAAGATAATCCATTCACCTGACTGGTGTGGCATATCATGAAGTTGACTAAACAACATGATCATTACTAGGCTTGAACAATTTGGGGGATATTTAGAGGTGGGAACTGTCTGTGGGAATTAACAGGAATATATGGGAATTAATGGAAATATATGCAAATTAATATTAATACCATTTAAATGTAGATGTTTTTGCATTGGATATATTTACCATATCATATCATATGGAGACAGAAACATAAACATTTTACCTTATCATCAGTAGACATAATTGCAAATGATTAAATTCTTCCAGTAGAAAAAAACCATTTAGTTACAAATTGAACCTTAAATAAATGAGTTGACTCTTCCCATGGGATGATTTCACTGAACAACTAAATAAAGGGAATATTGAATGATCCCAATGATCCCTTGCATCTCCCAAAAACGTTTTCAAGATACATCTGTAAAATGATAGTCTAGAAACTAAAGCTTTGGTTCTCTTCCTCTGAGGCTTCCATGTCTTCTCCATGGACCTCCTCAATGTCCACCTCTTGAACATCATTCTCGACATGGTCTTCTTTCCCCACTGATTCCGCAAAACCCTTGGCTATGGTTTCGCTAGATAGTAGGTAGGAACAGTGGGAATCTCGTTCATCCATTCATGCGCGTCACTAATTAGATGACGAGGCATTTGGCTACCTTAACAGTCACAATCACTCCCGCCCTTTACCCGGAATTCATTGAATTTCTTCACTTTGACAGCTCAAAGCGGGGCTCGTCTCTTTTGACCCCCGGTTGATCCGCATGGCGGGGTGGACTCTTTTCCGGTTTACCGACTGGCCGTCAGTCGCCTACAGGCCATCTTGTGCTGCGTACTACTTACCTGGAAACGAGGTCACCAAGGACTAACGCTACTGTATCTGGCGTCCTCCAGCTGGAGAGGGCATCCGATTCCTATTGCTTGACTCTGTCCGTCACCACAAGAGACCTGAGGCTGACAAAAGAGTGGGATTATTCGACCGTGCGTCGGATGGTAGCGGCCTCTGCATTGTATGGAACTGTAACACTATGTGTGGGTTTTGCCGGTGTGAGTGATACATGTTACCGTTCCGCCCCTGCGCACCTTACCATGTGCACGTATGCATGTAGTGTACCTCCCTTTCAGCCAGCATTTTTATCCTCTCTATTCACCATGGGGGCAGTTACTACCCCCGGGTCCTCGGAACCTAAGACCCATCTGTAGACGGTATGTTTTTGCTAAGGGTTAGTCACATGCCATCCCACTTCATGCTCTGAGAAGCGTGAAAGGGAGCTCCCACTTTAATGTGTAGAGTCCCTTACTCAGGCAAACCTGAGACCTGGTAGTACCTAACCGCTAAGCACCGACCATCGCACCGACCGTCTCCCTTTAATGCTCATTCTTTGGCGTTCGATTCAAACCTTCGCGGTTTAGCGTTACCTAAGTATAGGGACGCGCGTTTAAACGTTTCACCACAGAGGCTCTGTGATCAGACTGATGTTGCCGAAGCTCCATCAGCCGTCTCCCAGAACATAGTTCCCCCTCCTAGCCGAGCCACCATTCTCTGGTTGGCTACTCTTGTTTGCATCGTTATCGACACCTGAGAACAGGTGACCTACAAGGAGGGGTTGAAAGAGCCCTACTTGAAGGCTGCCTCCCTTACCTCCCTGCACTAACACGCCAGAGACAGTTCGACCTGCCCCTACCAGGTGTCATATAAGAAGGGACCAGAGGGGTCCTACTAGAGGGCCCCCTCCCTACCTCCTCGCACTACCCTGTCAGAGATAGATCTACTCAACCCCACCAGGTGTCATTACAAGAAGGGATTTGAGAGGCCCTACCTTACCTTCTCATACTATCCTGCTAGAAGTGATTTTTTCCCAGTCGTTGGAGTGACTCCCCTAAATATGTAACACAGAGTAGGGGTTGAAAGAGCAATGTCTGTCTTACGGCTCTGCCTTGCCGAAAGGTGATGCCAGTTTTGATAACCCGGGTTGGTTGCCCTGGAACGTTTATGGAATCGAGTTCATTACCTGGATAATTCTGTCAGTAGACATAATTTTGTTTCGCAGAGGTTGGTGGCTAGGTGGGGTTGGGGAGGTTGCCCTTCTTTCCCCCGCCCGACTTTCGCCAGAGCAAGATGACATATTTCACAAAAAGGTTGAAATGAGAGCATCTGGGTTCTCCCCTGTCATCGCCAGGGCGATGGTGAGGGGAGACATTGAACTCCCGCCTGCGCCGGTTGTCATGCATCCACCCTTTGAGCTCCATCCATCGTCCTCGTAGATACATACCTGGTTAAGGGTCAGGCAAAACACATAGAGGGCTACTCCCTTCCAGGAACCCAGCTTCTCAGTCGGTTGCCATGTGTCCATCCCAAGCATGTCAATCAGTCGGCCTTGAGAGATTGAGCAGACAAAAACCCAGGAAGTATAACCTCCTCTACGGTTGTCAGGCATCCACCCCAAGTGTCAGTCCTTTGTACTCAGTGGTTCAGATGGCAAGAACTAGTGAGGCCACACCCTTCCAGGATTGTGGGTCCCCATAGGGTGTCATTCTTAGCCAGTGAGTTATTGTCATTATGTTGTTCAAGTCTTGTAGTGGTCGGATCAGTATGAGCGAGACTGGGCCAGGTGTCCGCAGAGTGTCCGAAGCTGGTTTTCATATCTGATGGATCCTCTTCCCCGTCAAACTACACCTGGTCCCCCTTCCAGGTTCCAAGGCCACAAACAGGTTCCAGCGTGCCAAGTGATCCCAAGCCCATTTCACCAACACTCCATTGGAGACATCGATGGCCACCAGTCGGTCAGAGGCTGAACTTCCCGACTCATTCTGTCAAGGTACTGAATCAGCAGGCCAGTGACTTACAGGGTACCTCTGCCGGGAGCAAAGGCATGTCGTTGGCCGTTTGTCAAGCCCCGCATACTCTTCGGTGAGAGTGTCTGGCATTTTTTTAAAGAGATATGGAATGGATATGCGTAGGGCAGCATTGCTTTGTTAGAGCGTCTTATGCCGGGCATGAATCCAAGGTGCACTCCATCTCTAAGCCCCTTGGAGCAGCGGGGGAGAGGGTCACGTGAAGGCCTTAAAGATGTGGTTGAAGGGTAGATTTGGAGGGGAAAACCATCCATCCAGTCCCACAGGCGTATTTAGATGGTTACCTTTTTACCGTACTTTTCACCCTTTGGTGTTAGGATTTGGACGGGCCTGATTTGCAAGGGAGGCTCAGCGCACAGACGGCCCGTTGGGGGAGCCAAGGGACTGAAGGTTGGAGGAGTGTTTAGGTCCTCTCTGTCATAGGGTTTGTTGGTGGGTTGTAATGGGTTGATTGTAGTTGAGGTTGATGAGAGGCTTGATTGGAGAGTGGATGTGTTGAAACACAGGAAGGCTGTTGCCTCCGTGTGTTTTTGTTGCTCCCTTGATGGCTAGTGCCTTGGGGGCCCGTTGCTGAGTCCACACTTGGCTTTGTATCTTGTTGAGTAGAGTGTTGATTGGAGTCTGTTGTGTCATTTTTTATGATGGGATGTGGTAGGTGTAGGTGTTGGGTTGGTCCGCAATGGCAGAGGTTTTGGGTGGTGATGGGAGCACATCGAGGATGAGAAGGTGGAGGAGGAGAGGGATGATGATGATGAGGAGTCGGCGGCGGTGGAGGAGGTGGTGGTGGCGATGTTTCTAGACGAGTGTGTAGAGGAGTCATTGCTGGTGGAGGGTTGAGGTGTGGAGGAGCTGCTCTTGGTCTGTGATGGTGTGATGGTCTTGCTGTTGGGCGGTGGTTGGTTGATCCTGGGGGTGTTGTGTCCCTTTCGATGTTGTCTGGTGTTCGTCATTGTGGTGGAGGATCGTGGAGAAGGTAGAAGAAGAGGTGCCACGGTAGTGTTGTACTGGTGGTCTTCTTCCTTGTGGAGGGTAGTGGTGCCTCTTGTGTCTGGTTGAGTGGCGTCTGGTGGCTGTTGTGTTCTCTCTTCTAGCCTGCTGGGAGAGTTCTGTCACAGCATGCATGAGGAGGGCATCGTCTAGGATATCTTGATCCTCTGGAGCCAGTGCAGATGGTAGTCCGGTGGAGTGAAGAGGAATGGGGGTGGAGAGGTCCAGAAAGTTGGGGAGCCCCTCTTCTAGTACGGTGAGTTGGTTGATGGTCTCTGCAATGCCGGGTGGATAGGTTGGAGGGTGGAGGGGGCTTGGTCTTTTGGAGAAGTACCATGGGTATCTTGGAGTAATGGTTGAGTTGTATCTTGGTCTTTCTGTAGGTAGTTGGTGCTGGCGGGTCTGTAGGTTCTGGTAGGTGGTGGTCTCTGTCCAGGGTGGGGTGGAGTGTTGTGAGCTCAGAGGTAGTGGGTTGAGCCTTGGTTTCCTCAGGTGCGGTCTCCCTGGTCTGGGTGGGGTCCGTGCTGGGGTTGGGTTGGGCCGTACTAGTGGTCGGGCGGTGGGTTGGGGGCAGTCTTGATCTGTAGGTGGCTGGTTCTGTCAGGATCTGGAGAGGGTGTAGAGGCCCTGTAGGTCTCGTGGGTTCTCTTGCGTACTCTAGTAGCGGTCTGTGGGTATCTTGTCTTGTAGGTTTCTTCCGTGGTGGGGGAGGTAGTGGCTTTGTCCGGAGGGTCGAAGTTCAGTCCTGCCGGTTATTCTTCTGTTGAGAGGGGCGGTTTCAGGTCTTGGCGTGGCGAAGGAGGTCTCTCCTCAGTTGGGGTGATGTGTAGAGAGGTCTGGAGAGGTGAGTCGTCCTCTGCTTTACTGCCTGGGGGGTGTGGGTGAGTGGGGGACGAATTGGCCATTGTCTCTGGTTGGCCAGTCTCCTTGAAGGTGAGGGAGGGAGTTCAGCAGGCTCTCCAGAAGAGGTAGTAGTGGGGGTCTTTGAAGGAGTTCTTCTGCCCATCTGCTGCCGAGGTACCCGACCTCTGCAGTTGGTGTAATCAGAGAGGATGTGTTGGGTGTATTCTGTCTCATTCCTGTAGTGTCTCTCCAGGATCTCATGGTTCTTTCTGAGCCATTGCGTGGTGGCGATGGTTAGTTCATTGAGGGTGTCGTTTGATGCTCTAAATGGGGTGAAGAGGGCTTTTAGTTCCTTTGTCTTGGTCTGGTAGCCAGGTGGTAGAGGGCCTCCGGAGAAGTGCTCGCTGGTTGCTTCCAGGTGGTGTATCGCTCTGAGGAGTCTGGAGATCAGCTTAGCTGATTTCTTGACCCTAGGGTGGCGCGAGCGGCGCGCCGGCACCCGTGGCTTCAGCCATGGGCAGTTCAGGACCTCCCGCTGGGCGATTGGTGGATTGCACCAGGGCCTCCTCCCCTCATGGGGTAGGACCGTGCCCTGGCCGTTCTCTGCTTAGTGAGAATGGCCAGTAGCATATGCTTGTCTCAAAGATTAAGCCATACAAGTCTAAGTACACACGGCCGGTACAGTGAAACTCCGAATGGCTCATTAAATCAATTATGGTTCCTTTGATCGCTCCAACGTTACTTGGATAACTGTGGCAATTCTAGAGCTAATACATGCCAACGAGCGCTGACCTTCGGGGATGCGTGCATTTATCAGAACCAAAACCCATGCGGGCCGCTCTCGGGTGCCCCGGCCGCTTTGGTGACTCTACATAACCTTGAGCCGATCACGCGTCCTTTGTGGCAGTGAAGTCTCATTCGAATGTCTGCCCTATCAACTTTCGCTGGTACTTTTTGGTGCTGAAAATCCACTTTTTCCCGGGCTTTGCTAAGGGGTCCTTGAATGAGCTATCGGACAGAAACGTTAAGGGTCCGTCTCTATGGGCCGAGGCGGTTTCAATGCACCTAGTCTTGTGACTTTGGGACTTTTCTAAATGTTTTCATTTTCGCGATGGTCAAAATGAATTGAAGTCATTGCAAATGTACGAGGCTGTTTCTCGGTCTGAGAACCTTCTAGAGCCACATAGATCACCGTGCACTATCAACTTGAGCTCTAGAACATGTTTCTCAAGTTTCAGAGCTCTTGGTCTGACGGTTCGTTGATAGTTTGAACAATCGTAACTATTGCAGGCTTTGTGTGTCTGTAAGCCCCACACTCTGTCACTCCATCCTTGCTGTGTGTGTGAGTTTTTCTTGGAAATCTGATGGTAGAAATGACTGATTTACAGTTCATTAACTGGAACTAGGGGGCGCTTTTTTTGTTTTTGGAAAAATAACATTCCCAAAGTAAACGGCCTATTTTTCAGGACCAGAAAATAGAATATGCATATAATTGACATCTTAGGATAGAAAACACTCTAAAGTTTCCAAAACTGTAAGAATATTATCTGTGAGTATAACAGAACTGATATTGCAGGCAAAAGCCTGAGAAAAATCCAATCAGGAACGCAGCGGTTTCAAAATAAGAGTCCCTTCCTATGCGTCCCTATTGAGCAGTGAATGGGATATCAACGAGATTCCTTTTTCTATGGCTTCCTTAAACAGAAGGCGCTGTGAATTTTGGGCCTACTCTGAAATATGTGATAGATGGCTTCTAAACATGTTGGACAAAGTGAGTTTGGTGTCAGTATGTATCAGTTTGGTGTCAGAATGATATCTTATTGACTGATGGACGCTGACTTGATGGCTGACTTTTGTCCTTTTGCAATAAGTTTAAACATTGATGAATCATCACCAAATTGACATGCTGAAATCAACGCTAACGAGCGATGGAGAGGAACCACTATCACTACCCGGCCATCCCGAGTTCAACGGGCCATCAATTGGGCATTTCTGCAGTATATTAGAGAGACCGTACACGGCTGTCCATTTGCAATGTCTTACAATTTACCATCACGAATGTCAACCTGGTTTACCATCAGCATGTCAATCTAGTAACCTGAACGGATTAACAGTAGCACATTTTAAAAATAGTTTTAATGCCTTAAGGGGGGTGCAAGGGGTCCATGGCCACCCATTCCCAACCAATAGAGGGTGCCCCTGGTCATTTTGGACGTTTTTCAAAAAATATTCAGAAAAATGTCCCGCTTCTCTCTCATTGCTGCAAATTCTTACTTCCTATGACTTCCTATGATCAAATATGAAAAATAGACCTTCTAGTTTGATTCAGGCGATATATATATAGTTTGGTCAGTTTAAATTCCATTTGGACATTTCTTATGCATTTGGACATAGTTTACTGACTTTTGGGTTCGGAAGCCGACTTCCTATGATCATATATGGCAAATGGACATAACATCCTGATTTGGTATGTTCAATACTTATCTATGGCATTTGGACATTTCTTATGCCATTCAGCCATGGTTCACTGACTTTTTACCCCCTATGATCATATATTGCAAATGGACAAAACATAGGCCTTATGGACAAACTTAATAAAATAAGGCAAATGTATGTTCCTACGGATATTACATATGTATAATTGACCAAAAAAAATCATTTTTTGGGGGGGGATCTTCAACATTTGACCCTTGTGTCTTGACTTTGTGACCATTTGCCATGTGACAATCAATGGTGGCGCGTGCTCATCATCTTTGGGATTTTGGGGTATGACACTCACTTGGCATTTGCCATGTTCCACTTGACATAAGGTTTGAAAGAACTGCCATCCATTTGAGTGGTATTTGTGATTGTGTCCATGGTTCGCCCAATGGCAATAAGTTGCCATTCATTTTTGTCAATTTTATGGCGGTCTTCCTTTACCCAGGTTGTGCAATGACAGAGACTAGACTTAGTCATTTTTTTGTAGATACATTTTTTAAAAATGATTTAAATAACAATGCAGCGGTACATGAAAGGATAACATTTAACAAAATGTTATCTTCAAATGTTGAAAAAGTTGTGTTAAATAGACATCCTATCATTTGAAAATATTTGAAAGGCTGAGTGAATCATCTCCGGAGATGAGGTTACCGGCCTATCAACATTCAGTCACCCTGTTGGCAGAACCCGGGTGGGGGTGCCTCCTTGCGAAGCAATGGACCCCAGTAACCCCATGAAGCCATTAAGAACCACAATGAAAAATGCACCTGGTAACCCGTTCATTCCCCAGGTGCACAGCTCAATATAGTGCAATGACAGAGACTCTGGACATAGTAATTTTTTGGTAGAAAAACAATATATGTGAAAATGAATAAAATAAAGTTGCAGCAGTACATGAGATGATCAAACCAAACAAACTGCTATCTTGAAATTTAGATTTTTTTTATATTTCAGGCTGATACGTCATCTTGTAAGAAAAATTGCATGTCCCTCGAGGCCTTATTTAGGAAAAAAAAATCGTAAAATGAAAAAAATAATGACTCATAAGTGCATTAAAAGATTAAAGTCAAACTGCTATCTTCAAATGTCGAAAGATGGGCATTAAACGGACCCTCCGGCGTTTCACCTGCTAAGGTTAAGAGCCTCTCACCTAACCAAACCGCCATAAAAAAAAGCCAGACTACGGTTTGCAACTGCATATGGGGAAAACGTTTGTACATTTTGGAGAAATATCCTCTGGTTTGATTAAACAAAAATAGAACTGTTTGAACATAATGACCATCATTATGTTTGGAGGAAAAAGGGGGATGCTTGCAAGCCGAAGAACACCATACCAACCGTGAAGCACGGGGGTGGCAGCATCATGTTGTGGGGGTGGCAGCATCATGTTGTGGGGGTGCTTTGCTGCAGGAGGGACTGGTGCACTTCACAAAATAGATGGCATCATGAGGCATGAAAATTATGTGGATATATTGAAGCAACATCTCAAGACATCAGTCAGGAAGTTAAAGCTTGGTCGCAAATGGGTCTTCCAAATGGACAATGACCCCAAGCATACTTCCAAAGTTGTGGCAAAATGGCTTAAGGACAACAAAGTCAAGGTATCGGAGTGGCCATCACAAAGCCCTGAACTCAATCCTATAGAAAATGTGTGGACAGAACTGAATAATCATTTGCAAGCAAGGAGGCCTGTGAACCTGACTCAGTTACACCAGCTCTGTCAGGAGGAATGGGCCAAAATTTCCCCAACTTATTGTGTGAAGCTTGTGGAAGGCTACCTGAAACGTTTGACCCAAGTTAAACAATTTAAAGGCAAATACTAATTGAGCCAAATACTAATTGAGTGTATGTAAACTTCTGACCCACTGGGAATGTGATGAAAGAACTAAAAGCTTAAATAAATCATTCTCTCTACTATTATTCTGACATTTCACATTCTTAAAATAAAGTGGTGATCCTAACTGACCTAAGACAGGACATTTTTACTATGATTAAATGTCAGGAACTGTGAAAAACTGAGTTTAAATCTATTTGGCTAAGGTATATGTAAACTTCCGACTTCAACTGTACATAACTATTTCATTGGCTCTCTTGTAGAGCGTATCCATTGTTTTCAGTGCCATGATGTCCTTGAGGAGCAGATTCAATGCATGAGCAGCACAGTCCATGGGTGTGATACGAGAGATGGTCTCCACTTTAGACCAAGCAGCCTTCATGTTCGCAGCATTGTCTGTCACCAGTGCAAATACCTTCTGTGGTCCAAGGTCAATGATGACTGCCTTCAGCTCATCTGCAATGTAGAGACCGAGACTTGTGTCTGTGCTCTTGTAGAGTACTGGTTGAGGGGTGGAGATTATGTAGTTAATTATTCCTTGCCCACGAATATTCGACCACCCATCAGAGATGATTGCAATACAGTCTGCTTTCTCTATGATTTGCTTGACCTTCACTTGAACTCTGTTGAACTCTGCATCCAGCAAATTAGTAGATAAAGCATGTCTGGTTTGGTACTTGGTATTTTATTGGGATCCCCATTAGCTGTTGCAAAAGCAGCAGCTACTCTTCCTGGGGTCTACACAAAACATGAAACATAATACAGAATGACATAATACAGAACATCATAAGACAAGAACAGCTCAAGGACAGAACTACATACATTTTTAAAAAGGCACACGTAGCCTACATATCAATGCATACACACAAACTATCTAGGTCAAATAGGGGAGAGGTGTTGTGCCACGAGGTGTTGCTTTATCTGTTTTTTGAAACCAGGTTTGCTGTTTATTTGAGCAATATGAGATGGATGGAAGTTCCATGCAATAAGGGCTCTATATAATACCGTATGTTTTCTTGAATTTGACCAGAATTTTTTTGGGGGGGAGACTATGAAAAGACCCCTGGTGGCATGTCTGGTGGAATAAGTGTGTGTGTCAGAGCTATGTGTAAGTTGACTATGTAAACAATTTGGGATTTTCACCACATTAATGTTTCTTAAAAGAATAAACAAGAATGAAGTGATGCAGTCAGTCTCTCCTCAACTCTTAGCCAAGAGAGGCTGGCATGCATAGTATTTATATCAGCCCTCTGGTTACAATTAAGAGCAAACGTGCCGCTCTGTTCTGGTTGGAGGGATATATGCTGGGCGAAGAACATTCAGAAATCTCTTCCAATACACAATGGCTGTGAGCATCAGAGGTGAACCAGTTGCATACACGGCTCGAGCAAGACATTCATCAGCATTTCTCTGACTACGTTCCTCCATTGAGTCAAAAACAACTTCTGATTCCAGGGGGACCGTGAGCTGTTGCTATAAGGTGTCTGATTCATAATTTTCACCTTGAATATAAGTAGAGGGACTTTTGTCAGAGGTTGCTTGTTGTGAGCACTGAGGGAACTTTATGCACTTGACCAAATTATTCTGCATCTTGTTGAATTCTTCACATATGATTTGACACAGTATTTGCAAATGTACAAGCTAAAACCCACATGGTAGTAAAAACAAACTAGCAGAAATTGTTAACAAGTTAGAAATGTTTTAAACACACTTTGCTGTAGGCTACTATTTATTAGTTAACAAAAAATAATGTCACATAAAATATATTCACTCACCCAGTATTATAATCAAAACTTACCAGAAAGCATGTAGTCCTTGGCTGAGACAGTGTAGTAGTGTGGGCTCAATAGCATCCCATTAGTGCGCAAGATCTTGAGAATCAACTGTACATGTGATGGAAGAGTACACTGCACATGGGATGGAAGAATGCATTGTGCATGCAGAGGGTTGCAATCCCATTGAATTGGAGATAGTTTAACCAAAATATACCAGAAGACGTAGAATTGCCTTACGTGTATCCCAAAAAAAGGTTTACTGTTATAAGATCACTTTTTTGATGATTTTAAGCAAAATTCCCCAAATTCCCAGGCTTATCCTCCCCCTTATCATTACACAGGTGCACCTGGTACACAAATGACTGATGATTGGCTGAGAGAAATTGCTGATAAAAAATATTGTGGGGGCTGTTTTGTTAGACTTCAGTGAGGCCTTTGACATTATCGATCATAGTCTGCTGCTGGAAAAACATACAATATGTGTTCTGGCTTTACACCTCCTGCTATTTTGTGGAAAAATAGTTACCTGTCTAACAGATCACAGAGAGTGTTCTTTAATAGAAACCTCTCCAACATAATCCTGGTAGAATCAGGAATTCCCCAGGGTAGCTGTTTAGGCCCCTTACTTTTCAATCTTTACTAATGACATGCCACTGCTTTGAGTAAAGCCAGTGTGTCTATGTATGTGGATGACTCAACACTATACATGACAGCTACTACAGCGACTGAAATGACTGCAACACTTAACTTGTTATGGCTTTTTTCAGAATTTCCGCCTGACTGACATGCCCAAAGTAAACTGCCTGTTACTCAGGCCCAGAATCCAGGATAGGCATATAATTGGTACCATTGGATAGCAAATAATACTACAGCGACTGAAATGACTGCAACACTTAAAAAACAGCTGCAGTTAGTTTTGGAATGGGTGGCAAGGAATAAGTTAGTCCTAAATATTTCAAAAACTTAAAGCATTGTGATTGGGACAAATCATTCACTAAACCCTAAACCTCAACTAAAACTTGTAATAAAAAATGTAGAAATTGAGCAAGTTGAGGTGATTAAACTGCTTGGAGTAACCCTGGAGTTGACCATGAAACTGTCATGGTCAAAACATATTGATACAACAGTAGCTAAAATGGGAAGAAGTCTGTCCATAATAAAGTGCTGCTGTGCCTTCTTAAGAAGACTATCAACAAGGCAGGTCCTACAGGCCCTATTTTTGTCACACCTGGACTACTGTTCAGTATTGGGGTCAGGTGCCACAAAGAAGGACTTAGGAAAATGATTATTGGCTCAGAAGAGGGCAGCACAGCTGGCCCTTAAAAGTACACAGGGAGCTAACATTAATGATATGCATGTCAATCTCTCATGGCTCAAAGCGGAACAGAGATTGACTTCATTACTACTTGTTTTTGTAAGAAGTGTTGACAAGCTGAATATACCGAGCTGTTTTTAACGCTTTTTTGGATACTACATTTCACACCGTAAAACATGGAAGAGGAGGTGTTATGGTGTGGGGGGCCTATGCTGGTGACACTGTCTGTGATTTATTTAGAATTCAAGGCACACTTAACCAGAATGTTTACCACAGCATTTTGCAGCGATACGCCATCCCATCTGGTTTGGGCTTAGTGGGACTATCTTTGTTTTTCAACAGGACAATGACCCAACACACCTCCAGGCTCTACAATCCCCTGACCTCAACCAAATTGAGATGGTTTGGGATGAGTTGGACCGCAGAGTGAAGGAAAAGCAGCCAACAAGTGCTCAGCATATGTGGGAACTCCTTCAAGACTTTTGGAAAGGCATTCCAGGTGAAGCTGGTTGAGAGAATGCCAAGAGTGTGCAAATCTTTCATAAAGGCAAAGGGTGGCTACTTTGAAGAATCTCAAATATAAAATCTGTTTTTATTTGATTAACACTTTGGTTACTACATGATTCCATGTGTTATTTCATAGTTTGATGTCTTCACTCTTATTCTACAGTCTATAAAATATTACAAATAAAGAAAAACCATGGAATGAGTAGGTGTTTCCAAACTTTTGACTGGTACTGTACATCATTGGTCAAAACACTTGCAGTAGTCACCCCTATGCAGTTTGTAGGTTCCCCTCACAAAATAGGTTAAATTAACTGTTATATAAAAAGTGAATGGCAAGAGTCTGTTTTGACATGAAAGTACTCAGAATATGTGACACATTTTGCAAAGGACAATGCAAAGGACAATGAACTGAAGCTGGTTTGACTACTACTACCACCCAAAACAATAAGGAGGACAGATTTAGCTTATTTTCAGAATTTGTATTTATTTCGAGTTAATTGTTGGTCTATGTTTTTTATTTTTACAAACATTCTGCCAGCAGGAGAAGTCTACATTTCGTCTGCGTCCCACTTTTGACCAAGAATCGAGTTGGTCGAAAGTAGTGCACGATATAGGGAATAGGGTGCCATTTCAGAGACAACCTACATTTCTAGAAAGCTTATCATTCATAAGAAGCACTGCTCATTATTTACAATCAAGCCCACTTTGAAATAATCCAAAATATTCCCTAAAAGCCAAAATTATCATTAGCCAATGGTGATCAATATGATTATCAGACAAGTGAATTACTGCATTCTCGCTCCTTCTCCTACACACACACGCACGCACACACGCATGCACGCACACACTGCAGAAGTTAAACATTGGAAAAACAATCAATGCACAAACGTATTAATCAAGAAGCAAGTGATAAAGGTGGCTGAAGCCGAAGCAGTATCATTCAGTTCTTAATTACAGTATTGCCTCATGTTCATGTTATCCACCTAACTAAATCTACTGTCTACTCAATTACAACAGTATTTAGTCCAGAGAAATCACTTTGGTTGGGGTTGTGATGGAGTGAGTGGGAAGATTTCACTAACAGTCAGGACTTTTTACCATTGGAGATACACAGACATAGACGTGTGAAAAGTGTTAGTACACAGTGAAGGGGAACCTGTTATATGAAGTATCAAAAAACATAGATCCGTCAAATTCAAATCTGGACCTCAAAGCCAGTTCCACCAGGGACACCAGGTAGGTGCAATTAATTATCAGGTAGAACGGAAACCAGCAGATGCCCGGGACCTTGTAGGGTAAGATTTGAGTACCCCTGACCTAGATGAACACCCAGACATAACATGACTGAGAAAGAGTGTTTCTAAACTATATCTGTTCTTGCATATATATATAAACATATATACTGTAAATATATACAGTATATATACAGTATAGTGTGGTTAATAGTGCAAGTGTCAGAGATATGAGACATTACATAATTGCTGTGTGTGTAATTTGACAGCTACTACTTAAGCAATTTAGTATTTCTGACAAAATAAAATGTGCAAACCCCCAAAATAATGCAGTAAAGTTAGACATTTGCATATTGGTTGCAATAAAAACTATTTTTCTCATACAAATGAAATACAAAACAACACAATCTCTGAGGTTACTAACTTTTTGCTCCGGCCAAGTAAATAGCTTACAATTAACTTTACATTCTATGTCCAATCAATCACCTCAGATGATTGATGCGCGTTTTAAAGGCAATGTTACCGCATTTGCGGAGATCGCATTCAAGGTAAACGCGGCAGATGTTGTCACAATTGGAAATTACCTTTAAATGTCAAGCGCGCTACGCCGTGGTTTCGGATTGAATCTGGCCTAGTTATTCAGATTAGTGACACGGGGTTGGATGGTGACCCTCCTGACTGGAGTCTGGTCTGCCATCCGATTGGCCACAAGCTCCTGTAACTGCAGCGCCCCTCCGCCAATAAAACAGAAAGCCGGGCAAACGGGGCCGGAGCAATCGACAGGCCCTTCCCACAGTGGACGGAGCGAGTGGGCATCGTAGAAAGTGACGCGACCCTTCTCGAAGTCAAGGCACACCCCGAGCCTGGGAGGCAGGGGGTAGGTGAGGCCCGTAGGCGAGGAGGCGGGGATGTTCCCGTTGGAGATGGTAGGGCTGCGGCGAGGGCTGGTGCCATTGGCGGGGCAACCATGGTTGTTATGATGGTTGGGACCGTGGGGCAGGAAGATCTTGCCCATCCCCATGGTGAGGAAGGAGAAGGGGGGAGGGGAGTCCAGGGAATCCTCCGCCCCACTGTCATGACCACTGTCTGGGTCATAGCTAGAGAGAGAGAGAGAGAGAGAGAGAGAGAGAGAGAGAGATGAGTCATACATACACAACTAGGGCCTGTATTCATAAAGCATCTCAGAGTAGGAAGGCTGATCTTCATGTCCACCTGTCCATGTAATTCTATTCATTATGCTGTAGGCATAAACTGATGAAGGCAAAACTGATCCTAGACCAGCACTCCTACTTTGAGATGTTTTTTGAATACAAGCCCTGATGTAGGTCAGTCTCTCCTCAACATATTTTCCCATTGACTACTTCCTGTACTCCATGCACTTTACAGCCTTAACCTCCAGCACCACTCACCGGGGACTGGCCATGTCTTGGGGAAGATGAAACCACTCCTGTAGTTTGGCCTCTAGGCCCACCCCCACCTGCGGAACAGATAGAGGCACTGAAAAGGCGCAGCAGCATTCAACGGGGTCTAAAATGATTGGCACCCTTGATAAAGATTAGCAAAAAAGACAGTATAAAATAATAATACAAATACTGAGCTATATTGTATGCTCCAGAATATTTTTAAATTACATTATTTTATACTAATACAATTGCTCAGAGAAATAGATTTTGTTTAACAAGAAATATATATTTTTCTCCGTTTAAATTGTTGTTTTTGTCATCATTATTTTGGTGTGTGTGATAAAACAGCTCTATTTTCATTTAATCTGACCATAGCACCGGTTCCAATCAAAGTGCCAATGCCGTTTAGGCAACTCCAGGCATTTACATTTGTTGGATGACGTAAAAATAGAGATCTTTGGCCATGCATACCAGTGGTGGGTTTGTCGTCGAAAAATAAGTAACGCATAATCAGAAAAGAACCCCATATCTACTGTAAAATATGGTGGAGGATCTTTGATGTTATGGGGTTATTTTGCTTCCACTGGTCCTGGGGCCCTTGTTAAGGTCAACGGCATCATGAACTTTACCAAGTACCTTGACATTTTAGGAAAAAAACTGGTTGCTTCTGCCATGAGGCTGAAACTTGGCTGCAAGTAGATCTTCCAGAAAGACAATAACCCCAAGCACACATCGATATCCACAACTGGTACATTTCCACAAACTCAACATTTTTC
This sequence comes from Oncorhynchus mykiss, assembly GCF_057628025.1. NCBI lineage: Eukaryota > Metazoa > Chordata > Actinopteri > Salmoniformes > Salmonidae > Oncorhynchus > Oncorhynchus mykiss. Next base: position 39,426,094 of record NC_143051.1, on the reverse strand, counting down.
AATGGCCATATCTTCGGACTTGAACCCCATTGAAAACCTGTGGTTTGAATTGAATAGGGCAGTCCATAAGCACAGACGAAGTATATCAAGAATCCTGTACGGAGGTATGGTTTAGAATCCCTCACAGTGTGTTCTCCAATCTCATAAAATATTTTTTGAAAAATAACTTGCATGGTGAGTTATTGAAAGGTATTGAAAATGGGGTGCCAATAATTTTGACCCCTGTCTTTTTGAGAAAAATACGAGTTGTTAACTATAACTTTTTCTCTGAGCAATAATAATATCATACAATATGATTATTTTCACATTTGTTTTGCGTACAATATAGCCCAGTATTTTGTATTATTAATTTTTTGCTCATCTTTATCAAGGGTGCCAATAATTTCCGACGAGTACATTATTACCCAAGAGGTCAACATGCAAAAACACATATGATCACACATTCATTTTCATACACATTTTTGTATATAGCCTACAAAACCATACAAAATACACCACGCCATCTACAGTACAGTAAGGGCCAATCCCAAATTGCTCTTTAACTTCACTAGGGTAGGGGCATTATTTTCACCTCCGGATGAAAAGTGTGCCCAAAGTAAACCGCCTGCTACTCAGGCCCAGAAACTAGGATAGAAAACACTAAAGTTTCCAAAACTGTTCAAATAATGTCTGTGAGTATAACAGAACTGATTTGGCAGGCAAAAACCTGAGAAAAATTCATCCGTGAAGTGGGATTTTTTATGTTTGCAGTTTTCTATTGAATGCCATTACAGTATCCATTGACTTAGGACTCAAATTGCACTTCCTATGGCTTCCACTAGATGTCAACAGTCTTTAGAAATTGTTTCAGGCTTGTATTCTGACAAATGAGGGAGTAAGACCACTCTGAATGAGTGGACACTGCAGTGTCCCAGAGCTTTTTCATGCATGTGACCGAGACCACGCCTTTCTTGTTGACCTTTAATATTGACGACGTTATTGTCCGGTTGAAATATTATCGATTATTTAGGCTAAAAACAACCTGAGAATTTATTATAAACATTGTTTGACATGTTTCTACGAACTTTACGGATACTATTTGGATTTTTCATCTGCCTGTTGTGACTGCATTTGAGCCTGTGGATTACTGAACAAAACGCGCAAACAAAACGGAGGTTTTTGGATATAAAGAGGGACTTTATCGAACAAAACAAACATTTATTGAGTAAATGGGAGTCTTGTTAGTGCAACCATATGAAGATCATCAAAGGTAAGTTATTAATTGTATTGCTCTTCCTGACTTGTGTAACTCCTCTACTTGGCTGGTAACTGTTTGTAATGATTTGTCTGCTGGGCGCTGTTCTCAGATAATCGCATGGTATGCTTTCGCCGTAAAGCCTTCTTGTAATCTGACACCGTGGTTGCTCTGCAATTTCTCTGCAATTTCACTGGATGTTGGCCAGGTGGGATGCTACCATCCCACGTCCCCTAGTGAGGTTAAGCCCTATGCAGTAGCGGAGATCTGAGAGGATTTGATTGGCATAAGAAATATGGGTAAACGTCCACCTAGCCTATCAGAGGGCAAGGTGGAGTTATTACCAAATGGATTTCACCTGTCAAATCTTCTCAGTTCTCTACAGGTGAATAGGGCACGGGGCTTTCTGGGACGATATGGGATTGGGCAAAACTCTCTTCCCAGCCATTCCACTTGCCTTGACCAGATAGGAGCCGGGCTCCACTGAGCATGCCCAGTAGTGCCTGCCCTGGGTGATGGCCACGTCGCCCACCAGCAGGTCTGCAGTCAGGTGACAGGAAGTGAGCGCTAGGTCGGCGGCCTGCAGCAGGGACAGACCGGGGACGCTCCGGGCGCAGCGCTGCTCCTTACTCACCACCAGCCGGTCGGCATGGAGACCCCAGCGAGAGTCCAGGTAAAAATTTAACACTGAGAGAGGAAGGCAGGGGAGGAGAGTGCGATGGAGGGAGGCAGGAGGAGAGGGAGATGGAGGGAGAGGGAGGGAGGGTGGAAGGAGGAGTGCATTTTTAGGAAAGAGAGAAGCGGGAAGGGGAGGGTTTTGATGGGATGGAGTAAAGAAGTGAAATAGGAGAGAGGTAGAAGATAAGGGTACAGAGGAGGTAAATACAGGGATAGACTTAGACTTAGAATCAGGGCAAGGAAAGAACTAAGAGCGTTAAGAGAGGAGGAGAGGTATGGACAACATGCAAGTCCTCTGGAATGAGGAGAGGAGACAAGGACTAATAGAAAGGGAGTCAAACTGTCCATCAACAAACTGGAAACGGATAGAAAACATTCAAAGCCAAAGGTCAATCAAAAGAGGGGATGCATCTTTCCTAAACTGGGATCATTTTGGGGATTAATATTCCTGAGGGAAATATCACAGGATAGAATACTTTACCAGGGGAGACAAGGGATACATTGACCACTCAGGACTTCTCAGACCCATTAGCATGGATCTCAACCAACCAAACTGATTTGTCAAGCCTCAGGTCTTAACAAACAGCAAACCTCATCAACACACTCTGAGATTTCATTATGGGAGAGAGGGAAAAAGAGGGTGGCTGGGAGAACAAGAGATGCATGGTATACATGTAAAAGAGGTAGAGATACAGTGCCTTGCGAAAGTATTCGGCCCCCTTGAACTTTGCGACCTTTTGCCACATTTCAGGCTTCAAACATAAAGATATAAAACTGTATTTTTTTGTGAAGAATCAACAACAAGTGGGACACAATCATGAAGTGGAACGACATTTATTGGATATTTCAAACTTTTTTAACAAATCAAAAACTGAAAAATTGGGCGTGCAAAATTATTCAGCCCCTTTACTTTCAGTGCAGCAAACTCTCTCCAGAAGTTCAGTGAGGATCTCTGAATGATCCAATGTTGACCTAAATGACTAATGATGATAAATACAATCCACCTGTGTGTAATCAAGTCTCCGTATAAATGCACCTGCATTGTGATAGTCTCAGAGGTCCGTTAAAAGCGCAGAGAGCATCATGAAGAACAAGGAACACACCAGGCAGGTCCGAGATACTGTTGTGAAGATACAAAAAGATTTCCCAAGCTTTAAACATCCCAAGGAGCACTGTGCAAGCAATAATATTGAAATGGAAGGAGTATCAGACCACTGCAAATCTACCAAGACCTGACCTCTACCAAGAACTTTCAGCTCATACAAGGAGAAGACTGATCAGAGATGCAGCCAAGAGGCCCATGATCACTCTGGATGAACTGCAGAGATCTACAGCTGAGGTGGGAGACTCTGTCCATAGGACAACAATCAGTCGTATATTGCACAAATCTGGCCTTTATGGAAGAGTGGCAAGAAGAAAGCCATTTCTTAAAGATATCCATAAAAAGTGTCGTTTAAAGTTTGCCACAAGCCACCTGGGAGACACACCAAACATGTGGAAGAAGGTGCTCTGGTCAGATGAAACCAAAATTGAACTTTTTGGCAACAATGCAAAACGTTATGTTTGGCGTAAAAGCAACACAGCTGAACACACCATCCCCACTGTCAAACATGGTGGTGGCAGCATCATGGTTTGGGCCTGCTTTTCTTCAGCAGGGACAGGGAAGATGGTTAAAATTGATGGGAAGATGGATGGAGCCAAATACAGGACCATTCTGGAAGAAAACCTGATGGAGTCTGCAAAAGACCTGAGACTGGGACGGAGATTTGTCTTCCAACAAGACAATGATCCAAAACATAAAGCAAAATCTACAATGGAATGGTTCAAAAATAAACATATCCAGGTGTTAGAATGGCCAAGTCAAAGTCCAGACCTGAATCCAATCGAGAATCTGTGGAAAGAACTGAAAACTGATGTTCACAAATGCTCTCCATCCAACCTCACTGAGCTCGAGCTGTTTTGAAAGGAGGAATGGGAAAAAAATGTCAGTCTCTCGATGTGCAAAACTGATAGAGACATACCCCAAGCGACTTACAGCTGTAATCGCAGCAAAAGGTGGCGCTACAAAGTATTAACTTAAGGGGGCTGAATAATTTTGCACGCCCAATTTTTCAGTTTTTGATTTGTTCAAAAAGTTTGAAATATCCAATAAATGTCGTTCCACTTCATGATTGTGTCCCACTTGTTGTTGATTCTTCACAAAAAAATACAGTTTTATATCTTTATGTTTGAAGCCTGAAATGTGGCAAAAGGTCGCAAAGTTCAAGGGGGCCGAATACTTTCGCAAGGCACTGTATGTGCAAAGCAACAAGAGGAAAAATGAGAAAGGGTGTAGATGCTCACACTAACAGGCAGAGGTAGAAATGTGGATTGGGAGATTGGATCTAAGAGCGGAATGAGTGAGATGAGGAGAGATATGTGAAGACAAAGTGTAAAGAGGAAAGAAGCTAGGTTGGATAGAGAGATGGGATGGGTAAAGAGAGGGATGGGAGGAGAGATGGATGGTATGGGCAGAAAGAAGTATGGGAATGGGCAGAAAAAGAGAGACATTTGTCATTAAGATGATCTCCATGGATACTGTTCTGATGCATACCAGCTATACCAAGACTTATAATGAGGCCAAGTGTGTGTGTTCGTGTGTGTGTGTGCGCGTGTGTGTGTGTGTGTGTATAGTGTGTGTGCGCCTTTAGAACAGTGTATAGACCTCACCTGGTGCTGGCGGGGTGTGTAGGTACACCTCCTCACTGTACTCCCCGAAGCCGGCCTTGTTGCAGCCTCTCACCCTCAACACATACACACTGTCCATCTCCAACCTGTCAATCACAGCACTGGTCCCGCCCACTTCCTCCAGCCGCTGCCAGCCCCAGCGGGCCGCAGCCAATCGTCCTTGGATACCACCTCTGGCCCCGCCTCCTGGCACCACCCCACGGCGACGAAACTCAACAGAGAAGTGCCAGGCGGGAGCGGATTCCTGAGGCAGCCGCCAACACAGAAAAAGCTGGTCATAGGCCAGGGTCTTTTGGGTGTCAATTACAGGGGCCAGAGGGGCTGATGGGAGAAAACATTACAGCTGTCAGTCAGATGTTAGATTCACAAACATACAATTCTCTCTGGCTTGATTATACTGTATATGCAATACTACCAGATGTTCATTACAGTTTGTAGGGAAGCCTAGTGGTTAGAGCGTTGGACTAGAAACCGGAAGATTGCAAGTTCAAACCCCCGAGCTGACAAGGTACAAATCTGTCATTCTGCCCCTGAACAGTCAGTTAACCCCCTGTTCCTAGGCCGTCATTGAAAAAAAGAATTTGTTCTTAACCGACTTGCCTAGCTAAATAAAGGTAAAATAAATAAATAAACAGTTTGTAAACAAATCAAATCAAACTTTATTTGTCACATGCACCCGAATACGTAGACCTTACCGTGAAATACATAGTTGAAGACGCAGTATTATGACATAATTAAAGGTAGACTCAGCGAGATGACGTTGCCTTAACCCTCTCTGGCTGACTCTATCCTCCTTCACCTTCATATCCCCCTCCGTTATCCTCCACTCTCTCTCTGGCTGACTCTATCCTCCTTCACCTTCATATCCCCCCCTGTTATCCTCCTCTCTCTCTGGCTGACTCCATCCCTCCATGCCCCCCTAGACCCCACCTTCATCTTCCTCTCCTCTCTCTCTGGCTGACTATCCCTCTATGCCTCCCCAGCCACCTCCTCTTATCCTCTCTCTTGTGGACTCTATCCCGCTACCCTTCCCTAGCCCCAGGTCCCCTCCTTTATCTTTTTCTCCTCCTCTGTCTCACCCTGGATGAACTGCAGGTCTGTGAGGAGTTTGAGCTCTTTGGAGACATCCAGCTGGAAGTGTCTGAAGGAGGGATCAGCGGCCAGAGAGAAACACTGCAGCCCCTCGATGGACGTGGATAACCTTGGAGAGAGCGTGGAGGGGGGGAGATGGAGAGAGGGGAGGGAGAGAGAAAGGGAGATACATTTAGATGAATTGTTTGGGAGTAGACGAGACATACAACAAGTTGGGGGAGGGAGTCAATTTTATCATTAGGGTAATACACACAGAGATAGGCAGTATTTCTGTAACATGTACACTACCAGTCAAAAGTTTTAGAACACCTACTCATTCAAGGGTTTTTCTTTATTTCTACTATTTTCTACATTGTAGAAGAGTTTGCAAATCTGTCATCAAGGCAAAGGGTGGCTATTGGAAGAATGTCAAATATGAAACATATTTTGACTTGTTTAATACTCAGAACACCAAACAAAAACAACAAACGGCATCACAACCGTCACGTTCTGCCGGCTTCACAGAGCTAACAAAAAACAGGATCCCACAACATAGGTGGGAAAACAGGCTACCTAAGTTTGATTCCCAATCAGAGACAACGATAGACAGCTGCCTCTGATTGGGAACCACACTCGGCCAAAACAAAAGAAATACAAAACATAGAATGCCCACCCCACATCACACCCTGACCTCACCAAATAGAGAAATAAAACGTCTCTCTGAGGTCAGGGTGTGACAAGTACATATGCAGAGGGTTAGGCAAATTAACGTAGCAGGTTAGGAGAATTAGGCTAAGCTGTATCCCATCAAGACATGATCCCCAAAAAAGGCCAATAATAATACCCAGTGTGCTTTGCAGTTCATTTTTGGAATGTTCATTTTCACATACAGTGACTTATTTCACATTTTGTTGTGTTACAGCCTGAATTCAAAATAGATTAAATAAAACATTTTCTCACCCAGCTACACACAATACCCCATAACGACAAAATGAAAACATGTTCACATTTTTGGGGGCAAATTTATTGAAAATTAAATACAGAAATATTAAATGTACATAAGTATTCACACCCCTGAATCACTTTTGGCAGTGATTACAGCAGTGAATCTTTATGGGTAAGTCTCTAAGAGCTTTGCACACCTGGATTGTACAATATTTGACCATTATTCTTTTTTACATTCTTTAAGCTCTGTCAAGTTGATTGTTGACCATTGTTAGACAGCCATTTCCAAGTCTTGCGATAGATTCTCAAACCGATTTTAGTCAAAACTGTAACTCGGCCACTCAGAAACATTCAGTGTCATCTTGGTAAGCAACTCAGTGTAGATTTGGCCTTGTGTTTCAGGTTATTGTCCTGAATAATGGTGAATTTGTCTTCCAGTGCCTGTAGGAAAGCAGACTGAACCAGGTTTTCTTCTTGGATTTTGCTTGTGTGTACCTCTATTCTATTTATTTTCTATCCTAAAAACCTCCCTAGTCCTTGCAGATTACAAGCATACCATAACATGATGCAGTCACCACCATTCTTCAAAAAATATGAAGAGTGGTACTCAGTTATGTGTTGTTGGATTTGCCCCAACGCTTTGTATTCAGGACAAAAAGTAAATTTCTTTGCCACATTTTTTGCAGTATTATTTAAGTGCCTTGTTGCAAACAGGATGCATGTTTTTGTATTTTTATTCTGTACAGGCTTCCTTCTTTTCAGTCTGGAGTAAATACAATGTTGTTGATCCGTCCTAAGTTTTCTCATATCACAACCATTAAACTCTGTAACTCTTTTAATATCACCTTTGGCCTCATGGTAAAATCCCTGAGCAGTTTCCTTCCTCTTTGGCAACTGAGATAGGAAGGACGCCTCTATCTTTGTAGTGACTGGGTTTATTGATACACCATCCAAAGTCTAATTAACAACTTCACCATGCTCAAAGGGATATTCAGCATCTGCTTTTTTAAACTTTTTTTTTTTTACACATCTAGCAATCAGTCTCCTTCTTTGCGAAGCTTTGAAAAACCTCCCTGGTCTTTGTGGTTGAATCAGTGTTTGAAATTCACTACTCGATTGAGGGTCCTTACAGGTTTGAAACTAACTGTATGTTTGGGGTACAGAGATGGGGGTAGTTATTAAAAAATCAGGTTAACCACTATTATTGAACATGGAATGAGTCCATGCAACTTATTATGCAAATTGTTAAGCACAATTTTACTTCTGAACTTATTTAGGCTTTCCAAAACATAGGGGTTGAATACTTATTGACTGAAGACATTTCAGCTTTTCATTTTTTATGAATTTCTAAAAACATAATTCCACTGTGAAATCATGGGGTATTTGTGTGTAGATCGGAAGGGACTGTACATGTTTCATGCCACGGATCCATTGTCAGTCAGACAAACTATCATTGGAAACAGTGAACACCGGTTGGAGCACAACTAAACTCAGCAAAAAAACAAACATTCCTTTGTCAGGAGCCTGTCTTTCAAAGATAATTCATAAAAATCCAAATAACTTCACAGATCTACATTGTAAAGGGTTTCAACACTGTTTCCCATGCCTGTTCAATGAACCATAAACAATTAATGAACATGCACCTGTGGAACAGTTGTTAAGACACTAACAGCTTTTCAATTAAGGTCACAGTTATGAAAAGTTAGGACACTAAAGAGGTCTTTCTACTGACTCTGAAAAACACCAAAAGAAAGATGCCAAGGGTCCCTGCTCATCTGCGTGTGTCACACCGGGACCTGAGTATTCTTTGTTTTCTTTATATATTTTGGTTAGGTCAGGGTGTGACATGGGGTTTTGTAGGTTTATGGGGTTGTTTATCATCTAGGTGTTTATGTGTGTCTATGGTTGCCTAGATTGGTTCTCAATTAGAGACAGCTGTTTATCGTTGTCTCTGATTGGGAACCATATTTAGGCAGCCATCTTCTTTGGGTATTTCGTGGTTATTGTCGATGTCTAGTTGCCTGAACGTTTGTAGTATAGCTTCACGTTCATTTTGATATTTTGTTTGTTTGTTTGTTTAGTGTACTTCGTGTTTGTTTTCATCTATCATTAAAAGGGTGTATTCACATCACGCTGCTCTTTGGTCTCCTCACTAGGACGTTCGTGACAGCGTGAACGTGCCTTAGGCATGCTGCAAGGGGGCATGAGGACTGCAGATGTGGCCAAGGCAATGAATTGCAATGTCTGTACTGTGAGACGCCTAAGACAGCGCTACAGGGTGAGGCTGAGAGAGGCTGGACTGAGGGCTTGTAGGTCTTCACCAGACATCACCGGCAACAACGTCGCTGGGCCAGACAGGACTGGCAAAAAGTGCTCTTCACTGACGAGTCGCGGATTTGTTTCACCAGCGGTGATGATCGGATTCGCGTTTATCGTCGAAGGAATGAGTGTTACACTGAGGCCTGTACTCTGGAGCGGGATCGATTTGGAGTTGGAGGAACCATTATGGTCTGGCGCGGTGTGTCACAGCATCATCGGACTGAGCTTGTTGTCATCGCAGGCAATCTCAACGCTGTGCGTTACAGGGAAGACATCCTCCTCCCTCATGTGGTGCCCTTCTTGCAGGCTCATCCTGACATGACCCTCCAGCATGACAATGCCACCAGCCGTACTGCTTGTTCTATGCGTGATTTCCTGCAAGACAGGAATGTCAGTGTTCTGCCATGGCCAGCGAAGAGCCCAGATCTCAATCTCATTGAGCACGTCTCGGACCTGTTGGATTGGAGGGTGAGGACTAGGGCCAATCCCACCAGAAATGTCTGTGAACTTGCAGGTGCCTTGGTGGAAGAGTGGGGTAACATCTCATAGCAAGAACTGGCAAATCTGGTGCAGTCCATGAGGAGGAGATGCACTGCAGTACTTAATGCAGCTGGTGGCCACACCAGATACTGACTGTTACTTTTGATATTGACCCCTCTTTTGTTCAGGTACACATTATTCCATTTCTGTTAGTCACATGTATGTGGAACTTGTTAAGTGTATGTCTCAGGTGTTGAACCTTGTTATGTTCATACAAATATTTACACATGTTAAGTTTGCTGAAAATATATACGCAGTTGACAGTGAGAGGACGTTTCTTTTTTTGCTGAGTTTAACAAAGAACAACATCACTAAAACCACGCCATGTTATTTTGATCTAACAGGTATGTATAATGGTTCCCTCTTGTGTCCATTTGTTATTTTTCTGGTGATGTGGGATGAGCAACGAAAACACACAGAAAAAGGAAAGAAGCATAGACAATAGACATTGATAGAAGGAGTGGGAGTAGAAATGGAACAATAACAACAGAGAAACAAACAAACAAAGGAACAGAAAAATTAACAAACAACAAAACTAGGGAGTTAAAGAGTCCTGGGTATGCGTCCCTAATAGCACACTATTCCCTACAGTGCTTTTGACCAGAACCCTATGTGGAATAGGGTGTTATTTGTATAACAATAAGGTGCTATTGTTTAAGTTGCCACGCTGTCTGCTGTCCAGCCAGTCAGACCTATTGTGTGTACCTGCTGTGTGTCTGGCGCGCTGCCTGGACGAAGCAGGGCGGGTCCGTCTCCTTCAGCAGCTCCTGGGACAACGCCATGAGGCCTGCATGCTCCAGCAGGCTCCGCCTCTCCGCCACCTGGCCCGCCAACGCCTCACCCCGCTTCTGTCTCGCCCTCTCCAGAGCCTCGGTCAATGAGGCGTGGCGCTCGGCGAGGAGGGCAGTCAGGTCCCTCACGCTCTGGGACAGCTGCTCCCGTGCCGCTACGCTGTTGGCCTGGGGACAGACAGCAACACACAGGGAGGTTAGGACCATAGAGATATACTGTATATGAATCTATATTATTCTAGAGTTGTGTTCTATTTCATTCTGTGATTAACACAGTCAGACAGCAACACACAGAGAGGTTAGGTGGACCACAGAGATTATGTATTACACAGCAACACACAAGTTAGGACCATAGAGCAAGATATTTTATATACAGAATACAGTAGCATATGATGTTTACTTACTGTGGTAAACAGTGTTGTCCATCGTGGTGTGGTCAGTAGGATCAATGATCCTAATTTGCCTAAATATTCTGAAATAACTTGAAATGGCCATGGTCTAATTGACTCAACAACCAAAAACACATGTCGAAGTTAAACTTTCTTCACAAACCAGAAAATCTATAGTTATTGCTGGTTCTTTATCAAAGTTAGCTGCTTTGTAGTATACTCCTCTGGTGGGGTATTTCTGGAGCTCTGCAGACTGCAGTATTATTTAGTCACCTCTGTCTGAGTGATAGCACTCTCCAGCTGTGTGATCTGGCCCAGCACCGTCTCTTGGTTGGCCAGAACGTAGTTCATCTCCTTGGTAATCTTGTCCTGACAAATAAACAGTGACAACAAACAAAGAGTTTAACACCCAGACCAGACTTAAATCCTAATGCACAACAGTAGCTCTGTATTGCACTACATTTTAACTGTACTCATCTCTTACACACTGGATGATCTAAACACACAGTTCAATGGCTACTCTTACCCCTTTCCTGTCATGCACTGTACTACTAGACTAACCACCAACCATTGAGGGCCAATCTCCATTGCATGTGATATCCACTAATGCCACTGAGTATAACAACTATTGCCATTTAGCAGATACTTTTATGCAAAGCAGCTAAAAGGTATTACATACATTATTCAGTATATTGTACAGTATAAGGCCAATGCAGGAACCATGCTATAACCAATTAAGCTATTGCACCCAGATGCCCACCTTGAGAGTCTGGTAGGCCTGGGCGACTGGTGCCACTTTGTGCCCGGCGTGTACGCGGCGCAGCTTGCAGAGCGGGCACAGCAACCGCTGGCACGTCCTACAGTAGAAGTGCAGACGCTCCTGGTCATGCTCAGGACACGACAGAACCTTGAGGAGTAGAGGCAAGAGGGATGAGAGAGAGGAGAGAAGAGAGGGATGAGAGAGGACAGAGAGGGATGAGAGAGAGGCAGGCCTCACCTTGGGCCTGAAGTTGAGGGTGGGCTGGACGTGTTCGTGCTGGGCGCGCGGTGTCCCCCAGGGGTGGTAGAGCTTGAAACACTCGTTACAGAAGCTGGCTCGGCAGTCGGCGCAGCCCTTAGTGGCCTCCAGGGACTGGGGAGGCTTGCAGAACTGACACATCACAGCCACACTGCCTAGGCTCACTGTGTGTCTGTATCTGAGAGGAGGAGGGGAGAGAGGGAGTGGGGAGGGAGGAGAGGGGAATGATTAAAGGGAGGAGGATAGGGGAGAGAAAGAGAGAGCATTGGGCGAATTAGGGCTGGATCGAAGTGGAAAGGGGGTGAGTGAAGGTGAAAAGAAGTGGGAAAAAAGAGAGACAAAAAAGAATACGGTGGAAGGAGAAAACGGTGCCAAGACAGAGAGAGAGTGGATGGGTAAGACATGGTGATAAATATCATAAAGAGATTACTGTACAGGGGGGAAATAAGTTGCTTGCAGTTACACTGCAGTAGTCCAGTGGAAGTGTAGTGTATGTCCTGCTGCAGGTTGCAGGAGCTCTGCTAGCTTCCTCTCTAGCGCAGCTTCACGCTGATTAACAAGAGTCAGCACTTGGCACCCTATTCCCACTATGTAGTGCACTACTTTTGACCAGGGTCCGCGCTACTTTTTAGCAGGGTGCCATTTGGGACGCAGAACTTGGACACGCTCTCTCACTCACTATTTAAGGGGCTAAAGCTGCTACTAAGTGAAATGTTACACTATAGCCTACCCTGCAGCATAGAGGCATGTAACAACCGACCACCACACAGTGTGAATGCTGTTTTTATAGGTATCTTTGTCTGAGTGTGTTTGTGCACGTGCATGTGTGTGTGCGCGTGTGTGTGTGTGTCAGGGGCAGCAGGTATCCTAGCGGTTAAGAGGTTAGGCCAATAACCGAAAGGTCGCTGGTTCAAATCCCCGACTAGGTGAAAAAACTGTCAAGGTGCGCTTGAGCAAGGCACGTAACCCTAACTGCTCCTGTAAGTCGCTCTGGATAAGAGTGTCTGCTAAATGACTCAAATGTGAGATCTGAACCTCTTGGGAAACAAAAATCTTAAACAGAAATTCCTTCCTGATGGTGACACTGATTTTGCAGGCAGGGAGGGCTACATCCTCCCTTACAGAAGAACCACGATTTCACGGAAAATTCAGAATTTCGGAACACCAAATGTGATCATGTGTTTTGCATGTTATCACATTAACTTCAGATAAGATCACATGGGATCACGTGAAATTCTCGATTTTTCACGTAAGGGGTCACAAGACCATGAACCGACACCTCCCCTCCATATGATTGTGCATACGCGTAAGTGTGTATAAGTGTGTGTGTGTTACCTCTCTACAATGCGCTCCAAGGTGAGGTTACGCAGGCAGTCAGCCAGACCCTTCTCTCCCAGCTCTACCTCCCTCCCACAGGGCGGGCATGGAAATAACATTGCATGGGGTGGTTCCTTACGCCGTCGCCCCGGCGACAGATAGGTACCAAATCCTGGATACAGGGTGGGAGAGGGGATGGGTAAAGGGTGGAGGAGAATAGAGTAAAAACAAGAATCAGAGTAGGATGTGTATTCCCATCGCATCCCCAGACTAGTCCTATTGGTCGTCACATTCGACATTGAATCTAAAGACACACACACTCTCTCTCATGTGCACACACTCACACACAAACATTACCTGAACGTAGCACGCGGTCAATGGGTCGATGGTCGGCCTTGCTGGGCATGGGCCTGCGTGCCTGGTGGGGAGAGCGGGTGTTGGGGGTGGAGGCAGGAGAGTTGGGCTCGGGCGGCAACTCCGGAGGAGGGTAGCCATTTTGAACCAGGACCTCGGAGGCACACATCAGACAGACGCTGTGCTGACACGGCAGGACCACAGGCTGCTTGACGATCTCCTTACACACCGGGCAATGCAGCTCGCGCTCCATGCTCTTCATGTTAGACTAGGGAGGAGGGAGATGGAGAGAGTCAATGAATCACACAGGTACAGCAGATAGACAGAGCTAAGGCTGTCCCATGTCGCTCAGTTGGCAGAGCATGGCGCTTGCAAGGTCAGGGTTGTGGGCCACTACTGTACGTCGCTCTGGTTAGAGTGTTTGCTAAATGACCTAAATGTAATATAAATGGGGAGTCTCTACTACATTGATATTCAAGGGAATTACTGTAATTAATTGAACTAAAATGAACCCACCAAGACAACAACAAAAAAGGAGGGTGTCCAGGGATTAATTTTTAATACATTTTTTGAAAAGAGACCGAAGTATGTACGGGACAGAAACAGAGGAATGACATGAAGAAAATTTAAGAGAGTTATAGAAATAAAACAAATAGCTGCACCACCAACTACAATAAACCGCAGCACTCAAGATCCATAAACATGCAAGTCACGAGAACACAGAGCACAGGAGATGAGCTCGGTAACTGAGTGAGATACAGAGAGGCTGAGAGGTCGAAGGAGGAGAGATAGGCTGACATCCCAAATTACACCCTAGTCCCTATATAGTGCACTAACTTTGACCAGAGCCTTATGGCCTTGGTAAAAAAGAATGCACTATATAGGGCCATCGAACTGAACTATGGGCCTCGAAACCAATTCCACCGCATTTTTTCATTGTTCCCCTATAATCAGGGACTGATTTAGACCGGGACACCAGGTGAGTGTAATTAATTATCAGGTAGAACAGAAAACCAGGAGGTTCCGGACTTCGTAGGGTAAGAGTTGAATACCCCTGATTTAGATAATAGAGTGCCATTTGGGATGCAGCCGTAGCGTGAGAGAGGGCAGAGATTTCTCTAGCTAAGTGTTAACGTGACATTATGACAGTGGGCTTTATAAATAGCTGTCCTCAATGGGCTGTCAAAACAGTGTGAGACGCGTTAAATATCAATAAGGAAGGAGGACCAGACATTTTGTAATTCCTGCACACGCCTGATCCGGAGTGTGTGTGTGTCTGTGAGTTTCTGAGTTTGTGTGTGTGTGTGTGTGTGTGTGTGTGTGTGTGTGTGTGTGTGTGTGTGTGACCCCTGGTCCCGATGAGTTCATTCCACACACCTCTGCTGTATAGACAAGTGCTCCCTGCTGTCACACACACCATACCTGGGTGTATTCATAAAGTTTCCTGCAGAAGTGCTGATCTAGAATCAGTTGAGCCTTTTCGAGCATAATGAATAAGATCTATATAGACAGTGGGACCTGATCCAAGACCAGCACTCCTACTCTGAGACGTTTTATGAATACAGACCTAGATCGGAAGGATGAATGGAGGAAATGCATTTGTAATGCTGAAGATAGCGTGTCCCTTAGAGCTAGACAGTGGGCACTGATAGGTCCAAGACTAGGTGTGTTGCTTCTGTGGTTGCCCTTGACAGAGGTCTGAGACATAAAGCTTTGGCTAAAACAGCTAGCGGCTAGATTCTAGCTGTTTAACTTTTTAGATCATAATGAGTAAGATTACATGGACAGGGGGGACCTGATCCTAGATCAGCATTCCTACTCTGAGTGAAGGAAATTAATGAATTAATGAGTGAATGAGTGAGTGAATGAATGAAGGAAATCCCCCTGTAAACTGTAGCAGCGAAGGTGCTATCCAGAACCTAAAAGGGTTCTTCGGCTGTCCCCATAGGAGAACCCTTTGAATAACCATTTTTGGTTGCAGGTAGAACCCTTTTCTACAGAGGGGTTCAACATTAAACCTAAAAGGGTTCTCCTATGGGGACAGCCAAAGAACCCTTTTGGAACCCTTTTTTTATGAGAGTGTAACTGCTGCAGGAATGCATTAACATTGATAGCACACACACACACACACACACACACACACACACACACGCACACACACACACACACACACACACACTGCCACAATTTAATCAGACAGATTACATTGAAAACTACTTAACCTAATATCCATTATATTGATTGCAGAGGGGAGAGGGGAGAGGAAGAGGATAACAACCTCCCTTTGAATTTTCTAAACTAACCACATCCACTTGAATTACATTATTTGCATTTGATTATATGATTTAAGCAACAATATAAACTGGGTGGTTCAAGCCCTGAATGCTGATTGGCTGACAGCTGTGGTATATCAGACCATATACCACTGGTATGACAAAACATTTATTTTTACTGCTCTAATTACATTGATAACCAGTTTATAATAGTAAAAAGGCACCTCAGGGTTTTGTGGTATATGTGCAATATACCACAGCTAAGGTCTGTATCCAGGCACTCTGCATTGTGTCGTGCTTAAGAACAGCACTTACAGTGAGGGAAAAAAGTATTTGATCCCCTGCTGATTTTGTACGTTTTCCCACTGACAAAGAAATGATCCGTCTATAATTTTAATGGTAGATTTATTTGAACAGTGAGAAAAAAATAAAAATAAATTAAAAACGCATGTTAAAAATGTTATAAATTGATTTGCATTTTAATGAGGGAAATAACTATTTGAGACCCTCTCAATCAGAAAGATTTCTGGCTCCCAGGTGTCTTTCATACAGGTAACGAGCTGAGATTAGGAGCACACTCTTAAAGGGAGTGCTCCTAATCTCAGTTTGTTACCTGTATAAAAGACACCTGTCCACAGAAGCAATCAATCAATCAGATTCCAAACTCTCCACCATGGCCAAGACCAAAGAGCTCTCCAAGGATGTCAGGGGCAAGATTGTAGACCTACACAAGACTGGAATGGGCTTCAAGACCATCGCCAAGCAGCTTGGTGAGAAGGTGACAACAGTTGGTGCGATTATTCGCAAATGGAAGAAACACAAAAGAACTGTCAATCTCCCTCGGCCTGGGGCTCCATGCAAGTCTAGAGTCATAGTCACCAAGAAAACAATTGGTAACACACTACGCCGTGAAGGACTGAAATCCTGCAGTGCCCGCAAGGTCCCCCTGCTCAAGAAAGCACATATACATGTCCGTCTGAAGTTTGCCAATGAACATCTGAATGATTCAGAGGACAACTGGGTGAAAGTGTTGTGGTCAGATGAGACCTAAATGGAGCTCTTTGGCATCAACTCAACTCGCCGTGTTTGGAGGAGGAGGAATGCTGCCTATGGGAGGAGGAATGCTGCCTATGACCCCAAGAAACCATCCCCACCGTCAAACATGGCGGTGGAAACATTATCCTTTGGGGCTGTTTTTCTGCTAAGGGGACAGGACAACTTCACCGCATCAAAGGGACGATGGACGGGGCCATGTACCGTCAAATCTCGGGTGAGAACCTTCACTCAGCCAGGGCATTGAAAATGGGTCGTAGATGGGTATTCCAGGATGACAATGACCCAAAACACACGGCCAAGGCAACAAAGGAGTGGCTCAAGAAAAAGGTGGCCTAGCCAGTCTCCAGACCTTAATCCCATAGAAAATCTGTGGAGGGAGCTGAAGGGTCGAGTTGCCAAACGTCAGCCTCAACCTTAATGACTTGGAGAAGATCTACAAAGAGGAGTGGGACAAAATCCCTCCTGAGATGTGTGCAAACCTGGTGGCCAACTACAAGAAACGTCTGACCTCTGTGATTGCCAACAAGGGTTTTGCCACCAAGTACTAAGTCATGTTTTGCAGAAGGGTCAAATACTTATTTCCCTCATTATTAAAATGCAAATAAACGTATAACATTTTTGACACGCATTTTTATGGATTTTTTTTGTTTGTTATTCTGTCTCTCACTGTTCAAATAAACCTACCATTAAAATTATAGACTGATAATTTCTTTGTCAGTGGGCAAATGTACAAAATCAGCAGGGGATCAAATACTTTTTTCCCTCACTGTAGCTGTGGTATATTGATAATATACTACACTTCCTTGTGCCTTATTGCTTAAATATAGCACAGCCTAAATCAATTGATACATTTCCCACATTACAGTTTTTTTCAATCACTTTGGAAAAAAATTCAGATATAAGTGGTACATTTTCAAAATTTTAAGTAAAAAACTCTTAACCGATAACACTTGTAATGCCCCCTATCTTATGTTCAGAAACTTTGACTGTGCATTCATTGGGGTTTCACACATTTTTCACCCCTGAGCCATTCATGAAAAATCTAAGTTTTCCGTGAAATACCATGTGCACATTTGGCTCAGTCACCAATACATCAGATAATGATAGGCTCACCATTTAGTCATTTTAACTACCATTTAATCCAATCGCATTTTCCATACAGTACTTGACTATAAATTGACATGAACCATTTCGTTTTTTGTATCCAATGGCGGGTTGTGAGGACGTTGAGAAATATGTCAGTGTTACCGTTTTATTATCCATATACAGTACATACATAGGACAAATCATCAGAAATAGGGGCATTTTAAAGCAGTTTGCTAAAAACGTAGCATAGTGTTTTCTGCCCCATGCAAGATTGTACAAGATCATGTTTTCTACGTGACTTGTCAACTGATGCGGTACCACCTATCTATCTGCTTGACAAAATGGATTTGCTTACAGTGCATCAATGAAATTCAGATAGCGAGTGGAATATATTGCTATATACAACCCAGATCTTTCAGCAGTGCATTGTACACTACACTCTTAGGGGGAAAAAAGGTGCTATCCAGAACCTTAAAGGGTTCTTCGGCTGTCCCCATAGGAGAACCATTTGAAGAACCCTTTTTGGTTCTTCGGTTTGCACGACCGAAGAATTTCTGCACAAACTGTCAGAAACCGTCCCAAGGAAGCTCATTTGCGTGCTCATCGTCCTCACAAGGGTCTTAACCTGACTGCAGTTTGGTGTCATAACAGACTTGTGGGCAGATGCTCGCCTTCGATGACCACTGGCAAGCTGGAGAAGTGTGCATTTCACAGATGAATCCCGGTTTAAACTATGCCAGGTAGATTGCCGGGCAGTATGGTGCAGTGTGGGCGAGTGGTTTCAACGTTGTGAACAGAGTGCCCCATGGTGGTAGTGGGGTTATGGTATGGGCAGGCATAAGCTACGGACAACGAACACAATTGCATTTTATCGATTGGCAATTTTTATGCAGAGAGATACCTTGAAGAAATCCTGAGGCCCATTGTCTTGTCATTCATCACCTCATGTTTCAGCATGATAATGCATGGCCCAGTCAGTGTCTCAAGGATCTGTACACAATTCCTGGAAGCTGAAAATGTCCCAGTTCTTCCATGGCCTGCATATTCACCAGACATGTCACCCATTGAGAATGTTTGGGATGCTCTGGATCAATGTGTACGACAGTGTGTTCCAGCTCCTGCCAATACCCAGCAACTTCACACAGCCAGTGAAGAGTAGTGGGACAATATTCCACAGGTCACAATCAACAGCCTGACCAACTCTATGCGAAGGAGATGTGTCGCGCTGCATGAGGCAAATGGTGGTCACCAGATACTGATTGGTTTTCTGATCCACACCCTTACCTTTTTTTTTAAAGGTATCCATGACAACATATGCATATCTGTATTCTCAGTCATGTGAAATCCATAGATTAGCGCCTAATGAATTTATTTCAATTGACTGATTTCCTTGTATGTAAGTTAAATATTTTTAATTGTTGCATGTTGTGTTTATTTTTTTGTTCAGTGTACAGTATATACGTTAACTATACACTACTTTTGGTCCAGCAGTTAACAGTTTTGAGCAGTTTGATTAAATGATAGTTAATTGTATTGTTAACAAATGACAAGAACATCATATCAAAAGTAGGCTTATTGCATTTTGAAAAGCAGATACTTCGATTGAATATGTATCCAACTTGAAAGAGTGATTTGATGCAATTAACAAGTGACTGTGAATTCATTTATTGTACTCAGTCAATTTAAAATGTGCTTAGAGTTTTGAAACATGAGCCATTTTCGTTTGGATTTTTGTGCTTACAGTTGTGAAAATGTACCACATAGCCAGCCTACTTGTTGAAATTGCACCAAAGCGATTTTTTGGGGGTATTATATGAAGCAATACCAAACAATCCACACACACATCACATCATAAAAAACATGCAGACCTGAAAGATCATTTATAATTTACCAGCAGGACATGGTTAGAGATCCTGTCTCGCTGTCATTCACCAATGTCAAATCCGTCCTGTCCTTTCTTGTTCTGTTCAAAACAGCCGGCGACTAAATTAGTAATAGGCTAGACAGGCTATGCTACACTGGCTACAATCTATTGACGCCCACAAATTAGTTTTCCAAATAGGAAAATTGATTTGCAATGCGATGTCTGTCTGTCACCGGTTTGATTTCCAGAACACGCGTTGTGCTACAGCGTATTTCTTACCTTCAACTGGAATCGAGGCGCCATGATATGAAGGTTTCTTCCATAGTAATCTGAGCGACGCACCCAGAGGGGATAGTAGAAACTGAAAGCCGGGGGTATTTCTGCCCCGCCACAAGGTGTGGCATGGGAGAGTTGTGAGATGCAAATATTTAAGGACTCCCTTTTCATTCCTGTTAATATAGTGCGTAAAAAATAGTTATTTTCAGTCTTTCATTGTTCTTATTTTTCAAAACTAGGTTAGCCCATTGCGCTGTGCAATATTCGGTACCCTAGTTTTTTTTTTTATCTCCCCCTCTGCTGCGCAAGACCGCGCCGCTTTCCTGCATCCCGTCTCCATGGTAACGAGCATCCGTGGTCCATGCGCATCCCCGGAGCATGCACAAAACGCGTAGCATTTTAGTTGCACGGCTCCTTTATTTGTTTCCAGTGTCTAATGTTGCATTTGAGTAGGCATATGGTCTACATTTCTTTAGCATTTTTGTTGTCCACCCCAAAAATATATATACATGATAGAGCACCTTATAGCCTAGTTCTCAAAAATGTTGCCCAAAAAGGGTAACGCCTATAAAAGGCCTATAAGTGGTTCAAATGCATTTGGTAGGCATCCACATATTTGCAGGTGAATTCAATGGAAATTGGAATATTGCCTAATGGGAATAGTATGGTAAATGATAGTGTTATT
Source organism: Oncorhynchus mykiss (assembly GCF_057628025.1). Lineage (NCBI taxonomy): Eukaryota > Metazoa > Chordata > Actinopteri > Salmoniformes > Salmonidae > Oncorhynchus > Oncorhynchus mykiss. The sequence continues at coordinate 39,405,471 of NC_143051.1, read as the reverse complement.
TAAAACATAAATATATGTTTCCTTTTGGTCTAGGTTGAAGAATAGTTAGGCCATCATAACGAATTCATGACCACATTCAAGGTAGAGGAATGGGGTGGAAGGGGAATAGATTTTCTAGAAAACAGTGTATAGACAGGCCTATATCACCTAAAAATAAGATACCAATGTGTTACATTGAGCCGTGTTAAATGTTAGAAATTATGTCGTAGAGGGGTCCGACAGATGCATATGGGGGCGAATCATACACCTGAAAATAAATGGTGATCTATTTCTGGTAGCCAAGGCTTTAGGCTACTGCCTGCATCATTAGCCTATAAAATGTAATAGGCTATTAGTAGACTACAACGGGGAAACAACAAACCATGTAAACATATACAAATCACTGACATGACCAGATACATACATGTTACTCACACTAATACGAACCAGAGCGTCCATCATTGAAGAAGTGAGCGTTCAATCCGATTGTGCCTCCTTCGATGAATTAGACATGATAGGCCTACCGTTATCATAACAATAACAACAGGTGTCATGAAGGCAAAAACGGCAAAATAGATATTCATAACTCCTGGATCAATATAGCGTATTTAGCCATAATAAACATTTGCGCATTATTGGAAATGGACGCATGCGCATGAGCCTACAACCTCCAAAAAAACCTTAACAAAATAAAAAATGAAGCCAAATGGAAGAGAGAAATGGAATTTGTAACCAAATGAAATGAAAGCGAACATGAAAATACACACACCATTCCAAATCCTGCCAGATTATGTGCTTGGTAGGCTACTCCCCACCTTGTCGTCTCTCAACCTTCATTTACCGAATCACATCAGCCTCGGAAATTCTGCCACGATTCAGTTTTTCTGTCTCTGTCGGGGTGAGGACTACAGTAGTCGGAGCATGCGTAATAAACCCGGCCTGTTACTAAAAAGAGTGACCTTAATTTATTTATTTGTTTTACTAAAAAAATTGCTACAGCTTTATAAACAGAATTTTAAAAAGTACACTAGAGTCTATAGCACAGGCGGGATTGCAAATGTTCATGAACGTGTGCAAAACAAACCACTTTCCAAACGTGGATCTTTGGTTCGGGATTTTGCCCATTTATTAGCAGCAAAGATAAAACATATCACGGTAAATACTTAGGCCTACACATAGCCTACACACAATGTTTACTATCTCACATGCTATGCTATGTTTAGCAGCATTCTTGAGATCTTAATATAATAATATAATCTAACATTATACGCCATTTATAGCAGAGGCTTTTATCCAAAGCGATTTAGTCATGCGCGCCTACATTTTACAACGGGTGATCACAGGAATCAAACCCACTATCCTGTTGTCGAAAGCGCCATGCACTACCAACTGAGCTACTTTCTGACAATGAATCCATGTGGGTGCATGTATTTGATGATCAGTCTCATAATTATTGCCGAGTTATTCAACCCTTTGTGTCTGTGCGGGCGTGCGTGCATGCGTGTGGACACAGGGAGGAGGGCATTTACCCATTTACCCAATGAGATATGAGACATTAGTGTGACATGTAGGCCTAATGCAATACACTGTAGAAAGCAGATGGAGGCAGGCAGGTTTTTTCACGAAATGCAAACACATTTTCCCTTCCAAGACGCAGTTGCACATGCAGGCAAGGGATACAATCAGGGTAAAGTACTCCATGAAGTTCAGAGCGCCGTCGCCGTCCTGGTCCAGCATCGTCATCAGGTCATCCCCTTCAGGACCACCCTTCTGCTCATGACAACGTAATACAAGATCACAAGGAAGACGCAATACATTAGGATTTCAGTCTTTTGTTGTCAATCGCACTGAATGGCTGACACTTCGCACATGTCAAGAGAACGTGAAGGGGGGGGGGGGGGGGGGTTGGATCACAAGGAAGACAATACATTAGGATATCTATACTTTGCTGTCATTAGTAGGGGGGGGGGGGGGGGGATTGGATCACAAGGAAGACAATACATTAGGATATCTATACTTTGCTGTCATTAGTAGGGGGGGGGGGGAGATTGGATCACAAGGAAGACAATACATTAGGATATCTATACTTTGCTGTCATTAGTAGGCTACTAAATGAATGAGAATCCATGCATTATAATCAGTCAATCTCAATTCAACTTTATTTCATGTAAATGTTTTATTAAAATCACAACACATAACAATAAAAAAATAGCATTTGCTAGTTTGTGAAGGACTAGTTTCCCAGACACAGATTAAGCCTAGTACTGGACTTTAAAACTGGCACGACCGTTTGCGATATTACAACAAAAAACGTTACTGCAAACAATTTGTACTTTTCACACGGATATCCTTGCACGCGCTATAGAACAGCACAATACGTAATGCATTTCCTTTTTATCACATTGCACGACGCTCCTCACCAATGCATTGTCAACAAAGCAAAAAAAATAACAACAGCGGTTGGGCCGGCCTTGTCCTCACTGCGGCTCCCATCTTCACAAAAAAAGGCATGCTCAATTGATAATCTTAATTGAAAGTGCTTTTTAGTTCAGGACTATAGGCTTAATCTGTGTCCGGAAAACTGGCCCGAGGTCTTGCAATGACTCACCACAGCGATGATGGAGAGCTCTGCCTTGATGAGGTTGGTTAGCTTTCTTGCTGAGGGTCTTGGCATCTCCACTGCCAGCATGCTTGTGGAATGTCATGATTATGGCTCCCAGGGAGGCTTCCAGGGGTGTGGGCTGTGCCATGGTGTCTGAGGGTGATGGTGATCCTGGGGGTGTGGGCTGTGCCATGGTGTCTGAGGGTGATGGTGATCCTGGGGGTGGAAACTATTATAAGTAGGCTACTAGGCAAGCAGCTTACTTGTGGAATGCCTTATGTTTTACATCAGAATAAAGAGGACTAAGTCAGTAAGTAAGTGAAACTACATACAGTAATGTAAAGTAGGAGTTTACCACATGCAGAATATACATGTTAAATTCATACATTTACTCAGAGGATGATATCACACAAGTAACTGACATTTGAACTCTTGTGAATGCATGAACAGTAAATTAATGTTCATGTTTGAGACATTCTAAGTATTTTTATGACAAAGTAGCGTGTGTAGGTAAAGAACTAAACAGATATGAATAGTACACTTTAAGGAAAAAAATCATTAAGAGAAGAATAATTTCTCAAAAATGTTTAAAAGTATTTACTTCCTGCATTCTACCCTAATGATCAATGTACTATTTTGTTTTTCAGTCTAATCAGCCGATTTAAAAAAATCCCCCCCCTCCCCAAAATGGTATGTAGGGAAGACCAGGGATGGCTGTAACATTTTTGCATTTTTGTCAATTTCTCAGAGATTGTTTGAGGTACTAAATTCAAAATTTGATACGAATTGGTATAGGTGTTATTTCTCTAAATCAAACTGACAAGGTGTGACTTTTTCTTCAAATACAAGGAGTGAAATGACAATTTACACCACCTCCCGGGTCAGATGTAACAGGGCTTGGGGTGAAACAGTTTGCAAAATTGCATAAATCATGACATGCAACAAAATATTGAAATCCTTTATTCAGACCATGAGAACAACATTGCCATGTTTAACATATATTTTTGTGTGGCAGAAATAATAAATAATACAAATCATAAAATGTTTAGTATTTTTACACTCCATTAACTGTCCCTTCTCAACTAACCAAAAACATCTGACAACTAAACAACGGAACAAAACAGCTGAATGTTTGTGGTGTGTGTTTGCGTGTGTGTGTGAGTGAGTGAGTTTGAGAGAGACAGAGGGGTGCTGTGTGTGTGTGTGTGTGTGTGTGTGTGTGTGACTGAATCTTGGACATGCTCACTGAATCAGAGTCACAGTTGTGACAGTGGTAGGGTATTCCTGGGGTACAGGCTTGGTGGGACCTGTCATGCCAAAAAGTGTCCCTTCCCCCTGCGTCACAATGGGATTCAATGACCTCTAGGTTCCATTGATAGGGCTGTTGCTTGAACTTCAAAATTCTGACTGGCCTACGTAATGAAACAAAGAGTCCTTTGCTATGCTGGTTGCTTGACTCTATTTTACCTTGTAGCGTCGCGGAAGAGGGACGACGTTCTAGATCTATTTCACCTCATAAGTGCTCACTCGGTCCGAGCAAATATATTACCTCAGAATCGCTCTACAAGGACGTTGTTTTTACGGTGAATACTTGCTGACTACCTACTGCTTCAGAAGACCGAAAATACTGAAAAGGAAAAAAAAACTATTTCTTTGATATTTGTCTTTATATAAGAAAATATTGTCAAATAGGAAGAAAAAATGTAAGCTGTTTTTAGATTGATTTTAGATTGACATCGCTAGCTATGTATTTACAGTACATTCGGAAAGTATTCAGACCTCTTGACTTTTTCCACATTTTGTTACGTTACAGCTTTATTCTAAAATGGATTTAAAAAAATATTAAATCAATCTATACACAAAACCCCATAATGACAAATCCAAAATGTGTTTTTAGAAATTTTAGCAAAAATAAATAAAATAAAATAAATATTACATTTAAGTATTCAGACCCTTTACTGAGTACTTGGGTATGATGATGCTACACGCTTGGCACACCTGTATTTGGGGAGTTTCTCCCATTCTTCTCTTCAGATCCTCTCAAGCTCTGTTAAGTTGGATGGGGAGCGTTACTGCACAGCGATTTTCAGGTCTCTTCAGAGACGTTTGATCGGGTTCAAGTCCGAGCTCTGGCTGGGCCACTCAAAGACATTCAAAGACTTGTCCCGAAACCACTCCTGCATTGTCCAGTTGGAAGATGAACCTTCGCCCCAGTCTTAGGTCGGGTGCACTCTGGAGCAGGTTTTCATCAAGGATTTCTCTGTACTTTGCTCTGTTCATCTTTCTCTCAATCCTGACTAGTCTCCCAGTCCCTGCCGCTGAAAAACATCCCCACAACATTATGCTGCCACCACCATGCTTCACCATAGGGATGGTGTAAGGATTCCTCCAGAAGTGTCTCTTGGAATTCATGCCAAAAAGTTCAATCAATCTTGGTTTTATCAGACCAGAGAATATTCTTTCTCATGGTCTAAGAGTCCATTAGGTGCCTTTTGGCAAACACCAAGCAGGCTGCCATGTGCCTTTTACTGAGAAGTGGCTTCCGCCTGGCCACTCTACCATAAAGGCCTGGTTGGTGGAGTACTGCAGAGATGGTTGTCCTTCTGGAAGGTTCTCTCATCACCACAGAGGAACTTTGGAGCTCTGCCAGAGTGACCTTCGGGTTTTTGGTCACCTCCCTGACCAAGGCTCTTCTCCCCCAATTACACTGATTGGCCGGGCGCCCAGCTCTAGGAAGAATCTTGATGGTTCCAAACTTTTTCCATTTAAGAATGATGGAGGCCACTGTGTTCTTGGGGACCTTCAATGATGCAGAAATTACCCTTCCCCAGATCTGTGCCTTCGACACAATCCTGTCTCTGAGCTCTACGGACAATTCCTTCGACCTCATGGCTTGGTTTTTGCTCTGACATACACTTTCAACTGTGGGACCTTATATAGACGTGTGCATTTCCAAATCATGTCCAATCAATTTAAATTTACCACAGGTGGACTCCAATCAAGTTGTAGAAACATCTCAAGGATGGTCAATGGAAACAGGATGCTCTGAGCTCAATTAGAGTCTCATAGAAAAGGGTCTGAACACTTATGTAAATAAGGTATTTCTGTTTTTTATTTGCAATAAATTAGCAAATGCCTAAAAACCTGTTTCCACTTTGTCATCATGGGGTATTGTGTGTAGAGTGATGTGGAAATTGTTTTATTTAATCCATAGAATAAGGAAGGCTGTAACATAACAAAATGTGGAAAAAGGGTGAGGGTCTTAATACTTTAAGAATGCACTGTACTTCAGCCTGATTTGTCAGCTAGCTAGCCAGTTTTATTTAGCTAACGATAGCTAGCTAACTGTTTTTGTAGCTTTCTGAATGTATGTAGCTTGCACTTTAATGGCATCTCTCGAGGAGATTTTGTTTTATCTTTCCAATCAGGTGGAATACTATGAAGGCATCGCTGATCTTGAACAAGAGTTGCAACATTCGTAGGGCAGAGAAATTCACAGGGTAAAGTTTAATAGTTAACTTCAATTAGATCACTGGAAGGATTTATTGAACAACCGTTTTCAACACTTAGCCATCTGGTTGGTCATCTACGTGTTGCTAGCTATACATTTAGTTATGTCTGTCATATTGAGGTATCTAGCTACAAGTTAACCTTGATCAATCAAATGGATAGGTGTGAGCAATTATGGTAGCTCCAACTGCCCTTAGCTAAGTTTCTTCGCTAGACAGAGAGAGAGAGAGACAGACAGACAGACAGACAGAAAAGATGAAAGTGAGAGAGGGAGAGCGGGAGGTGGGAAGAGAGTGAAAGACAGAGAGAGAGATGGAGAGAGAGAGAAAGAGAGAGAGAGAAACAGAGAGAAAGAAAACAGAGCAAATTTACTTAGACTAGTATTTCAACAACCCTTGTCTTCCAACTTGTTAGACAATCACATCAAATCGTATTGCGATGCGGGGGGCGGACACTATTTGGCATGACAGGCCCATAATTTGCATTCCCAGCACTGAACCCATACCCCTGAAGGCTTGTTACAACTAACCCTGACCCTTGCATTGTTATCTTACATCAATCTACACACACTGGTTATGAACCTGATACAAATTTGGTGAATCTAACTACAATGCAGGTAATGCCATCACAAAAACAATTTTGGTAAAAAAAAGTATTTCTTACCTCCAAATCAGATTCTTGTCAATGAAATCTGCTGTCTATCACAGGTCCGTGTTTCTTCACATGAGGGTTGAGGACTAAACTGAGCATGTGCACAGCCAGTCACATAATTCTAGCTTGTTCCTGATTGGAGATATTGAGAGTGTTACAACTATACTATGTTACAAACAACCCTGGTCTCCCCTAATTTACTGGCAGACAGTTAATCACCATAAAAACAACATTTTTTTAGAGTGCAGGCAGGATCCTCCACATACCACTGGTCCTCACAAGCAATTTGTCCAAATAGCCTATTACAGCGCAAATTGCTGTGCAATGCGATGTCTGTATGTTACCGGCTTGGTTACCAGAACAGCGCATTTCTTACCTTCACCTGGAATCTAGGCGCCATGATAGGAAGGTTTCTTCCATGGTAATCGGAGCGATGCTCCCGGAGAGGATAGAAACTGAAGGGGGGTGGGGGGAGGGGGTATTTCTGCCCGCCACAAGGAGGGGTGAAAGGAAGATTTGTCTGCATGCATCATCATTAGCCTATAAAATGTCATAGGCTATAACTACAACGGGAAAACAACAACACGTGTAAACACAGACAAATCACACACTGACACGATCACAGACACAGGCTACTCACGAACCAGAGCGTCCATCATTGAAGTGAGCGTTCAATCCGACTGTGCCTCCTTCGATGAATTACACATGATACCCCTACCGTTATCATAACAATAACAACAGGTGCCATGAAGGCAAATATTGCAAAATAGATATTCATAACTCCTGGATGATCACGTTATTTAGATGGAGAAGGCCTTGCTTTAATACGGCATATGTTTTGCGCAATAAAATTGGAAATGGACGCAAGCGCGTAAGGCTATAGCCTACATTATACAACGCAATAGAACAATCAATCCAAATGGAAGAGAGAAATTCAATTTGTAACGAAATTCAATTTAGGTCTAAACGATAATCCGATCATGAAAATGCACACACCCCTTTCAGAGTGTTTGCCAGATTATGCGCTTGATATGCTACTCCCGCCCTCTTGATAGATTTCTCCCGCCCTCCTCTACGGAATCGCATCAATTTTGGACACGGTGCCACGCTTCAGGGATTTCGGTCTCTGCTGGTACACTGCAATATAATGGGGCGGGGGTAAGGGCTACAGTAGTCAGAGCATGTGTAGCCTAATAAACCATGTTAAAGTGGCCTCAGTTAAATGTATATTTTACGTAATAAATTACTGGTGTAAAAAAATGGTAAACAGGACATGCCTGTTTACCACTGTCAATTGGGATTGCAAATGTTCGTAAATGCTTTACAAAACGTACTTGGGTCTTTGGCCCATTTATTAACAGCAAAGATAACATATTTTGTAGTGATCATCACTATATGAGTCATTTTCACAATTCCCACCGGGTGAGTTAACCCTATTAGCGCGATGGTGTTTGCCTTTCAATCCAGCGACCCAGGTTCTCTTCCCTGCCCCACCGACGTGTGAAGAGGCGGAGAAGTAAAAAACTGGAAGGTGCATTCAGAGGGGGCAGTGTCGCGATTCTTGCTATATGAGCCACTTTACAATTCCCATCAAGTGGGTTAACCCATAGAGATGTATAGAGGACTCTAGTGCCCAAAAGTCAATTTTAGCATCAAATCAAACTTTATTTGTCACATGCGCCGAATACAACAAGTGTAGTAGATCTTACCATGAAATGCTTACTTACAATCCCTTAACCAACAGTGCAGTTCAAGAAGAGTTAAGAAAATATTTACCAGATAAACTAAAGTAAAAAAATACAAAATAATAAAAAGTAACACAATAACATAACAATAGCGAGGCTATATACACGGGTACAGGTACAGAGTCAGTGTGCAGGAGTACAGGTTAGTTGAGGTAATAGGTACATGTAGGTATGGGTGAACCGATTATGCATAGATAATAAACAGCGAGTAGCAGCAGTATACAAAAAAAGTAATTATTTGATTAATTGCACAGCAGTCTTATGGCTTGGGGGTAGAAGCTGTTAAGGAGCCTTTTGGTCCTAGACTTGGCTCTCCGGTACCACTTGCCATGCAGTAGCAGAGAAAACAGTCTATGACTTGGGGGACTGGAGTCTCTGACAATTTTATGGGCTTTCCTCTGACACCACCTATTATATAGGTCCTGGATTGCAGGAAGCTTTGCCCCAGTGATGTACTGGGCCGTACGCACTACCCTCTGTAAGCGCCTTACGGTCAGATGCCGAGCAGTTGCCATACCAGGTGGTGATGTAACCAGTCAGGATGCTCTCGATGGTGCAGCTGTATAATTTTTTGAGGATCTGGGGACCCATGCCAAATCTTTTGTCTCCTGAGGGCGAGACTGAAAAGAGGGCACAACTGTCTTGGTGTGTTTGGACCATGATAGTTCGTTGGTGATGTGGACTCCGAGGAACTTGAAACTCTCGACCCGCTCCACTATAGCCTCGTTGATGTTAATGGAGGCCTGTTCGGCCCGCCTTTTCCTGTAGTCCACGATCAGCTCCTTTGTCTTACTCACATTGAGGGAGAGGTCGTTGTCCTGGCACCACACTGCCAGTTCTCTGACCCCCCCCCCCTATGGGCTGTCTAATCGTTGTCGGTGATCAGGCCTACCCCTGTTGTGTTGGAGTCGTGTTTGGCCATGCAGTCGTGGGTGAACAGGGAGTACAGGATTAGCCTACTAGTTAGTTTTTTATTTTATTCATAAAACCTTTCATTCCTTATAAATTCCTTAATCCACAAAACCTATTCACAAAGAAAACACAAACAAATGAAAATGAAACAGCCATTTATTAATGTAGAATCTACAGTATATTATAATACTGTACGCCTCTCAACTGCGGTTGATTTGGTCATTGATTTTCTTCATTTTAGGCTTAAAGAAAGCACGTCCTCTTGTGTTTTGTGTTTATTTATTTTCCTGTTTTTTGTGTTTTGGAATATCCGGTATCCCTGGGATATCATGCTGTCACAATATAAATTATGTAAGCACTTGTAGCCCAATTTTGATTCTGTAGAATCAATTGCGCATTGACTGGACAATCCAAATTACCATGGCAATTATGCATCACATTAGAAGTATTAATATGCAACATGCAGCAATCCAAGGTATACTATCAACAGTGCTGCTGCGTTTATAGCACCCTATTCCCTGTGCATAACATTTGCAAAGGCAGATCTCATGGCTCACTGCCCTGTTTTCCCCAACTCTTAAACTAACCCTCAAAGCCTTTCAAATAATGCTGTTAAATAAAGCAAGGTACTGTACATAATGAGTCAAACAAGCTCTAGGCCTAAACATAGGCAACAAACGTGAGCTGGTAGATTAGTCAGCCCACTCTGTGAGAGGTGAAATGTACATCTCACTCCTAGTTTGGATGTGCTTCCTGCGCATCAGACATGCTGGGCCAGCCCTAACCTACAGGCCTACTGTTTTTACAATAGATATAGATAACATGGGTTCATAATGGGCCTATCAAAACATATAATTTTAAAGAGAAAGCATGCTCCATGATCCGACAGGAAATAGGCCAATGGGAGTTTTTTTTAATGCACTGGAGTTGAAAATACTACCAGTATATCCAGACACATTTTGATTAGCTAAATGGGGGAATTGCATTGCAATCATGCATCACAATAGTAGGCCTAACTCTATTTGTCACACCCTGGTCAAAGTATTTATGTGTTTATTTTCATTTATTTGGTCAGGCCAGGGTGTGGCATGGGTTTTTGTATGTGGTGTGTTGGGATTGTAGCTTAGTGGGGTGTTCTAGTTAAGTCTATGGCTGTCTGAAGTGGTTCTCAATCAGAGGCAGGTGTTTATCGTTGTCTCTGATTGGGAACCATATTTAGGCAGCCATATTCTTTGAGTGTTTTGTGGGTGATTGTCCTTAGTGTCAGTTTGCACCAGTTTAGGCTGTTTCGGTTTTCACATTACGTTTATTGTTTTTGTATTGATTTGTGTTTACGTTTTATTAAACATGAATCTCAATAGCCACGCTGCATTTTGGTCTGACTCTCCTTCTACCGAAGAAAGCTGTTACACTATTTCTATTGTAGAATACGTTTTTTAATAGATATTGATAACATGGGTTCATGGTAGGCCTATCAAAACACACTCCACCAAGTCAGCGACACACAAGGCAGCAAGCGGCCATTTCGCACATCTTGCTGACTTAACGGTCATGAAAGCAAGTGCCATGATCCAAAGGGAAATATGCTGTTTTTTTCACATTCCTCCAGAGATGATAACATTGGTAGCCTATCCAGATACCAAAAATCTGAACAGATACATATTTGATTTACAGGAGGGGAGAATTGCATTGAATCAAATGATTAATTTCAAATTATTTACCGCTCAGAAGGGCAGGGTGCACTAGTGTAATGTAATACACTGTACAAAGCATATGGCAGCATGCATTTTCCACTATAGAACACAGTTGCACATGCAAGGGATCCAATCAGGGTGATGTACTCCTTGAAGTCCACAGAACCGTCAGTGTTCTGGTCCAGCATTGTCATCATTCTGCTTATATCAATATAATATAGGAAGACAAAACATTAGGATTTCTGTATTTTGTTGTCATTCACACTTAATGACTGACACTCCACACAACATACAACCAAAACAGTCAAACACCCTTCCGCTCATGTCAAGAGAATGTGGGCATTGAGACCAAGGCACAGCGGGATATGCATACATTCTTCTTTTAATGAAGAAAGAACACTGAACAAACTAACAAAACACCACAAACGTGCCACTATACAAAACAAGTGCTGACAGGCAAGAACCCCCAAAACCAAAAGGGAAAATGGCAACCTAAATAGGATCCCCAATCAGAGAAGACGATAAACAGCTGCCTCTGATTGGGAACCAATTCAGGCCACCATAGACATACAATTACCTAGACTTACAAAAAACCCTAGAAATACAAAAACCCTAGACAAGCCAAACAAGCATACCCACCCTCGTCATACCCTGACCTAACCAAAATAATAACGAAAACAGAGATAACTTAAGGTCAGGGCGTGACAGGCATGGGATATAAGATCACAAGGGAGACACAATACATTAGGATTTCTGTATTTAACTGTTATTCGCACTGAATGGCTGAGACACCATGCAATATAGCAAGTCAGTCAAAGTTCAATAAAACTTTTTTCGAGTGTATTTTTGATTAAAATCATGACACACTTAAAAGCTTTTACTGCAGTGGGCTAAAGCAGGGTCATACAGAGTCTTTCTTGGTAGTCTTAAACAAATCTACCAAAGTATACACCTCACACGCATGGTTATGGGCTTAAAAAAAAGAAGTCACCTGTACCATGTCAGATATAGAGTTGAAATGTATTATTTTGAGTTTGCATCCCAATATTACACTTTATATACCAAAACTGTTTGCCATAGAAACACTATATTTTTGTCTGTTTAAAAAAAGTAAAGTTTATTAATTAGGAAATTATGCAAAATATTAATAACATTGCACCCATGAAGCCACTAGCCATTTGACTGCGGGAAAGGGCTACATTGATGCTACAGAGCTTTTGTATAATTTCAGCCAGTAGTTTTGAAAATAGTGCTCACTAGACAAAATGGTCCATAAAAATGTTGCGCAATTGTGCGCTATGTCAAATCAAATCAAATTGTATTGGTCACATACACATTATTAGCAGATGTTATTGCGGGTGTAGTGAAATGCTTGTGTTCCTAGCTCCAAAAGTGCAGTAGTATCTAACAATTTACAACAATAAACACAAATCTAAAAGTAAAGGAATGGATTTAAGAAATATATAAATATTAGGACGATCAATGGCATTGACTAAAATACAAGTAGAATAGAATACAGTATTTACATATGAGATGAGTAAAGCAATATCTACACATTATTAAAGTGACTAGTGTTCCATTATTAAAGTGGCCAGTGATTCCATGTCTATGTATATTAGGGCAGCAGCCTCTAAGGTGCAGGGTTGAGTAACCGGGTGGTGGCCGGCTAGTGACGGCTATTTAACAGTCTGATGGCCTTGAGATAGAAGCTGTTTTTCAGTCTCTCGGTCCCAGCTTTGATGCACCTATACTGACCTCGCCTTCTGGATAATGGTGACCATGCCGTGGTTCGGATGGTTGATGATCTTTTTGGCCTCCCTGTGACATCAGGTGCTGTCCTGGAAGGCAGGCAGTGTGCCCCCAGTGATGCGTTGGGCAGACCGTACCAACCTCTGGAGAGCCCTGCAGTTGTGGGCGGTGCAGTCTCCGTACCAGGCAGTGATACAGCCCAACATGATGCTCTCAATTGTGCATCAGTAAACGTTTGTGAGGGTCTTAGAGGCCAAGACAATTTTTTTCAGCCCCTTGAGGACGAAGAGGCGCTGTAGAGCCTTCTTCTCCACGATCTGCACCTTCATTTTGTTGACGTTGAGGGAGAGGTTATTTTCCTGGCACCACTCCACCAGGGCCCTCACCTCCTCCCTGGAGGCTGTCTCGTCATTGTTGGTAATCAGGCCTATTACTGTTGTGTCAAACTTGATGATTGAGCTGGAGGCGTGCGTGGCCACGCTTTCATGGGTGTACAGGGAGTACAGGATTGGGCTGAGCATGCACCCTTGAGTGGCCCCTGTATTGAGGATCAGCAAACCACCTGGTGGCGGCCTGTCAGGAAGTCCAGGACCCAGTTGCACAGGTTGGGGTTCAGACTCAGGGCCCCGAGCTTAATGATGAGCTTGGAGTGTACTATGGTGTTGAATGCTGAGCTATAGCCAATGAACAACATTCTTATATACAGTGGGGAGAACAAGTATTTGATACACTGCCGATTTTGCAGGTTTTCCTACTTACAAAGCATGTAGAGGTCTGTAATTTTTATCATAGGTACACTTCAACTGTGAGAGACGGAATCTAAAACAAAAATCCAGTAAATCACATTGTATGATTTTTAAGTAATTAATTTGCATTTTATTGCATGACATAAGTATTTGATACATCAGAAAAGCAGAACTTAATATTTGGTACAGAAACCTTTGTTTGCTATTACAGAGATTATATGTTTCCTGTAGTTCTTGATCAGGTTTGCACACACTGCATCAGGGATTTTGGCCCACTCCTCCATACAGACCTTCTCCAGATCCTTCAGGTTTCGGGGCTGTCGCTAGGCAATACGGACTTTCAGCTCCCTCCAAAGATTTTCTATTGGGTTCAGGTCTGGAGACTGGCTAGGCCACTCCAGGACCTTGAGATGCTTCTTACAGAGCCACTCCTTAGTTGCCCTGGCTGTGTGTTTCGGGTCGTTGTCATGCTGGAAGACCCAGCCACGACCCATCTTCAATGCTCTTACGGAGGGAACAAGGTTGTTGGCCAAAATCTCACGATACATGTCCCCATCCATCCTCCCCTCAATACGGTGCAGTCATCCTGTCCCCTTTGCAGAAAAGCATCCCCAAAGAATGATGTTTCCACCTCCATGCTTCACGGTTGGGATGGTGTTCTTGGGGTTGTACTCATCCTTCTTCTTCCTCCAAACAAGGCTAGTGGAGTTTAGACCAAAAAACTCTATTTTTGTCTCATCAGACCACATGACCTTCTCCCATTCCTCCTCTGGATCATCCAGATGGTCATTGGCAAACTTCAGACGTGCCTGGACATGCGCTGGCTTGAGCAGGGGGACCTTGCATGCGCTGCAGGATTTTAATCCCTGACAGCGTAGTGTGTTACAAATTTTTTTCTTAGAGACTGTGGTACGAGCTCTCTTCAGGTCATTGACCAGGTCCTGCCGTATAGTTCTGGGCTGATCCCTCATCTTCTTCATGATCATTGATGCCCCAGGAGGTGAGATCTTGCATGGAGCCCCAGACCGAGGGTGATTGACCGTCATCTTGAACTTCTTCCATTTTCTAATGATTGTGCCAACAGTTGTTGCCTTCTCATCAAGCTGCTTGCCTATTGTCCTGTAGCCCATCCCAGCCTTGTGCAGGTCTACAATTTTACCCCTGATGTCCTTAAACAGCTCTCTGGTCTTGGCCATTGTGGAGAGGTTGGAGTCTGTTTGATTGAGTGTGTGGGCAGGTGTCTTTTATACAGGTAACGAGTTCAAACAGGTGCAGTTAATATAGGTAATGAGTGGAGAACAGGAGGGCTTCTTAAAGAAAAACTAACAGGTCTGTGAGAGCCAGAATTCCTACTGGTCGATAGGTGATCAAATACTTATGTCATGCAATAAAATGCAAATTCATTATTTAAAAATCGTACAATGTGATTTTCTGGATTTTTGTTTTAGATTCCGTCTCTCACAGTTGAAGTGTACCTATGATAAAAATTACAGACCTCTATATGCTTTGTAAGTAGGAAAACCTGCAAAATCGGCAGTGTATCAAATACTTGTTCTCCCCACTGTAAGTATTCCTTTTGTCTAGATGTAATAAGGTAGTGTACAGTGCAATGGCGATTTCATCGTCTGTGGCTTTATTGGGGCGGTAAGCAAATTGAAGTGGGTCTAGGGTGTCAGATAAGGTTGGGGCGGCAGGTAGGCTAGTGGTTAGAGCGTTTGGCCAGTACCCAAAAAGTTACTGGATCAAATCCCTGAGCTGACAAGGTTAAAATATGTTGTTCTGCCCCTGAGCAAGGCAGTTAACCCACGGTTGGGTTAAATGTGGAAGACACATTTCAGTTGAATGCATTCAGTTAAACAAATGACTCCCCTGTTCCCTAAAGGTAGAGGTGATATGATCCTTAACTAGCCTCTCAAAGCACTTCATGATGACAGAAGCTAAGGGGCGATAGTCATTTAGTTCAGTTACCTTTTGCTTTCTTGGGTACAGAAACAATGGTGGACATCTTGAAGCAAGTTGGGAGAGCAGACTGGGATAGGAAAATAATATATCCGTAAACACTCCAGCCATCTGGTCTGTGTATGTAAATGTCTTACTCACATCGGCCACGGAGAAGGAGAGCCCACAGCCCTTGGGTGCGGGCCGTGTTGGGGGCACTGTGTTATCCTCAAAGAAGGTGTTTAGCTTGTCCAGGAGCAAGAAGTTGGTGTCCACGACGCGGCTGGTTTTCCCTTTGTAATCCGTGATTGTCTGCCACATAAACTCAGCAACAAAAATAAATGTCCTCTCACTGTCAACTGTGTTTATTTTCAGCAAACTTAATGTGTAAATATTTGAATGAACATAACAAGATTCAACAATTGACACATAAACTGAACAAGTTCCACAGGCATGTAACTAACAGAAATGAAATAATGTGTCCCTGAACAAATGGGGATCAAAGTCAAAAGTAACAGTCAGTATCCGGTGTGGCCACCAGCTGCATTAAGTACTGCAGTGCATCTCTTCCTCATGGACTGCACCAGATTTGCCAGTTCTTGCTGTGAGATGTTACCCCACTCTCCCAACAAAGGCACCTGCAAGTTCCCGGACATTTCTAGGGGGAATGGCCCTTGCCCTCACCCTCCAATCCAACAGGTCATGCTAAATGGGATCTTCGCTGGCCATGGCAGAACACTGACATTCCTGTCTTGCAGGAAATCATGGACAGAACGAGCAGTATGGCTGGTGGCATTGTCATGCTGGAGGGTCATGACAGGATGAGCCTGCAGGAAGGGTACAACATGAGGGAGGAGGATGTCTTCCCTGTAACACACAGCGTTGAGAATGCCTGCAATGACAACAAGCTCAGTCCGATGATGCTGTGACACACTGCCCCAGACCATGACGGACCCTCCACCTCCAAATCGATTCCGCTCCAGAGTACAGGCCTCGGTGTAATGCTCATTCCTTCGACGATAAACTCGAATCCGACCATCACCCCTGTTTGAGACAAAACAGCAATACACCAGTGAATAGCACTTTTTGCCAGTCATGTCTGGTCCAGCGACGGGGGGTTTGTGCACATAGGCGACGTTGTTGCCGGTGATGTCTGATGAGGATCTGCCTTCCAACAGGCCTACAAGCCCTCAGTCCAGCCTCATGGCCACATCTGCAGTCCTCATGCCTCCTTGCAGCACGACTAGGGCACATTTACGCAGATGAGCAGGGATCCTGGGCATCTTTCTTTTGGTGTTTTTCAGAGTCAGTCTTTAGTGTCCTAAGTTTTCATAACTGTGACCTTAATTGCCTACTGTCTGCAAGCTGTTAGTGTCTTAAGGACCGTCCCACAGGTGCATGTTCATTAATTGTTTATGGTTCATTGAACAAGCATGGGAAACGGTGTTTAAACCTTTTACAATGAAGATCTGTGAAGTTATTTGTATTTGTATTAATTATCTTTGAAAGACAGGGTCCTGAAAAGGGACGTTTCTTTTTTTGCTGGCGTTTACGTCTCGTGTCTGAGCCATTGAATTGCGACTCCACTTTGTCTCTGTACTGACATTTTGCCCTTTTGATTGCTTACAACAACACTGTTTGTATTCAACCATATTTCCAGTCACCTTGCCATGGTTAGATGCAGTGGTTCGCACTTTCATTTTTGTGTGAATGCTGCCATCTATCCACGTTTTCTGGTTTGGGTAGTTTTTAATAGTCACAGTGGGATCAACATCTCCTATACACTTCCTGATGAACTCAGTTGCCGTGTCCGTTTATATCTCATTGTAGCAGTGGTAGAGTGTTTTACCAGAGCAAGTACTACAGTCAATGTGTTGATAGAACTTCAGTAGCGTTTTGCTCAAATATCATCCATTTTGTATGATATCCTACATCCAGCCCAAAAAATGGTATGATATGATATGTACTTAAGTTCCCGGGCTACATCTTTAACAATAAAAGTTAGCATTAGAAAAGCATTTTCCATCTCATAAAAGGGCGGACTTAAAAAAAAAGCTTTACTCAATGGATACACTTCATCAAAAGTGCTTTTTAGTCCAGGACTATAGGCTTAATCTGTGTCCAGGAAACTGTCCCAAGGTGTTGCAATGACTCACCCCAGCGATGTTGGGCAGCACTGCCTTGATGAGGTTGGTTAGCTCTTTTTTGTTGAGGGTCTTAGCATCTCCACTACCAGCGTGCTTGTCGAATGTCATGATGAGAGCTCCCAGAGAGGCTTCCAGAGGTGTGGGCTGTGCCATGGTTTCTGAGGGTGATGGTGATCCGGGGGTAGAAACTATTATAAGTACTAGGCAAGTAGCTTACATGTGGAATGCCTTATGTTCTGCATAGGAAAGAAGAGGACTAAGTAAGTAAGTACATACGTACATAGGTAGGTAGGTAGGTAGGTAAGAGCTTACCACATGCAGAAGATATGTTAAATTATTAACATTTTACTACTCAGACAGATTATATCACACAGGTAACTGACATTGCAAATCTTGTTTTAAATGCATGAACCATTGGGACATTTCCAAATACAGTGCCTTGCGAAAGTATTCGGCCCCCTTGAACTTTGCGACCTTTTGCCACATTTCAGGCTTCAAACATAAACATATAAAACTGTATTTTTTTGTGAAGAATCAACAACAAGTGGGACACAATCATGAAGTGGAACGACATTTATTGGATATTTCAAACTTTCTTAACAAATCAAAAACTGAAAAATTGGGCGTGCAAAATTATTCAGCGTCCTTAAGTTAATACTTTGTAGCGCCACCTTTTGCTGCGATTACAGCTGTAAGTCGCTTGGGGTATGTCTCTATCAGTTTTGCACATCGAGAGAATGACATTTTTTTCCCATTCCTCCTTGCAAAACAGCTCGAGCTCAGTGAGGTTGGATGGAGAGCATTTGTGAACAGCAGTTTTGAAATCTGACACATTAAGGAGAAGTAATTCCATGTGTAATACTTGTATTCTCATCAACATTTATGATGAGTATTTCTGTAACTTGATGTGGCTCTCTGCAAAATCAATGCATGTTTTAGAACTATGCTTCGTGGGTGACTGTTGTTGATGTGTGCAGAGGGTCCCTGGTTCGCGCCCGGGTATGGGTGAGGGGACGGTCTAAAGTTATACTGTTACATTGATGCTGTTGACCCGGATCACTGGTTGCTGCGGAAAATAAGGAGGTCAAAAGGGGGGCGAGTGTAACGGATGTGAAACGGCTAGCTTAGTTAGCGGTGGTGCGCGCTAAATAGTGTTTCAATCGGTGACGTCACTTGCTCTGAGACCTCGAAGTAGTGGTTCCCCTTGCTCTGCAAGGGCCGTGGCTTTTGTGGAGCGATGGGTAACGATGCTTCGTGGGTGGCTGTTGTTGATGTGTGCAGAGGGTCCCTGGTTCGTGCGAGGGGACGGTCTAAAGTTATACTGTTACATAAGCAACGCCAGGGCTTTAAGCTGCCCCAGACTGTCATCCGATTCATACCCTGAAAACCTTCCAGAGCCAACCAGGGATAGTACATCATCGGCTGGGACGACACCGCTATCAACTCCAACCTCGGCTGCTGCTCTCTCCCGGCCTCAGACAAGCCCATTCCAGAGGTCGCTTCACCGGAAGACCCTTTGCCAGCAGGCCCAATCATAAAGTCAGCCTGATACCCAATGAAAGTTGATCCCAGCCAAAGACAATGGTCATACAAACTGGTCAGAGCCAAATGCCTCCTGAGCATGTTTCCACTCCAGGCAAACAGGACAGCACTCGTGAGTATCTTTCATTTTCATGGTGAAATCACATACCCAAGGGCACAGTCGGAGGTTCAAACTTGGCTGGTTAGCCTTTTACAGCAGTGGGCTAAAGCAGGGTGTAACGATTTTCGTTGGTGGAAGGAGAGGAGGACCAAAGTGAAGCGTGATACGTATCCATAATACTTTTAATCAATAATGAATACACAAACAAAAACAACAAAACGATAAACTAACAGTTCTGACAGGTGCAACAAACACTAACCAGAAAATAATCACCCACAACTCAAAATGGGAAAAGAGGCTACCTAAGTATGGCTCTCAATCAGAGACAACGATAGACAGCTGCCTCTGATTGAGAACCATACCAGGCCAAACACATAGAAAAAGAAAACCTAGACCTACAACATAGAATTCCCCAACCACATCATACCCTGACCAAACTAAAAATAGAAACCTACAAAGCAATCTACGGTCAGGGCGGACTCCGGCCGCAAAACCTAAACCCATAGGGGAGGGTCTGGGTGGGTATCTGTCCGCGGTGGCGGCTCTGGCGCGGGATGTGGACCCCACTCCACATATAGTCTTGGCCCACTTAAGTGGCACCTTTGGAGCGGCGACCCTTGCCGCCGACCTCGGACTGGGGACCCTTGCAGGGCCCCAAATAGACGGGAGACTCCGGCAGTGCCGGACAGGCGGCAGACTCCGGCAGCGCCGGAGTGAAGGGTGAGGACGCAGGCACAGGACGCACTGGGCTCTGCAGACGCACTGGAGACACAGTGCGCAGAGTTGGAGCAGGATAACGTGGGCCGAGGAGATGCACTGGAGACCAGATGCCATCCCTCCGCCCACTCTAGCCCGGCCGATTCGAGGAGCTGCGATGTAACGTACCGGGCTGTGAACGTGCACTGGAGACACCGTGCACTCCACCGCATAACACGGTGCCTGCCAGTACGTAAGCACAGGGAGTTCGCTCAGGTCTCCTACCTGACTCCGCCAATCTGCCCGTGTGCCCCCGCCAATACATTTTTGGGGCTGCCTCTCGGGCTTCCTTGCCAGCCGTGTTCCCTCAAATCGCTGGCTCCCTTTTCTTGCTGCCTCCACTCTCCTGGTCATGGTCATGTTTTTCTGTAATAAAAGGGCTTATTACAGGATGGCATGGTTACACGTGGTCTGGGCTGGCGTGGTTACACGTGGTCTGCGGTTGTGAGACTGGTTGGACGTACTGCCAAATTCTCTAAAACGACATTGGAAGTGGCTTATGGTACAGAAATGAACATTACATTCTCTGTCTGTCAACAGCTCTGGTGTACATTCCTGCAGTCAGCAAGCCAAGTGCACACTCCCTCAAAACTTGAGACATCCGTGGCATTGTGTTTTGTGACAAAACTGCACATTTTAGAGTGGCCTGTTATTATCTCCAGCACAAGGTGCACCTGTGTAATGATCATGCTGTTTAATTGATATGCCACCCCTGTCAGGTGGATGGATTATCTTGGCAAAGGAGAAATGCTCACAAACAGGGATGTAAACAAAATGTGTGCACAAAATTGGGAGAGAAAATGAGAGAAATAAGCATTTTATGTGTATGGAACATTTCGTGGATCTTTTATTACAGCTCATGAAACATGGCACCAACACTTTATTGTTCTGTATAGTTCAAAGAACGTTAAGAAACAACATTCAACTGTGGAAATGTCAGTACTTCAGCATAACGTTTCCCACAGGTTTCCACATGGTTCTATTTAAATTCATGCTCTCAAATTTTCCAAGAAAGTTAAGAAAACTACATTAAAAAATCACAAGAAAACATTATTAGAACGTTCTCTGAACATTACCAAAGTTAGCTAAAAACATATACCTTCCATTCTCAGCATCATCATACTCCCAGGAAACTTTAAAGGAACCAGAGTAAAACATTCTCAGAACCTCCCTGCAAGCTAAAATTAAACATTCCCAGAACAGGCAACATTTTCACTTCTTTTCTCAGAAGGTTTAAAAAACGTTTGGGTTTACTGGTCAGGAAACCTATGGCTTCGTACCCGAAATCAATGTTAAACCAAAAATATACAGTGCCTTGGAAACTATTCATAGCCCTTGGATTTCTTCACATTTTATTGTGCTGCAAAATGTATTTAATTGTCTTTTTTTTTTGTCAACAATCTACTCAAAATACTCTGCAATAATTATTTTTTAAAAGAATAATACAAACTAGATCACTAAAATATAGTTGTTGCATAATTATTCAGCCTAAATGAGTTCAAGAGTAAAATTTGGCTTAATTAATAAATCACATAACAAGTTACATGGACTCACACTGTGTGAAATAATAGGGGTTGACATCATAAAGAAGGGTAGTGATTGGTAGATGGGTAACAACATCAAATCAGACGTTAAAAATCTCTTTAAGCATGGTCTAGTTAACAATTATGCTGTAGATTATGTATTAAACCACCCAGACACACAAAAGATACAGTCATCCTTATAAACTGAGCTGCAGGACAGGAATGAAACTGCTCAGGGCTGTTACCATGAAGCCATTGGTGATTTTAAAACAGTTACAGAGTTCAATGGCTATGATGGGATAAAACTGAGGATGGGATCAACAACATTGTAGTGACTCGACAATAATGACTTAAATGATAGAGTAAAAAAATTAAAATAAATACAGAATAAAAATACTCCAATATATGCATCTTGTATTTTATTTAACTTTTATTTAAGTAGGCAAGTCAGTTAAGAACAAATTCTTATTTACAATGACAGCCTACCCTGGCCAAACCCCAACCTTGACAACGCTGGGCCAATTGTGCGCCGCCGTAGGGGACTCCCAATCATGGCCGGTTGTGATGCAGCCTGGAATAGAACCAGAATCTGTAGTGACACCTCTAGCACTGAAATGCAGTGCTTTAGACCGCTGCGCCACTCGGGAGCAGAGGCCTATGCAACAAGACACTAAAATAAATGCAAAAAAAAACATGGCAAAGGAATACACTTTGGGGCCTAAATTCAAAGCATTATGTTTGGGGCAAATTGATTGACATCGGTTAATACTGGGGAGTTTTCATGGATAAAAAGAAACGGGATGTAGAAAAGCATAGGCAAAATCCTAGAGGAAAACCTGCTTCAGTCTGCTTCACACCAGACACTGGGAGAGAAATTCACCTTTCAGCAGGACAATAACCTACTATACAAGGCCAAATCTACACTGGAGTTGCTTATCACAGTGAATGTTCCTGAGTGGCCAGGTCACAGTTTTGACCTAAATCTGCTTGAAAATCTATGGCAAGACTTGAAAATTGCTGTCTAGTGATGATCCACAACATCTTGACAGAGGTTGAAGAATGATGAAGATAATAATGGGATTATATTTTTCAATCCAGGTGTGTAAAGCTCTTAGAGACTTACCCAAGAAGACGCACAGGTCAGCTGTAATCGCTGCCAAAGGCTTTTATTACATGTATTGACTATATTTTAGTTATTTCATTTCTATCAATCTTTAGATAATATTTACAATTAAATTACAATTAAATCCATTTTCATCCCACTTTATAACACAATAAAATGTGAAGAAATCCAAGGGGCATGAATACTTTTGCAAAGCACTGTAACATAACCACAACATTCAAGGAACCAAATGTGCTAGCTGGGTCGCCTCTTTGGTTCGAGACCTGGACGAAACTGATTCTTTGCATGTGTCTTTAGAACAGCATGCTCATGAATGAGAGTGCATGCAACCGCGTTCCTGTCCCAACTTCTGAATGCATCAAGAACCGAAAACCTCGCCAACAGGCAACATCTCAAGAGGAGATATTTTGTTTGTAATGCACGCGTTTGTAATTTATCAGTCATATCTTGTGTTGTTTTTGTTTAGAAAATATGTATGCAATTCTTAGACAAACGTTCAACTTTTAAAGAAGAACAGATTTTGTGAAGACTATGAAGACACCTCTAGCCTATGGAGAGAAGGCTTGAGAATGTGTGGTGCATTTGCATCAGTGGATGTCATCCAATATGACAAGACAAAAAAGCAAATATTGTTTTCCTTCTTTACTTGTTATTTTTTCCCCTTCTTTACTCTCACTGTTAATCAAAAAGTATAATTAGAAAAACTATTTGTCGACAAGGAGCCAAATGTCCCTAATCTCAAAGTGGCTCTTAGGCCATTTAGGTGAAACATAAGTATCTAAATTGTTTAATGACATTAAAATAATAGTCAACAATAGTCGGTCTACAATAAAGTTCATAACTCAATTACTACAATAGTACTACTACTACATCACCAACAGACCTACTCCTTACAATCTTCCTGAATTGACTGAGCTGAAATGGAATTGACCCCAAGCCTGGTATCTATCAATATAGAAATAAGATGATTATTTAAACATATTGGGAAATCTTTATACAGAGAATGTCTATCATCCTCATCACCTGGATATAGTGCAGATGCCCATCTGTCACTTGTTTTGGGCTATGTAGTATAGACTATAGATTACAATCTCAAAGACCTATTCCACTGCAAACTCTCTGTTACATCAAACATAAATTACCCCTTGGCTTTGAAATGTGCCTATGTCTCTATTGCTATCTGTGTCTGCACTTCAGGAGCCCTAATTCTCCTTGCATAAGCACTTCACATAGTGGTATGGCCAACAGCCAGCCTGGTCACCGGTGATACAAGTCAGTATTCGATGTCCTTCCATGTCGGAGGACGTCGGGAGATGACGTGGAAACCAGGCACTTACCTTCAAGTAGGTTTTGGTTTTGCTAGGGTGTTGTGGAAGGGGATTGTGGATGGGTGTAAGCCTCTGATTCCAAAGGTTGCAAGTTCAAATCCAGAGATAGAAAGT
The DNA here is from genome assembly GCF_057628025.1 of Oncorhynchus mykiss. Taxonomy (NCBI): domain Eukaryota; kingdom Metazoa; phylum Chordata; class Actinopteri; order Salmoniformes; family Salmonidae; genus Oncorhynchus; species Oncorhynchus mykiss. The sequence goes on along the minus strand of NC_143051.1, from coordinate 39,381,312 downwards.
TGTTTTTTAGATTTTTGTTTTAAGCCTATGCCAAACCATTCCAAGTTAATGCCTAAACTTAACCTTAAACACTTTGAAATTTGACGTTTGAGAAACATGGATGAACATCTAATTCTGATGTGAGACTGAGAGCTAGCTGCAACAGCAACATTCTTGTCATTTGTTTTCACTCTCCTCTGTGGTGCCCAGCTGTTGCTTTGATTGACAGGCCTTCGATACAGTCTTTCCAAAGAATGTCCATGTGCTTATTGCTTCCTTCAAGGCACACGCACACGCATACACGATAAACTGTACACTGACTCATTAGCTCACAGATTAGTTGAAAAGACCAGGTTGTGTCAAAGCTACTGAAATGACATCACTGAAATGTCATCAGCGATCAGTGGAGTAGTGAAGGGTATTTGTATTATGGATCCCAATTGGATCTGCCAAATCAGCAGCTACTCTTCCTGGGGTCCAGCCAAATTAAGGCAGTTTATAAAATTTTAAAAACATTACATTCACAGATTTCACAACACACTGTGTGCCCTCAAGCCCCTACTCCACCACATATCTACAGTACTGTAACGATGTGCGCTGAGAGTCAGGAAGCAAGTTCAGGGAGTGTTTTAATAAATAAACGCAACATAATACAAAACAAGAAACACAAACAACGCACAGACATGAAACTGAAAAAGAAACAATAACGCCTAGGGAAGGAACCAAAGGGAGTGACATGTATAGGGAAGGTAATCAGGGAAGTGATGGAGTCCAGGTGAGTCTGATTATGCGCAGGTGCGCGTGAAGTAGCTACCTAGTAGCTACCTAGTAGCTAATATCAGGGTGAAAGTCACGCTAAGCACACACATACAAACAACAGTAAACCCATCATCAGTACTTTTAATCAAAAATGAACAATTGTCAGTTTTATTGCTTCAAAACAGAAGTCCAAACTCTAAGTGCATGTCACGCCCTGGCCTTAGAGAGCCTTCTTATGTCTCTATTTGTTTGGTCAGGGTGTGATTTGGATGGGAATTCTATGTTCTTTATTTATTTGTTTCTGGCCGAGTGTGGTTCTCAATCAATGGCAGCTGTCTATCGTTGTCTCTGATTGGGGATCATACTTAGGCAGGCCTTTTTCCCACCTGTGATTGTGGGTAGTTGTCTATGTGTAGTGGCCTGCGAGCACTACGTAGCTTTAGCTTGGCTACCTACTTTTTTTAAATTTTTTTATTTTTTTACAGTTAACCCACCGTTTGCGGAAAAATGCATTGAAAGTATATGGTGTGTTACTTTTTTCACCTCGAACAGAGTTTACCTGTAACGGATCCCCGTTACTGCTGCTCATTCTGTTCTCCAGTTCCGAAGGTCTACTCACCGGTTTTCTAGGCTTCACTGAACAGGTTTCATTGTCATAAACCCCGGACTGTCTTGTCTGATTAAACACACCTGGTTCCCATTTCCCCTGATTAGTATGCTATATATGTGCCCTCTGTTCCCTCTGTCGGTTACTGTTCCCATGTCCTTTGGTTGTGTGAGTACCTACGCGGTGGTGCAGCGGTTATAACTTTATAAATTGTGTATTACGGTTATCGGCCCGTGTCGTTCAACAAGGTTACCCTCGCTCTTTTGTTTGGGTACAGCCCAGTGTTTTTGTATATGTGTTTGTTTTGTGTATATTAAAAACCCCTATTGTGTATTCCTGTGCCTGTCTCCAAATCCTTTATACCAGCGTGACATTACCCACCTATTTTTTTTACCACTACATCACAGGCTGCATCATTACATTGCCATACGGTACATAACTGTCGCAAACCATGCACTGCATCACAACAAAAATAATCACACTACACGTTAGCACCTTCTTCTGTGGTTTATCTACTTCTGTTTCTGATACAGCATGGCAAAGCATGTTGGAAAAATTCCACGCATGCGACACACTTCATACACTGCAACCTAGTCCGGCAGATGAGTCGCAGCAGTGCAGATTGCCTCCCATTGAAGTTAATGGATTTGGTGTGCACTAGGCTTAAAGGAACATTCCATTCGGGGTATGATAGTAGGTGCCAGGTGCACCGGTTTCAGTGTGTCAAGAACTGCAATGTTGCTGGGTTTTTCACGCTCAACAGTTTCCCCATGTGTATCATGAATGGTCCACCAACCAAAGGACATCCAGACAATTTGACATCTGAGGGAAGCATTGGAGTCAACATTGGGCAACATCCCTGTGGAACGCTTTCGACACCTTGTAGAGTCCATGCCCCGATGAACAGAGGCTCTTCTGAGGTGCAACTTATTAGGAAGGTGTACACTCAGTGTATTTAAAACATGCCTGTTTCCTTTAGGTCTGGGTTGAATACTATTTAGGCTAACATAACAAATGAATGACCACATTCAATGTAGAGGAATGGGGTGATGATGGGCAGGATGAGGCTATAGCTTTTTTTTTTAAATAGCCTATAGATAGGCCTACAGGGCTATCATATTAAACATATCAATGTGTTGCTGTGTTAAATGTTGGAATGGAATGACATGAGGTATTGCATTGAGTGCTGAATGTTGTTGTGAGGATATAAAGCATAATAAGAGTGGTCCAACAGGGCAAAAATGCAGACAAATCAGACACCTGAAAAAAAAATGTTAGCAATCTGTTTCTGGTAGCCTTGGCTTTACTGCATCAACATCAGCATGTAATATGTCATAGGCTATAAAAAAAACATGTTAACACAAAACACGCTGACATGACCTCAGACACAGTATACTCACTAATAAGAACCAGAGCGTCCATCATAGAAGTGAGCGTTTTCAAATCCGACTCTTGCCTCCTTCGATGCAAATGCAAAGTGCCATAAAGGCAAATACTGCAAAATAGAAATTCATAACTGCTATTTAGATGGAGTAGGCCTAGCCCTAATATGGCATCGGTTTTGAGCGATAAGATTACTGAAACTGGACACACGCACGTACTGTAGGGCTACAGCAGTTCACGATAGAAAAATGAATCCAAATGGAAGAGAGACATTGAATTTGTAATGAAATGAAACGGAAACGACCACGAAAATACACACACTGTTCCAAATGCTGCCAGATGATGCACTAATGAGACTCACCGAGCGCGCAGATGTCCCCCAACCTTCCTTTATCGAAGCGCATCAGACTCGGAAAATCTGCCGATTCAGGGGCCTCTGTCTCTGCTATACACGGTATGTAATATAATCGGGCGGTGGTGAGAAGGGCTGCAGTAGTCACACCATGCACAATAAACCCTGTTTAAAAAGAGTGGTCTCTAAAATAATTTATTGCAATAAAATTAATCAGATATTTTACGTAGGAAATTGCTACTGCTTCACAAACAGAATAAAAAGAGCACTGTAGTAGGCCTAGCCAATGATCTATATAAACACTAGATTGCTGATGCTATGTATTGGTCAATGAGAGGCCCTGAAGCCATATTGGTTCTCATTAGAATGACCTGTCCTCCATAGGAATGAATGTTATTCTTCAGTTCAAAAATTATATCATATCAGTATACATGTCATTGGTAGTAGCCAACATCCCTGTTAACCACACAGGTGGGATTGCAATGTTCATAAACGCATGCGAAACAATCAGCTTTCCAAACATTGATCTCTGTTTGGGTCTTTTGCCTTATAAGCAGCCAGGGGCATAGGCCTGGGTGGACACAGGCTCACCCACTGGGGAGCCAGGCCCCGCCAAGCCCACCCAATCAGATTGAGCAAAAACAAAATAATAATACATTATTAGTTCAAAAATACTCCCCAGCATTCATTGCGTTACCGATGAGAACTATACAATATGCTCTCCATACCTTTGCTAAGAATTAAATTACGGTGTTTAACATACTACAAAGAACTCTGATTGTAAAATGTCTACACTTTTTAGTCAATAGGCTATGGCTATCCATACCTGTGCATCCCTACTTCTTGGTCACCTACAGTGGGGCAAAAAAGTATTTAGTCAGCCACCAATTGTGCAAGTTCTCCCACTTAAAAAGATGATAGAGGCCTGTAATTTTCATCATAGGTACACAACTATGACAGACAAAATGAGAAAAAAAATATCCAGAAAATCACATTGTAGGATTTTTAATGAATTTATTTGCAAATTATGGTGGAAAATAAGTATTTGGTCAATAACAAAAGTTTATCTCAATACTTTGTTATATACCCTTATATACCCTGTTGGCAATGACAGAGGTCAAACGTTTTCTGTAAGTCTTCACAAGGTTTTCACACACTGTTGCTGGTATTTTGGCCCATTCCTCCATGCATATCTCCTCTAGAGCAGTGATGTTTTGGGGCTGTTGCTGGGCCACACGGACTTTCAACTCCCTCCAAAGATTTTCTATGGGGTTGAGATCTGGAGACTGGCTAGGCCACTCCAGGACCTTGAAATGCTTCTTACGAAGCCACTCCTTCGTTGCCCGGGCGGTGTGTTTGGGATCATTGTCATGCTGAAAGACCCAGCCACGTTTCATCTTCAATGCCCTTGCTGATGGAAGGAGGTTTTCACTCAAAATCTCACGATACATGGCCCCATTAATTCCTTCCTTTACACGGATCAGTCGTCCTGGTTCCTTTGCAGAAACACAGCCCCAAATGATGTTTCCACACCCATGCTTCACAGTAGGTATGGTGTTCTTTGAATGCAAATCACCCCAAAAAATATAATATTATCTGCTATGACTACAAGGTCCGATAGGAATTCAGGGAACTCAATGAGGAACGCTGTATATGGCCCAGGAGGCCTGTAAACAGTAGCTATAAAAAGTGATTGAGTAGGCTGCATAGATTTCATGATTTCAATCATTTCATGATTTCATAGAAGCTCAAAAGACGAAAACAAAAGGCCTCATTTAACAGTAAATTCAGGCTTAAGCCATGTTTCAGTCAGGCTAATCACATCAAGATTATGATCAGTGATTAGTTCATTGACTATAATTGCCTTTGAGGTAAGGGATCTAACATTAAGTAGCCTCATTTTGAGATGTGAGGTATCACGATCTCTTTCAATAATGACTGGAATGGAGGTCTTTATCCTAGTGAGATTGCTAAGGCGAACACCGCCATGTTTAGTTTTGCACAACCTAGGTCGAGGCACAGACACTCTCAATGGGGATAGCTGAGCTGACTACACTGACTGTGCTAGTGGCAGACTCCACTAAGCTGGCAGGCTGGCTAACAGCCTGATGCCTGGCCTGTACCCTATTTCATAGTGGAGCTAGAGCCCTGTCTATGTTGGTAGATAAGATGAGAGCACCCCTCCAGCTAGGATGGAGTCCGTCACTCCTCAGCAGGTCAGGCTTGGTTCTGTTTGTGGGTGAGTCCCAGAAAGAGGGCCAATTATCTACAAATTATATCTGTTGGGAGGGGCAGAAAACTTATTTCAACCAGCGATTGAGTTGTGAGACTGCTGTAGAGCTCATCACTTCCCCTAACTGGGAGGGGGCCAGAGACAATTACTCGATGCCGACACATCTTTCTTGCTGATTTATACTCTGAAGCTGTTGCGCTTGGTGACCTCGTGGATAACAGTATCTCTATACTTTACACTCACCAGTTTTAGCTTTAGCCAGCACCATCTTCAGATTAGCCTTAACGTCAGTAGCCCTGCCCCTGGTAAACAGTGTATGATCGCTGGATGAGTCATTTTAAGTCTAATGGAGTCGCCAATGACGAGAGTTTTCAATTTGTCAGAGCTAATGGTGGGAAGCTTCGGCGTCTCAGACCCCGTAACGGGAGGAGTAGAGACAAGAGAAGTCTCTGCCTCAGACTCAGACTCCGACTCGCTGCTTATTGGGGAAAACCGGTTGAAAGTTTGTCTGCTGAATGAGCGACACCGGTTGAGCATTCCTACAGCATTTCCCTCCAGAAACCACGAGAAAGTTTTCCTGCTGCGGGGACTGTGAGAGGGGATTTATACTACTATCTGTACTTACTGGTGGCACAGACGCTGTTTCATCCTTTCCAACACTTAAATTACCCTTGCCTAACGATTGCATCTGAAGCTGAGCTTGCAGCACAGCTATCCTCGCCGTAAGGCGATCGTTCTCCTCTATATTATGAGTACAGCGACTACAATTAGAAGGCATCATGTTTATGTTACTACTTAGCTTCGGCTGTTGGAGGTCCTGACAAACCACGTCCAGATAAAGCGTCCGGAGTGAAAAAGTTGAATGAAAAAAAGTTGTGAGGGGAAAAAACAAAAATAAACGGTAATTAAGTAAAAAAGTAAAAACCGTAAAGTTGTCAGGTAGCAAAGTAAGGTTGGCAACAAAACGCACAGCAACACGTAAACAAGTCTGCAAGTTGTGATCTGAAATGGCTTAAACAGTTTCAGTCATCTACCAGATAACCAGTGCATCTATGTGTCAAACATTCTTCCACATACAAAACCCTTATTCACACAAAACACTCAAAGTAAACACCCGAAAAACCAAATTAAAATTAAACTACCATTTATTCATGTAGAATGTAATGTACAAAGCAGATGGAAGCAGGCAGGTCTTAACATCCAATCACACACTCCTCAACAGGGCACAGTTGCATGCGTAGGCAAGGGATCCAATCAGGGTAATGTACTCCTTAAAGTCCACGGAGCCGTCAGCATCCTGGTCCAGCATCGTCATCAGGTCATCCACTTCAGGACCACCCTTCTGCTCATGCAAATGTAATATAGGATCATTTACATTTTAGTCATTTAGCAAATGCTCTTATCCAGAGCAACTTACAGGAGCAATTAGGGTTAAGTGCCTTGCTCAAGGGCACATTGACAGATTTTTCATGTAGTAGGATCACAAGTAAAGAAACTCTTCATTGAAAGTGATTTTTAGTCCAGGACGATAGGCTTAATTTGTGTTCGGGAAACTGGCCCGAGGTGTTGCAATGACTCACCCCAGCGATGTTGGGCAGCTCTGCCTTGATGAGGTTGGTTAGCTCTTTTTTGTTGAGGGTCTTTGCATCTCCACTACCAGCGTGCTTGTGGAATGTCATGATGATGGCTCCCAGGGAGGCTTCCAGAGATGTGGGCTGTGCCATGGTGTCTGAGGGTGATGGTGATCCTGGGGGTAGAAACTATTATAAGTACTAGGCAAGTAGCTTACATGTGGAAGGCCTTATGTTCTTTGCAGGAATGAAGAGGAATATGTAAGTAAGCACTTACAAAATGAAGAATAGACATGTTAAATTGATAACAGTTACTGTATTATCTTTTAAGGTTCAGTCTAAGAATGTATTCAGTTTCCTGTCGGTCTTACCTGTGTGTAGAATAGGAGAATCTGTCAGGTGCAGAGGGGGTGGAAAGGGAAGGAGCTTATATAGAACAGCACCTGGCCTGTGACACACCCCTTGATTCCATCCTTCTCTCTGCCCTTCCCTGTTCCCTCCTCTCTCTCCTCTCCCTCATCTCTCTCTACGCTACACCCTTCCTGCATGTCCCTGTGTGACCTGACCTTTCATGGTAGCTGCTTTAGCAAATATAAAAATTCTCTGTAGAATTCGCTGTCTAAAAAAAGTATTGTCCATATTAATAGCATCATCCTTAGCCTTAATAGCGTTTGTGTGATTAATAGTTGTAGTCTATACACTAAAGTTGCAGAACATGCAACTCAAATGAATACAAAACATTCCTTGTCCTCTCTTACGTTTTTGTGAACAGTATGCCTTCATATATCATGCATGTATCATGCAACAACAACTGCATATAGAGTGAATGGTAAATGGTTTAAGTTATCTAAGTTCATTGAAAGTCTGTTTTCTATTACACTGTCCGTGGCATTTCATTGAATGGCAGGGTGTGTCCATGCTCTCTTTGTCTTGCAGTAAATACTTGCAATCCAGATCAGGTTATATTTGAGTTAATCCTGTTTATGGTTTGTTATAGTGGTGTCATTAAAAGCACAGCCTCTCTAACCTTCATTTAAAACAGGCATTTTTTAAGTCAAATCAAATGTTATTTGTCACATGCTTCGTAAACAACAGGTGTAGACTAACAGTGAAATGCTAAACTTTTAGCCCAGTGACTAAGAGAGTATGAGTTTATACTGTTGTTTTGATTATACAACAGTATAAATATGACTTGGCTAAGTCATCTGAAGAACTGAAGGACTAATGTGACTGATGATAAACCATGAGATTTAAAAACCCTCATAATTACTCACCCCTATCAAAATGAAACCTACAGTTTTATTGCTTCTAATAAGTAGTGTGTAATCATTTTGTAACTTCTGTGAACTTTAATATTTCAAATACACACTGTGGACTCAATTCAATTGTACGCCCTTGGCTGGATTCATGTAGTTGCACTTTTTCCCATGGACAAATAAAATCACAAAATGGTTTTGTGCACTGTGAATACCTCCTTGACATCCTCGCAGGTGGATGCTTCAATTTGACAGATGTTTTTATGGGATACCAATTTCACTTTTCATTTGATGATGATCATTTGATGATGATGATAAGGAGAAGAAGGAAGATGGTATGGATCTTACATGTGGGATACCTTTAATATCAACACATGTATTGTTGGCATTTCTCCTCTTGTGAGAAACATTTCTGACATCTTCTCATGACATTCATTTACAACACATTCATGAGTTGCAAAAGATATTTGATAAATGCCATTCACAGCAAATTAAATGTTTCTGCAAGGCACAAAACACCAGGGAAATCATGACAGTTGCAGAAGGTTTTTGTAGTATAAAAAGAAAGAAAGTTGTATGTTCCCAACAATTGGCTAAACCTAATAACCAGCGTTTCGGCAACACAGTGCCTTCAGGTTTTAGTGTATCAAATATTTATCTTGGGTATGGGCAGTTTGGTTTGGCTGGTTATCTCTCTCTCTGACTTTGTAGAAATTCAAGTTGAACTTGTTTGGTTGTGACATTTAGTTTAATATCATCGGAGTTATACAAATAGAGAACCCTCATGCATGTTAAGCAGCACAAATGATCTCTATCTAAGGTTAAGCCATGGGTAGAAGAGCACAATGAGGCTCAAAGAGCCATTGAATGTCATATGTGAGTCATACACTGATGATGCATAGAGAAATTAAGAGTGGGAAAGAGTTAGGAGCAGGGCCATTTGGAGGCCCAAAGCGAGACTTTGTGACAAACTACATGCAATTCCACTCATTTTGCCCCCTGGAGGTCAGGCCCCTGGGCACGTGCCTTGTTGGTATTCGGCCATGATTTGGCCTACTACAAATTTAGATAGCTGGCTAGACTGGTGTACCAATCTAAAAAGTGTTAGCTGACATGGCTAATTGAGTGGCTGTCAGTGACTGACATAACAAGAGAAACATTGCTGATGCAGAACCAAATTTCAAACAAATACAAATCTTTCGGGTGGGGGGGGTTGCATCCCCCTTGCAGCTTGGGGCCTAAGCAACCGCAACTGTCACTCATGCCTGGAGCAGATTGAGATGGAAAAGGGTGTAGGCAGAAAATGTTTTTTTTATTAGGAAGCTGGGTGTTGTCGCTAGGTGACCCTCCTTATATGCCCATGTCTTTTTGATCAGCAAATTGTCTAACACGTCTAATTTTACTGCTAGAAATGATTAATATTAAGGCTATGTGTGAGGTTTTGGACCAACAGTCAGTTTCCAGATTTCAGTTTCCATTTAACGGATCTGAACAGTAGGCTACGGTTCCCTTGATGTACCATAGGCCTATTTGAAGTTGCGCACTGTCAATACCTCCTTGACATCCTCGCAGGTGGATGCTTCAATTTGACAGATGTTTTTATGGGATACCAATTTCACTTTTCATTTGATGATGATCATTTGATGATGATGATAAGGAGAAGAAGGAAGATGGTATGGATCTTACATTTGGGACACCTTTTAATATCAACACATGTATTGTTGGCATTGTGCCAATGGTGAGGTTCCTCCTGTGAGAAGCATTTCTGACATCTTCTCATGACATTCTCCATTTGAACGCTAGGCTCACTACACAAAGCCACTTTCCCACAACTTTAGCTGCTTACAAAAAGTGAGTTGCAAAATATATTTTATAAATGCCATTCACAGCAAATTAAATGTTTCTGCAAGGCACAAAACACCAGGGAAATCATGACAGTTGCAGAAGGTTTTTGTAGTATAAAAAGAAAGTTGTATGTTCCCAACAATTGGCTAAACCTAATAACCAGCGTTTCGGCAACACAGTGCCTTCAGGTTTTAGTGTATCAAATATTTATCTTGGGTATGGACAGTTTGGTTTGGCTGTTTGTCTCTCTCTCTCTGACCTTGTAGATATTCAAGTTGAACTTGTTTGGTTGTGACATTTAGTTTAATATCATCGGAGTTATACAAATAGAGAACCCTCATGCATGATAAGCAGCACAAATGATCTCTATCTAAGGTTAAGCCATGGGTAGAAGAGCACAATGAGGCTCAAAGAGCCATTGAATGTCATATGGGAGTCATACACTGATGACACATAGAGAAATTAAGAGTGGGAAAGAGTTAGGAGCAGGGCCATTTGGAGGCCCAAAGCGAGACTTTGTGACAAACTACATGCAATTCCACTCATTTTGCCCCCTGGAGGTCAGGCCCCTGGGCACGTGCCTTGTTGGTATTCGGCCATGATTTGGCCTACTACAAATTTAGATAGCTGGCTAGACTGGTGTACCAATCTAAAAAGTGTTAGCTGACATGGCTAATTGAGTGGCTGTCAGTGACTGACATAACAAGAGAAACATTGCTGATGCAGAACCAAATTTCAAACAAATACAAATCTTTCGGGGGGGGGGGGGGGGGGTGCATCCCCCTAGCAGCTTGGGGCCTAAGCAACCGCAACTGTCACTCATGCCTGGAGCAGATTGAGAGGGAAAAGGGTGTAGACCGGGTGTTTTTTTTAAAGAAGCTGGGTGTTGTCGCTAGGTGACCCTCCCTGTATGCCCATGTCTTTTTGGCCACCAAATTATTTCAAACACATTTATACACACACACACACACACATACACACACACACACCAGAGATCAAGAGGGAGGGAGAGTCTGGTTAGGGGAAAGAGAGGGGTGAGGGTAATTTGTATTTTTTTAACTAGGCAAGTCATTTAAGAACAAATTCTTATTTACAATGATGGCCTACCAAAAGGTAAAAGACATCCTGCAGGGATGGGGGCTGGGATCATTTTTATTTTTTAAATGAAATATAAATATAGGACAAAACACACATCACGACAAGAGAGACAACCCAACACTACATAAAGAGAGACCTAAGACAACAACATAGCAAGGCAGCAACACATGACAACACAGCATGGTAGCAACACAAAACATGATACAAACATTATTGGGTACAGACAACAGCACAAAGGGCAAGAAGGTAGAGACAACAATACATCACACAAAGCAGCCTCAACTGTCAGTAAGAGTGACCCTCTTTGAATGAAGAGATTGAGATGAAACTGTCCAGTTTGAGTGTTTGTTGCAGCTTGTTCCAGTCACTAGCTGCAGCGAACTGAAAAGAGGAAAGACCCATGGATGTGTGTGCTTTGGGGACCTTTAACAGAATGTGACTGGCAGAATGGGTTAGGGCAGAGAAGCAAGACAGAGAAAAAGAAAGGAATGAAATGGGAGAGATATAGAGAACTATGCCATTTCATCAGCTTCCCCATCATCGCTGCAGTTCCACAACCACATTTAAAACTCTATTTTAAATCTTTCACTTATAGTACAGTAATCTGTCATTGAATATATTTCACTAGAGGGCATAGCAACATGACTTCTATTGAAGAAATGGACCCAACCATCCAAAAGTTTCAATGTCGCACAATAAAACTGTTGCACCCCTCCATTAGGATCGCTTTACATGGTGGTTGTAGAGGTAGATTGCTATTTGCTATTTAACCACGCAGTGTTGATATGCGGAGCTGCCAAATATACATTACTGCTTTTCTCAAATGTATCTAAATGTACAGGAAAACATAAGAACATGTGGCATGAGAATCTATTTTCAATTATTTTCATGAGACGTTTCGTTTGGCTAACCCGCTAATATAAAAAATGTGCTGTAGGCTACAGTCACAGACGGTGGAAAGATTTTTCGAAAGGGGTGCAGGATTTTTTTTGTCTGATTTAGATATTTATTCTTTAATTTCCGAGGGAGGTATGTACTCAATCCCCTGGCTGTCAGTCCTTCCCAACCTGCTTGCACAAATAAGAGTACCTTTTCAACAAGCACCCTGTCTAGCCTACTCGACAAACTTGTTGGCTAGTTAGTTACTCAATGTCAAAGAATAATGTGCATGTTTTGCTGAAAATGTGAAACCTGTATATCTGATTTTGACTGAATATACACACTGCATTCCAGGAAAGTTCTCCAGCAACAGGTTGATCAAATTAAGATCCTACAAAACCTATTCACAAAACCCTTGTTCACACAAAAAACTCACAAAATAAACACCCGAACAACCAAATTAAAAAATAAACAGACATTTATTAATGTAGCATGAAATGTACATTAATGTAATTCACCGTACAAAGCAGATGGAAGCAGGCAGGTCTTTACATCCAATCACATACTCCTCACCAGGGCACAGTTGCATGCGTAGGCAAGGGATCCAATCAGGGTAATGTACTCCTTGAAGTCCACGGAGTCGTCAGCATCCTGGTCCAGCATCATCATCAGGTCATCCACTTCAGGACCACCCTTCTGCTCATGCAAATGTAATATAGGATCATTTACATTTTAGTAATTTAGCAAATGCTCTTATCCAGAGCAATTTACAGGAGCAATTAGGGTTAAGCGCCTTGCTCAAGGGCACATCGACAGATTTTTCATGTAGTAGGATCACAAGTAAAGAAACTCTTCATTGAAAGTGATTTTTAGTCCAGGACGATAGGCTTAATTTGTGTTCGGGAAACTGGCCCGAGGTGTTGCAATGACTCACCCCAGCGATGTTGGGCAGCTCTGCCTTGATGAGGTTGGTTAGCTCTTTTTTGTTGAGGGTCTTTGCATCTCCACTACCAGCGTGCTTGTGGAATGTCATGATGATGGCTCCCAGGGAGGCTTCCAGAGATGTGGGCTGTGCCATGGTGTCTGAGGGTGATGGTGATCCTGGGGGTAGAAACTATTATAAGTACTAGGCAAGTAGCTTACATGTGGAAGGCCTTATGTTCTTTGCAGGAATGAAGAGGAATATGTAAGTAAGCACTTACAAAATGAAGAATAGACATGTTAAATTGATAACAGTTACTGTATTATCTTTTAAGGTTCAGTCTAAGAATGTATTCAGTTTCCTGTCGGTCTTACCTGTGTGTAGAATAGGAGAATCTGTCAGGTGCAGAGGGGGTGGAAAGGGAAGGAGCTTATATAGAACAGCACCTGGCCTGTGACACACCCCTTGATTCCATCCTTCTCTCTGCCCTTCCCTGTTCCCTCCTCTCTCTCCTCTCCCTCATCTCTCTCTACGCTACACCCTTCCTGCATGTCCCTGTGTGACCTGACCTTTCATGGTAGCTGCTTTAGCAAATATAAAAATTCTCTGTAGAATTCGCTGTCTAAAAAAAGTATTGTCCATATTAATAGCATCATCCTTAGCCTTAATAGCGTTTGTGTGATTAATAGTTGTAGTCTATACACTAAAGTTGCAGAACATGCAACTCAAATGAATACAAAACATTCCTTGTCCTCTCTTACGTTTTTGTGAACAGTATGCCTTCATATATCATGCATGTATCATGCAACAACAACTGCATATAGAGTGAATGGTAAATGGTTTAAGTTATCTAAGTTCATTGAAAGTCTGTTTTCTATTACACTGTCCGTGGCATTTCATTGAATGGCAGGGTGTGTCCATGCTCTCTTTGTCTTGCAGTAAATACTTGCAATCCAGATCAGGTTATATTTGAGTTAATCCTGTTTATGGTTTGTTATAGTGGTGTCATTAAAAGCACAGCCTCTCTAACCTTCATTTAAAACAGGCATTTTTTAAGTCAAATCAAATGTTATTTGTCACATGCTTCGTAAACAACAGGTGTAGACTAACAGTGAAATGCTAAACTTTTAGCCCAGTGACTAAGAGAGTATGAGTTTATACTGTTGTTTTGATTATACAACAGTATAAATATGACTTGGCTAAGTCATCTGAAGAACTGAAGGACTAATGTGACTGATGATAAACCATGAGATTTAAAAACCCTCATAATTACTCACCCCTATCAAAATGAAACCTACAGTTTTATTGCTTCTAATAAGTAGTGTGTAATCATTTTGTAACTTCTGTGAACTTTAATATTTCAAATACACACTGTGGACTCAATTCAATTGTACGCCCTTGGCTGGATTCATGTAGTTGCACTTTTTCCCATGGACAAATAAAATCACAAAATGGTTTTGTGCACTGTGAATACCTCCTTGACATCCTCGCAGGTGGATGCTTCAATTTGACAGATGTTTTTATGGGATACCAATTTCACTTTTCATTTGATGATGATCATTTGATGATGATGATAAGGAGAAGAAGGAAGATGGTATGGATCTTACATGTGGGATACCTTTAATATCAACACATGTATTGTTGGCATTTCTCCTCTTGTGAGAAACATTTCTGACATCTTCTCATGACATTCATTTACAACACATTCATGAGTTGCAAAAGATATTTGATAAATGCCATTCACAGCAAATTAAATGTTTCTGCAAGGCACAAAACACCAGGGAAATCATGACAGTTGCAGAAGGTTTTTGTAGTATAAAAAGAAAGAAAGTTGTATGTTCCCAACAATTGGCTAAACCTAATAACCAGCGTTTCGGCAACACAGTGCCTTCAGGTTTTAGTGTATCAAATATTTATCTTGGGTATGGGCAGTTTGGTTTGGCTGGTTATCTCTCTCTCTGACTTTGTAGAAATTCAAGTTGAACTTGTTTGGTTGTGACATTTAGTTTAATATCATCGGAGTTATACAAATAGAGAACCCTCATGCATGTTAAGCAGCACAAATGATCTCTATCTAAGGTTAAGCCATGGGTAGAAGAGCACAATGAGGCTCAAAGAGCCATTGAATGTCATATGTGAGTCATACACTGATGATGCATAGAGAAATTAAGAGTGGGAAAGAGTTAGGAGCAGGGCCATTTGGAGGCCCAAAGCGAGACTTTGTGACAAACTACATGCAATTCCACTCATTTTGCCCCCTGGAGGTCAGGCCCCTGGGCACGTGCCTTGTTGGTATTCGGCCATGATTTGGCCTACTACAAATTTAGATAGCTGGCTAGACTGGTGTACCAATCTAAAAAGTGTTAGCTGACATGGCTAATTGAGTGGCTGTCAGTGACTGACATAACAAGAGAAACATTGCTGATGCAGAACCAAATTTCAAACAAATACAAATCTTTCGGGTGGGGGGGGGTTGCATCCCCCTTGCAGCTTGGGGCCTAAGCAACCGCAACTGTCACTCATGCCTGGAGCAGATTGAGATGGAAAAGGGTGTAGGCAGAAAATGTTTTTTTTATTAGGAAGCTGGGTGTTGTCGCTAGGTGACCCTCCTTATATGCCCATGTCTTTTTGATCAGCAAATTGTCTAACACGTCTAATTTTACTGCTAGAAATGATTAATATTAAGGCTATGTGTGAGGTTTTGGACCAACAGTCAGTTTCCAGATTTCAGTTTCCATTTAACGGATCTGAACAGTAGGCTACGGTTCCCTTGATGTACCATAGGCCTATTTGAAGTTGCGCACTGTCAATACCTCCTTGACATCCTCGCAGGTGGATGCTTCAATTTGACAGATGTTTTTATGGGATACCAATTTCACTTTTCATTTGATGATGATCATTTGATGATGATGATAAGGAGAAGAAGGAAGATGGTATGGATCTTACATTTGGGACACCTTTTAATATCAACACATGTATTGTTGGCATTGTGCCAATGGTGAGGTTCCTCCTGTGAGAAGCATTTCTGACATCTTCTCATGACATTCTCCATTTGAACGCTAGGCTCACTACACAAAGCCACTTTCCCACAACTTTAGCTGCTTACAAAAAGTGAGTTGCAAAATATATTTTATAAATGCCATTCACAGCAAATTAAATGTTTCTGCAAGGCACAAAACACCAGGGAAATCATGACAGTTGCAGAAGGTTTTTGTAGTATAAAAAGAAAGTTGTATGTTCCCAACAATTGGCTAAACCTAATAACCAGCGTTTCGGCAACACAGTGCCTTCAGGTTTTAGTGTATCAAATATTTATCTTGGGTATGGACAGTTTGGTTTGGCTGTTTGTCTCTCTCTCTCTGACCTTGTAGATATTCAAGTTGAACTTGTTTGGTTGTGACATTTAGTTTAATATCATCGGAGTTATACAAATAGAGAACCCTCATGCATGATAAGCAGCACAAATGATCTCTATCTAAGGTTAAGCCATGGGTAGAAGAGCACAATGAGGCTCAAAGAGCCATTGAATGTCATATGGGAGTCATACACTGATGACACATAGAGAAATTAAGAGTGGGAAAGAGTTAGGAGCAGGGCCATTTGGAGGCCCAAAGCGAGACTTTGTGACAAACTACATGCAATTCCACTCATTTTGCCCCCTGGAGGTCAGGCCCCTGGGCACGTGCCTTGTTGGTATTCGGCCATGATTTGGCCTACTACAAATTTAGATAGCTGGCTAGACTGGTGTACCAATCTAAAAAGTGTTAGCTGACATGGCTAATTGAGTGGCTGTCAGTGACTGACATAACAAGAGAAACATTGCTGATGCAGAACCAAATTTCAAACAAATACAAATCTTTCGGGGGGGGGGGGGGGGGGTGCATCCCCCTAGCAGCTTGGGGCCTAAGCAACCGCAACTGTCACTCATGCCTGGAGCAGATTGAGAGGGAAAAGGGTGTAGACCGGGTGTTTTTTTTAAAGAAGCTGGGTGTTGTCGCTAGGTGACCCTCCCTGTATGCCCATGTCTTTTTGGCCACCAAATTATTTCAAACACATTTATACACACACACACACACACATACACACACACACACCAGAGATCAAGAGGGAGGGAGAGTCTGGTTAGGGGAAAGAGAGGGGTGAGGGTAATTTGTATTTTTTTAACTAGGCAAGTCATTTAAGAACAAATTCTTATTTACAATGATGGCCTACCAAAAGGTAAAAGACATCCTGCAGGGATGGGGGCTGGGATCATTTTTATTTTTTAAATGAAATATAAATATAGGACAAAACACACATCACGACAAGAGAGACAACCCAACACTACATAAAGAGAGACCTAAGACAACAACATAGCAAGGCAGCAACACATGACAACACAGCATGGTAGCAACACAAAACATGATACAAACATTATTGGGTACAGACAACAGCACAAAGGGCAAGAAGGTAGAGACAACAATACATCACACAAAGCAGCCTCAACTGTCAGTAAGAGTGACCCTCTTTGAATGAAGAGATTGAGATGAAACTGTCCAGTTTGAGTGTTTGTTGCAGCTTGTTCCAGTCACTAGCTGCAGCGAACTGAAAAGAGGAAAGACCCATGGATGTGTGTGCTTTGGGGACCTTTAACAGAATGTGACTGGCAGAATGGGTTAGGGCAGAGAAGCAAGACAGAGAAAAAGAAAGGAATGAAATGGGAGAGATATAGAGAACTATGCCATTTCATCAGCTTCCCCATCATCGCTGCAGTTCCACAACCACATTTAAAACTCTATTTTAAATCTTTCACTTATAGTACAGTAATCTGTCATTGAATATATTTCACTAGAGGGCATAGCAACATGACTTCTATTGAAGAAATGGACCCAACCATCCAAAAGTTTCAATGTCGCACAATAAAACTGTTGCACCCCTCCATTAGGATCGCTTTACATGGTGGTTGTAGAGGTAGATTGCTATTTGCTATTTAACCACGCAGTGTTGATATGCGGAGCTGCCAAATATACATTACTGCTTTTCTCAAATGTATCTAAATGTACAGGAAAACATAAGAACATGTGGCATGAGAATCTATTTTCAATTATTTTCATGAGACGTTTCGTTTGGCTAACCCGCTAATATAAAAAATGTGCTGTAGGCTACAGTCACAGACGGTGGAAAGATTTTTCGAAAGGGGTGCAGGATTTTTTTTGTCTGATTTAGATATTTATTCTTTAATTTCCGAGGGAGGTATGTACTCAATCCCCTGGCTGTCAGTCCTTCCCAACCTGCTTGCACAAATAAGAGTACCTTTTCAACAAGCACCCTGTCTAGCCTACTCGACAAACTTGTTGGCTAGTTAGTTACTCAATGTCAAAGAATAATGTGCATGTTTTGCTGAAAATGTGAAACCTGTATATCTGATTTTGACTGAATATACACACTGCATTCCAGGAAAGTTCTCCAGCAACAGGTTGATCAAATTAAGATCCTACAAAACCTATTCACAAAACCCTTGTTCACACAAAAAACTCACAAAATAAACACCCGAACAACCAAATTAAAAAATAAACAGACATTTATTAATGTAGCATGAAATGTACATTAATGTAATTCACCGTACAAAGCAGATGGAAGCAGGCAGGTCTTTACATCCAATCACATACTCCTCACCAGGGCACAGTTGCATGCGTAGGCAAGGGATCCAATCAGGGTAATGTACTCCTTGAAGTCCACGGAGTCGTCAGCATCCTGGTCCAGCATCATCATCAGGTCATCCACTTCAGGACCACCCTTCTGCTCATGCAAATGTAATATAGGATCATTTACATTTTAGTAATTTAGCAAATGCTCTTATCCAGAGCAATTTACAGGAGCAATTAGGGTTAAGCGCCTTGCTCAAGGGCACATCGACAGATTTTTCATGCAGTCAGATCACAAGTAAAGAAAGACACAATACCCTTGCCTAACGATTGCATCTGAAGCTGAGCTTGCAGCACAGCTATCCTCGCCGTAAGGCGATCGTTCTCCTCTATATTATGAGTACAGCGACTACAATTAGAAGGCATCATGTTTATGTTACTACTTAGCTTCGGCTGTTGGAGGTCCTGACAAACCACGTCCAGATAAAGCGTCCGGAGTGAAAAAGTTGAATGAAAAAAAGTTGTGAGGGGAAAAAACAAAAATAAACGGTAATTAAGTAAAAAAGTAAAAACCGTAAAGTTGTCAGGTAGCAAAGTAAGGTTGGCAACAAAACGCACAGCAACACGTAAACAAGTCTGCAAGTTGTGATCTGAAATGGCTTAAACAGTTTCAGTCATCTACCAGATAACCAGTGCATCTATGTGTCAAACATTCTTCCACATACAAAACCCTTATTCACACAAAACACTCAAAGTAAACACCCGAAAAACCAAATTAAAATTAAACTACCATTTATTCATGTAGAATGTAATGTACAAAGCAGATGGAAGCAGGCAGGTCTTAACATCCAATCACACACTCCTCAACAGGGCACAGTTGCATGCGTAGGCAAGGGATCCAATCAGGGTAATGTACTCCTTAAAGTCCACGGAGCCGTCAGCATCCTGGTCCAGCATCGTCATCAGGTCATCCACTTCAGGACCACCCTTCTGCTCATGCAAATGTAATATAGGATCATTTACATTTTAGTCATTTAGCAAATGCTCTTATCCAGAGCAACTTACAGGAGCAATTAGGGTTAAGTGCCTTGCTCAAGGGCACATTGACAGATTTTTCATGTAGTAGGATCACAAGTAAAGAAACTCTTCATTGAAAGTGATTTTTAGTCCAGGACGATAGGCTTAATTTGTGTTCGGGAAACTGGCCCGAGGTGTTGCAATGACTCACCCCAGCGATGTTGGGCAGCTCTGCCTTGATGAGGTTGGTTAGCTCTTTTTTGTTGAGGGTCTTTGCATCTCCACTACCAGCGTGCTTGTGGAATGTCATGATGATGGCTCCCAGGGAGGCTTCCAGAGATGTGGGCTGTGCCATGGTGTCTGAGGGTGATGGTGATCCTGGGGGTAGAAACTATTATAAGTACTAGGCAAGTAGCTTACATGTGGAAGGCCTTATGTTCTTTGCAGGAATGAAGAGGAATATGTAAGTAAGCACTTACAAAATGAAGAATAGACATGTTAAATTGATAACAGTTACTGTATTATCTTTTAAGGTTCAGTCTAAGAATGTATTCAGTTTCCTGTCGGTCTTACCTGTGTGTAGAATAGGAGAATCTGTCAGGTGCAGAGGGGGTGGAAAGGGAAGGAGCTTATATAGAACAGCACCTGGCCTGTGACACACCCCTTGATTCCATCCTTCTCTCTGCCCTTCCCTGTTCCCTCCTCTCTCTCCTCTCCCTCATCTCTCTCTACGCTACACCCTTCCTGCATGTCCCTGTGTGACCTGACCTTTCATGGTAGCTGCTTTAGCAAATATAAAAATTCTCTGTAGAATTCGCTGTCTAAAAAAAGTATTGTCCATATTAATAGCATCATCCTTAGCCTTAATAGCGTTTGTGTGATTAATAGTTGTAGTCTATACACTAAAGTTGCAGAACATGCAACTCAAATGAATACAAAACATTCCTTGTCCTCTCTTACGTTTTTGTGAACAGTATGCCTTCATATATCATGCATGTATCATGCAACAACAACTGCATATAGAGTGAATGGTAAATGGTTTAAGTTATCTAAGTTCATTGAAAGTCTGTTTTCTATTACACTGTCCGTGGCATTTCATTGAATGGCAGGGTGTGTCCATGCTCTCTTTGTCTTGCAGTAAATACTTGCAATCCAGATCAGGTTATATTTGAGTTAATCCTGTTTATGGTTTGTTATAGTGGTGTCATTAAAAGCACAGCCTCTCTAACCTTCATTTAAAACAGGCATTTTTTAAGTCAAATCAAATGTTATTTGTCACATGCTTCGTAAACAACAGGTGTAGACTAACAGTGAAATGCTAAACTTTTAGCCCAGTGACTAAGAGAGTATGAGTTTATACTGTTGTTTTGATTATACAACAGTATAAATATGACTTGGCTAAGTCATCTGAAGAACTGAAGGACTAATGTGACTGATGATAAACCATGAGATTTAAAAACCCTCATAATTACTCACCCCTATCAAAATGAAACCTACAGTTTTATTGCTTCTAATAAGTAGTGTGTAATCATTTTGTAACTTCTGTGAACTTTAATATTTCAAATACACACTGTGGACTCAATTCAATTGTACGCCCTTGGCTGGATTCATGTAGTTGCACTTTTTCCCATGGACAAATAAAATCACAAAATGGTTTTGTGCACTGTGAATACCTCCTTGACATCCTCGCAGGTGGATGCTTCAATTTGACAGATGTTTTTATGGGATACCAATTTCACTTTTCATTTGATGATGATCATTTGATGATGATGATAAGGAGAAGAAGGAAGATGGTATGGATCTTACATGTGGGATACCTTTAATATCAACACATGTATTGTTGGCATTTCTCCTCTTGTGAGAAACATTTCTGACATCTTCTCATGACATTCATTTACAACACATTCATGAGTTGCAAAAGATATTTGATAAATGCCATTCACAGCAAATTAAATGTTTCTGCAAGGCACAAAACACCAGGGAAATCATGACAGTTGCAGAAGGTTTTTGTAGTATAAAAAGAAAGAAAGTTGTATGTTCCCAACAATTGGCTAAACCTAATAACCAGCGTTTCGGCAACACAGTGCCTTCAGGTTTTAGTGTATCAAATATTTATCTTGGGTATGGGCAGTTTGGTTTGGCTGGTTATCTCTCTCTCTGACTTTGTAGAAATTCAAGTTGAACTTGTTTGGTTGTGACATTTAGTTTAATATCATCGGAGTTATACAAATAGAGAACCCTCATGCATGTTAAGCAGCACAAATGATCTCTATCTAAGGTTAAGCCATGGGTAGAAGAGCACAATGAGGCTCAAAGAGCCATTGAATGTCATATGTGAGTCATACACTGATGATGCATAGAGAAATTAAGAGTGGGAAAGAGTTAGGAGCAGGGCCATTTGGAGGCCCAAAGCGAGACTTTGTGACAAACTACATGCAATTCCACTCATTTTGCCCCCTGGAGGTCAGGCCCCTGGGCACGTGCCTTGTTGGTATTCGGCCATGATTTGGCCTACTACAAATTTAGATAGCTGGCTAGACTGGTGTACCAATCTAAAAAGTGTTAGCTGACATGGCTAATTGAGTGGCTGTCAGTGACTGACATAACAAGAGAAACATTGCTGATGCAGAACCAAATTTCAAACAAATACAAATCTTTCGGGTGGGGGGGGTTGCATCCCCCTTGCAGCTTGGGGCCTAAGCAACCGCAACTGTCACTCATGCCTGGAGCAGATTGAGATGGAAAAGGGTGTAGGCAGAAAATGTTTTTTTTATTAGGAAGCTGGGTGTTGTCGCTAGGTGACCCTCCTTATATGCCCATGTCTTTTTGATCAGCAAATTGTCTAACACGTCTAATTTTACTGCTAGAAATGATTAATATTAAGGCTATGTGTGAGGTTTTGGACCAACAGTCAGTTTCCAGATTTCAGTTTCCATTTAACGGATCTGAACAGTAGGCTACGGTTCCCTTGATGTACCATAGGCCTATTTGAAGTTGCGCACTGTCAATACCTCCTTGACATCCTCGCAGGTGGATGCTTCAATTTGACAGATGTTTTTATGGGATACCAATTTCACTTTTCATTTGATGATGATCATTTGATGATGATGATAAGGAGAAGAAGGAAGATGGTATGGATCTTACATTTGGGACACCTTTTAATATCAACACATGTATTGTTGGCATTGTGCCAATGGTGAGGTTCCTCCTGTGAGAAGCATTTCTGACATCTTCTCATGACATTCTCCATTTGAACGCTAGGCTCACTACACAAAGCCACTTTCCCACAACTTTAGCTGCTTACAAAAAGTGAGTTGCAAAATATATTTTATAAATGCCATTCACAGCAAATTAAATGTTTCTGCAAGGCACAAAACACCAGGGAAATCATGACAGTTGCAGAAGGTTTTTGTAGTATAAAAAGAAAGTTGTATGTTCCCAACAATTGGCTAAACCTAATAACCAGCGTTTCGGCAACACAGTGCCTTCAGGTTTTAGTGTATCAAATATTTATCTTGGGTATGGACAGTTTGGTTTGGCTGTTTGTCTCTCTCTCTCTGACCTTGTAGATATTCAAGTTGAACTTGTTTGGTTGTGACATTTAGTTTAATATCATCGGAGTTATACAAATAGAGAACCCTCATGCATGATAAGCAGCACAAATGATCTCTATCTAAGGTTAAGCCATGGGTAGAAGAGCACAATGAGGCTCAAAGAGCCATTGAATGTCATATGGGAGTCATACACTGATGACACATAGAGAAATTAAGAGTGGGAAAGAGTTAGGAGCAGGGCCATTTGGAGGCCCAAAGCGAGACTTTGTGACAAACTACATGCAATTCCACTCATTTTGCCCCCTGGAGGTCAGGCCCCTGGGCACGTGCCTTGTTGGTATTCGGCCATGATTTGGCCTACTACAAATTTAGATAGCTGGCTAGACTGGTGTACCAATCTAAAAAGTGTTAGCTGACATGGCTAATTGAGTGGCTGTCAGTGACTGACATAACAAGAGAAACATTGCTGATGCAGAACCAAATTTCAAACAAATACAAATCTTTCGGGGGGGGGGGGGGGGGTGCATCCCCCTAGCAGCTTGGGGCCTAAGCAACCGCAACTGTCACTCATGCCTGGAGCAGATTGAGAGGGAAAAGGGTGTAGACCGGGTGTTTTTTTTAAAGAAGCTGGGTGTTGTCGCTAGGTGACCCTCCCTGTATGCCCATGTCTTTTTGGCCACCAAATTATTTCAAACACATTTATACACACACACACACACACATACACACACACACACCAGAGATCAAGAGGGAGGGAGAGTCTGGTTAGGGGAAAGAGAGGGGTGAGGGTAATTTGTATTTTTTTAACTAGGCAAGTCATTTAAGAACAAATTCTTATTTACAATGATGGCCTACCAAAAGGTAAAAGACATCCTGCAGGGATGGGGGCTGGGATCATTTTTATTTTTTAAATGAAATATAAATATAGGACAAAACACACATCACGACAAGAGAGACAACCCAACACTACATAAAGAGAGACCTAAGACAACAACATAGCAAGGCAGCAACACATGACAACACAGCATGGTAGCAACACAAAACATGATACAAACATTATTGGGTACAGACAACAGCACAAAGGGCAAGAAGGTAGAGACAACAATACATCACACAAAGCAGCCTCAACTGTCAGTAAGAGTGACCCTCTTTGAATGAAGAGATTGAGATGAAACTGTCCAGTTTGAGTGTTTGTTGCAGCTTGTTCCAGTCACTAGCTGCAGCGAACTGAAAAGAGGAAAGACCCATGGATGTGTGTGCTTTGGGGACCTTTAACAGAATGTGACTGGCAGAATGGGTTAGGGCAGAGAAGCAAGACAGAGAAAAAGAAAGGAATGAAATGGGAGAGATATAGAGAACTATGCCATTTCATCAGCTTCCCCATCATCGCTGCAGTTCCACAACCACATTTAAAACTCTATTTTAAATCTTTCACTTATAGTACAGTAATCTGTCATTGAATATATTTCACTAGAGGGCATAGCAACATGACTTCTATTGAAGAAATGGACCCAACCATCCAAAAGTTTCAATGTCGCACAATAAAACTGTTGCACCCCTCCATTAGGATCGCTTTACATGGTGGTTGTAGAGGTAGATTGCTATTTGCTATTTAACCACGCAGTGTTGATATGCGGAGCTGCCAAATATACATTACTGCTTTTCTCAAATGTATCTAAATGTACAGGAAAACATAAGAACATGTGGCATGAGAATCTATTTTCAATTATTTTCATGAGACGTTTCGTTTGGCTAACCCGCTAATATAAAAAATGTGCTGTAGGCTACAGTCACAGACGGTGGAAAGATTTTTCGAAAGGGGTGCAGGATTTTTTTTGTCTGATTTAGATATTTATTCTTTAATTTCCGAGGGAGGTATGTACTCAATCCCCTGGCTGTCAGTCCTTCCCAACCTGCTTGCACAAATAAGAGTACCTTTTCAACAAGCACCCTGTCTAGCCTACTCGACAAACTTGTTGGCTAGTTAGTTACTCAATGTCAAAGAATAATGTGCATGTTTTGCTGAAAATGTGAAACCTGTATATCTGATTTTGACTGAATATACACACTGCATTCCAGGAAAGTTCTCCAGCAACAGGTTGATCAAATTAAGATCCTACAAAACCTATTCACAAAACCCTTGTTCACACAAAAAACTCACAAAATAAACACCCGAACAACCAAATTAAAAAATAAACAGACATTTATTAATGTAGCATGAAATGTACATTAATGTAATTCACCGTACAAAGCAGATGGAAGCAGGCAGGTCTTTACATCCAATCACATACTCCTCACCAGGGCACAGTTGCATGCGTAGGCAAGGGATCCAATCAGGGTAATGTACTCCTTGAAGTCCACGGAGTCGTCAGCATCCTGGTCCAGCATCATCATCAGGTCATCCACTTCAGGACCACCCTTCTGCTCATGCAAATGTAATATAGGATCATTTACATTTTAGTAATTTAGCAAATGCTCTTATCCAGAGCAATTTACAGGAGCAATTAGGGTTAAGCGCCTTGCTCAAGGGCACATCGACAGATTTTTCATGCAGTCAGATCACAAGTAAAGAAAGACACAATACCCTTGCCTAACGATTGCATCTGAAGCTGAGCTTGCAGCACAGCTATCCTCGCCGTAAGGCGATCGTTCTCCTCTATATTATGAGTACAGCGACTACAATTAGAAGGCATCATGTTTATGTTACTACTTAGCTTCGGCTGTTGGAGGTCCTGACAAACCACGTCCAGATAAAGCGTCCGGAGTGAAAAAGTTGAATGAAAAAAAGTTGTGAGGGGAAAAAACAAAAATAAACGGTAATTAAGTAAAAAAGTAAAAACCGTAAAGTTGTCAGGTAGCAAAGTAAGGTTGGCAACAAAACGCACAGCAACACGTAAACAAGTCTGCAAGTTGTGATCTGAAATGGCTTAAACAGTTTCAGTCATCTACCAGATAACCAGTGCATCTATGTGTCAAACATTCTTCCACATACAAAACCCTTATTCACACAAAACACTCAAAGTAAACACCCGAAAAACCAAATTAAAATTAAACTACCATTTATTCATGTAGAATGTAATGTACAAAGCAGATGGAAGCAGGCAGGTCTTAACATCCAATCACACACTCCTCAACAGGGCACAGTTGCATGCGTAGGCAAGGGATCCAATCAGGGTAATGTACTCCTTAAAGTCCACGGAGCCGTCAGCATCCTGGTCCAGCATCGTCATCAGGTCATCCACTTCAGGACCACCCTTCTGCTCATGCAAATGTAATATAGGATCATTTACATTTTAGTCATTTAGCAAATGCTCTTATCCAGAGCAACTTACAGGAGCAATTAGGGTTAAGTGCCTTGCTCAAGGGCACATTGACAGATTTTTCATGTAGTAGGATCACAAGTAAAGAAACTCTTCATTGAAAGTGATTTTTAGTCCAGGACGATAGGCTTAATTTGTGTTCGGGAAACTGGCCCGAGGTGTTGCAATGACTCACCCCAGCGATGTTGGGCAGCTCTGCCTTGATGAGGTTGGTTAGCTCTTTTTTGTTGAGGGTCTTTGCATCTCCACTACCAGCGTGCTTGTGGAATGTCATGATGATGGCTCCCAGGGAGGCTTCCAGAGATGTGGGCTGTGCCATGGTGTCTGAGGGTGATGGTGATCCTGGGGGTAGAAACTATTATAAGTACTAGGCAAGTAGCTTACATGTGGAAGGCCTTATGTTCTTTGCAGGAATGAAGAGGAATATGTAAGTAAGCACTTACAAAATGAAGAATAGACATGTTAAATTGATAACAGTTACTGTATTATCTTTTAAGGTTCAGTCTAAGAATGTATTCAGTTTCCTGTCGGTCTTACCTGTGTGTAGAATAGGAGAATCTGTCAGGTGCAGAGGGGGTGGAAAGGGAAGGAGCTTATATAGAACAGCACCTGGCCTGTGACACACCCCTTGATTCCATCCTTCTCTCTGCCCTTCCCTGTTCCCTCCTCTCTCTCCTCTCCCTCATCTCTCTCTACGCTACACCCTTCCTGCATGTCCCTGTGTGACCTGACCTTTCATGGTAGCTGCTTTAGCAAATATAAAAATTCTCTGTAGAATTCGCTGTCTAAAAAAAGTATTGTCCATATTAATAGCATCATCCTTAGCCTTAATAGCGTTTGTGTGATTAATAGTTGTAGTCTATACACTAAAGTTGCAGAACATGCAACTCAAATGAATACAAAACATTCCTTGTCCTCTCTTACGTTTTTGTGAACAGTATGCC
The DNA here is from genome assembly GCF_057628025.1 of Oncorhynchus mykiss. NCBI lineage: Eukaryota > Metazoa > Chordata > Actinopteri > Salmoniformes > Salmonidae > Oncorhynchus > Oncorhynchus mykiss. The sequence continues at coordinate 39,353,969 of NC_143051.1, read as the reverse complement.
TTCATATATCATGCATGTATCATGCAACAACAACTGCATATAGAGTGAATGGTAAATGGTTTAAGTTATCTAAGTTCATTGAAAGTCTGTTTTCTATTACACTGTCCGTGGCATTTCATTGAATGGCAGGGTGTGTCCATGCTCTCTTTGTCTTGCAGTAAATACTTGCAATCCAGATCAGGTTATATTTGAGTTAATCCTGTTTATGGTTTGTTATAGTGGTGTCATTAAAAGCACAGCCTCTCTAACCTTCATTTAAAACAGGCATTTTTTAAGTCAAATCAAATGTTATTTGTCACATGCTTCGTAAACAACAGGTGTAGACTAACAGTGAAATGCTAAACTTTTAGCCCAGTGACTAAGAGAGTATGAGTTTATACTGTTGTTTTGATTATACAACAGTATAAATATGACTTGGCTAAGTCATCTGAAGAACTGAAGGACTAATGTGACTGATGATAAACCATGAGATTTAAAAACCCTCATAATTACTCACCCCTATCAAAATGAAACCTACAGTTTTATTGCTTCTAATAAGTAGTGTGTAATCATTTTGTAACTTCTGTGAACTTTAATATTTCAAATACACACTGTGGACTCAATTCAATTGTACGCCCTTGGCTGGATTCATGTAGTTGCACTTTTTCCCATGGACAAATAAAATCACAAAATGGTTTTGTGCACTGTGAATACCTCCTTGACATCCTCGCAGGTGGATGCTTCAATTTGACAGATGTTTTTATGGGATACCAATTTCACTTTTCATTTGATGATGATCATTTGATGATGATGATAAGGAGAAGAAGGAAGATGGTATGGATCTTACATGTGGGATACCTTTAATATCAACACATGTATTGTTGGCATTTCTCCTCTTGTGAGAAACATTTCTGACATCTTCTCATGACATTCATTTACAACACATTCATGAGTTGCAAAAGATATTTGATAAATGCCATTCACAGCAAATTAAATGTTTCTGCAAGGCACAAAACACCAGGGAAATCATGACAGTTGCAGAAGGTTTTTGTAGTATAAAAAGAAAGAAAGTTGTATGTTCCCAACAATTGGCTAAACCTAATAACCAGCGTTTCGGCAACACAGTGCCTTCAGGTTTTAGTGTATCAAATATTTATCTTGGGTATGGGCAGTTTGGTTTGGCTGGTTATCTCTCTCTCTGACTTTGTAGAAATTCAAGTTGAACTTGTTTGGTTGTGACATTTAGTTTAATATCATCGGAGTTATACAAATAGAGAACCCTCATGCATGTTAAGCAGCACAAATGATCTCTATCTAAGGTTAAGCCATGGGTAGAAGAGCACAATGAGGCTCAAAGAGCCATTGAATGTCATATGTGAGTCATACACTGATGATGCATAGAGAAATTAAGAGTGGGAAAGAGTTAGGAGCAGGGCCATTTGGAGGCCCAAAGCGAGACTTTGTGACAAACTACATGCAATTCCACTCATTTTGCCCCCTGGAGGTCAGGCCCCTGGGCACGTGCCTTGTTGGTATTCGGCCATGATTTGGCCTACTACAAATTTAGATAGCTGGCTAGACTGGTGTACCAATCTAAAAAGTGTTAGCTGACATGGCTAATTGAGTGGCTGTCAGTGACTGACATAACAAGAGAAACATTGCTGATGCAGAACCAAATTTCAAACAAATACAAATCTTTCGGGTGGGGGGGGTTGCATCCCCCTTGCAGCTTGGGGCCTAAGCAACCGCAACTGTCACTCATGCCTGGAGCAGATTGAGATGGAAAAGGGTGTAGGCAGAAAATGTTTTTTTTATTAGGAAGCTGGGTGTTGTCGCTAGGTGACCCTCCTTATATGCCCATGTCTTTTTGATCAGCAAATTGTCTAACACGTCTAATTTTACTGCTAGAAATGATTAATATTAAGGCTATGTGTGAGGTTTTGGACCAACAGTCAGTTTCCAGATTTCAGTTTCCATTTAACGGATCTGAACAGTAGGCTACGGTTCCCTTGATGTACCATAGGCCTATTTGAAGTTGCGCACTGTCAATACCTCCTTGACATCCTCGCAGGTGGATGCTTCAATTTGACAGATGTTTTTATGGGATACCAATTTCACTTTTCATTTGATGATGATCATTTGATGATGATGATAAGGAGAAGAAGGAAGATGGTATGGATCTTACATTTGGGACACCTTTTAATATCAACACATGTATTGTTGGCATTGTGCCAATGGTGAGGTTCCTCCTGTGAGAAGCATTTCTGACATCTTCTCATGACATTCTCCATTTGAACGCTAGGCTCACTACACAAAGCCACTTTCCCACAACTTTAGCTGCTTACAAAAAGTGAGTTGCAAAATATATTTTATAAATGCCATTCACAGCAAATTAAATGTTTCTGCAAGGCACAAAACACCAGGGAAATCATGACAGTTGCAGAAGGTTTTTGTAGTATAAAAAGAAAGTTGTATGTTCCCAACAATTGGCTAAACCTAATAACCAGCGTTTCGGCAACACAGTGCCTTCAGGTTTTAGTGTATCAAATATTTATCTTGGGTATGGACAGTTTGGTTTGGCTGTTTGTCTCTCTCTCTCTGACCTTGTAGATATTCAAGTTGAACTTGTTTGGTTGTGACATTTAGTTTAATATCATCGGAGTTATACAAATAGAGAACCCTCATGCATGATAAGCAGCACAAATGATCTCTATCTAAGGTTAAGCCATGGGTAGAAGAGCACAATGAGGCTCAAAGAGCCATTGAATGTCATATGGGAGTCATACACTGATGACACATAGAGAAATTAAGAGTGGGAAAGAGTTAGGAGCAGGGCCATTTGGAGGCCCAAAGCGAGACTTTGTGACAAACTACATGCAATTCCACTCATTTTGCCCCCTGGAGGTCAGGCCCCTGGGCACGTGCCTTGTTGGTATTCGGCCATGATTTGGCCTACTACAAATTTAGATAGCTGGCTAGACTGGTGTACCAATCTAAAAAGTGTTAGCTGACATGGCTAATTGAGTGGCTGTCAGTGACTGACATAACAAGAGAAACATTGCTGATGCAGAACCAAATTTCAAACAAATACAAATCTTTCGGGGGGGGGGGGGGGGGGGTGCATCCCCCTAGCAGCTTGGGGCCTAAGCAACCGCAACTGTCACTCATGCCTGGAGCAGATTGAGAGGGAAAAGGGTGTAGACCGGGTGTTTTTTTTAAAGAAGCTGGGTGTTGTCGCTAGGTGACCCTCCCTGTATGCCCATGTCTTTTTGGCCACCAAATTATTTCAAACACATTTATACACACACACACACACACATACACACACACACACCAGAGATCAAGAGGGAGGGAGAGTCTGGTTAGGGGAAAGAGAGGGGTGAGGGTAATTTGTATTTTTTTAACTAGGCAAGTCATTTAAGAACAAATTCTTATTTACAATGATGGCCTACCAAAAGGTAAAAGACATCCTGCAGGGATGGGGGCTGGGATCATTTTTATTTTTTAAATGAAATATAAATATAGGACAAAACACACATCACGACAAGAGAGACAACCCAACACTACATAAAGAGAGACCTAAGACAACAACATAGCAAGGCAGCAACACATGACAACACAGCATGGTAGCAACACAAAACATGATACAAACATTATTGGGTACAGACAACAGCACAAAGGGCAAGAAGGTAGAGACAACAATACATCACACAAAGCAGCCTCAACTGTCAGTAAGAGTGACCCTCTTTGAATGAAGAGATTGAGATGAAACTGTCCAGTTTGAGTGTTTGTTGCAGCTTGTTCCAGTCACTAGCTGCAGCGAACTGAAAAGAGGAAAGACCCATGGATGTGTGTGCTTTGGGGACCTTTAACAGAATGTGACTGGCAGAATGGGTTAGGGCAGAGAAGCAAGACAGAGAAAAAGAAAGGAATGAAATGGGAGAGATATAGAGAACTATGCCATTTCATCAGCTTCCCCATCATCGCTGCAGTTCCACAACCACATTTAAAACTCTATTTTAAATCTTTCACTTATAGTACAGTAATCTGTCATTGAATATATTTCACTAGAGGGCATAGCAACATGACTTCTATTGAAGAAATGGACCCAACCATCCAAAAGTTTCAATGTCGCACAATAAAACTGTTGCACCCCTCCATTAGGATCGCTTTACATGGTGGTTGTAGAGGTAGATTGCTATTTGCTATTTAACCACGCAGTGTTGATATGCGGAGCTGCCAAATATACATTACTGCTTTTCTCAAATGTATCTAAATGTACAGGAAAACATAAGAACATGTGGCATGAGAATCTATTTTCAATTATTTTCATGAGACGTTTCGTTTGGCTAACCCGCTAATATAAAAAATGTGCTGTAGGCTACAGTCACAGACGGTGGAAAGATTTTTCGAAAGGGGTGCAGGATTTTTTTTGTCTGATTTAGATATTTATTCTTTAATTTCCGAGGGAGGTATGTACTCAATCCCCTGGCTGTCAGTCCTTCCCAACCTGCTTGCACAAATAAGAGTACCTTTTCAACAAGCACCCTGTCTAGCCTACTCGACAAACTTGTTGGCTAGTTAGTTACTCAATGTCAAAGAATAATGTGCATGTTTTGCTGAAAATGTGAAACCTGTATATCTGATTTTGACTGAATATACACACTGCATTCCAGGAAAGTTCTCCAGCAACAGGTTGATCAAATTAAGATCCTACAAAACCTATTCACAAAACCCTTGTTCACACAAAAAACTCACAAAATAAACACCCGAACAACCAAATTAAAAAATAAACAGACATTTATTAATGTAGCATGAAATGTACATTAATGTAATTCACCGTACAAAGCAGATGGAAGCAGGCAGGTCTTTACATCCAATCACATACTCCTCACCAGGGCACAGTTGCATGCGTAGGCAAGGGATCCAATCAGGGTAATGTACTCCTTGAAGTCCACGGAGTCGTCAGCATCCTGGTCCAGCATCATCATCAGGTCATCCACTTCAGGACCACCCTTCTGCTCATGCAAATGTAATATAGGATCATTTACATTTTAGTAATTTAGCAAATGCTCTTATCCAGAGCAATTTACAGGAGCAATTAGGGTTAAGCGCCTTGCTCAAGGGCACATCGACAGATTTTTCATGCAGTCAGATCACAAGTAAAGAAAGACACAATACCTTAACATTTCTGTATTTAATTGTCCTTCGCACTGAATGGTTGAGACTCCATGCAATATAGAATCCGTCAAAGTTCAATCAAACCAATAATTAAATTGTTTTTATTCAAATCACAACACACTTAAAGGAATACTTCAGGATTCTGGCTTTGAAGCCCTTTATCAAGAACCCAGAGTTAGATGAACTCGTTGAACCAATTTCTATTGGTTAGTAGATACCATAGGTTTCTAGTCATTGCGGTATGCTAGTAGATACCATAGGTTTCTAGTCATTGCGGTAATGCTAGTTAGAGTCTCCACCCCCTCCAGGTGTCGCTTATTTTCTCCAGTGTATTTATCCCAGTGTTTCCTGTCTCTCTGTGCTAGTTTGTCTTGTCTGGTTCAAGTCAACCAGCGTGTTTTTCCCGCACTCCTGCTTTTGCTATTCTCTCTTTTGCTAGTCCTCCCGGTTTTGACCCTTGCCTGTTTTCTGGACTCTGATCTGGTTTTGACCTTTTGCCTGTCTACGACAATTCGCTTGCCTACCCCTTTTGGAACTAATAAATATCACACACTCAAACCATCTGCCTCCCGTGTCTGCATCTGGGTCTGGCCCTGAGCCCTTATAGGAACTGCTAGCATGCTAGTAGATACCATAGACTTCTAGTCATACAGATCAAGCCTAGTCCTAGATTTAAAAAATAAAAACTAGGCTTAATAGTAGCAAGCACATTCAGATTACTTCATGGAGCAAAACATTTATTTTAATAACGGAGCATTTTCTAAATTGAAACAAACCACCTGCAACTGGACACTGAAATTTTTGGCCGAATCGAGAAAAAAGATCGTATCGTTAAGGATTGTTGGTTTAATATTCCCTGTGCTACGCCAAACAGTACTCTCACAGGCCTGGGCACTCCAGTCCTCAGGGGCCTGATTGGTGTTACACTTTTGCCCTAACACACCTGACTTCAATAATCAACTAAAAATCTTCAGTTAAAAATGCAATTTGTTTCAATCAGGTGTGTTTGCTAGGGATAGTGGAAAAGTGTGACACCAATCAAGCCCACAGGGACTGGAATTGCTCAGGCCTGCGAGCATCACATTAGCCCGTTACAATCTGCTAGCTAGTGCAATGGATACTCTTCATTGAAAGTGATTTCTACCAGCGTGCTTGTGGAATGTCATGATGAGAGCTCCCAGGGAGGCTTCCAGAGATGTGGGCTGTGCCATGGTGTCTGAGGGTGATGGTGATCCTGGGGGTAGAAACTATTATAAGTACTTGGCAAGTAGCTTACATGTGGAAGGCCTTATGTTCTTTACAGGAATGAAGAGGACTATGTAAGTAAGCACTTACAAAATGAAGAATAGACATGTTAAATTGATAACAGTTTACTCAGACCAATGATATCACACAGATTACTGACTTGAACTCTTGTGTAAATGCATGAACAGTTGGAGACATTCTAAGTATTTGGACACAGTAGTGTTGTAAATAAATGTACAGTGTAACCTTTGTTAATGATTCTTTCCAGTCACACAACCGTACCTTATGTTGATTACTGTTCCAAATTACATTAATGTACGATGTCTAACCCAAAAGCATTTTTGAAAAAATGGATTTTACAAGTTCCTGCTTTCCACCCTACTACGCTATTATCAAATTTGAGTGGTCACGTACACATACGGTATTTGCAGATGCTATTGCAGGTGCTGCTAAATGCGTATGCTTCTAGCAGTGCAGTAATACCTTACAATACACGAAAATCCCAAAAATGTAAAGAAAATCATTAAGAAATATCAGAGCGAGCAATGCTCTCTGCCGTCTCCTGATGTCCAAGATCAGTTCCTTCGTTTTGTTGATGTTGAAGGAGCGGTTATTTTCCTGGCACTACTCTGCCAGGGCCCTCACCTCTTCCTTGTGTTATCTTTTAAGATTGTCTAAGAATGTATTCTGTTTCTCCTGAGTTTCCTGTCGGTCTTACCCGTGTGTAGAATAGGATAATCTGTCAGGTGCAGATGGGGTGGAGAGTGAGGGAGCTTATATAGAAGAGCACCTGGCCTGTGACACTGTTATTTGTCACATAAATACAATTATTTTTGGGGAGGCTTGCGTTTTTTTTTATTAGGAAGCTGGGTGTTGTCGCTAGGTGACCCTCCTTATATGCCCATGTCTTTTTGGTCAGCAAATTGTCTAACATGTGTATGCACACACACACACACACACACACACGTGTACACACACACACACGTACACACACACCAGAGATAGAGAGGGAGGGAGAGTCTGGTTTGGGGAAAGAGAGGGGTGAGGGTTAGGGCAGAGAAGCAAGACAGGAATGAAATGGGAGAGATGGAGAGTTCTGACATTTCATCATGTTCCCCTTATCGCTGCAGTTCCAAACAACCACATTTAAAACATTATTTTAAATCTTTCCCTTTTAGTACTGTAATCTGTCATTACATAGATATTCCACTAGAGGGCATAAAAACATAACTTTTGGATGGTCCATTTCATCAATAAAAGTCATGTCATTGCCCTAGAAGACAAAATAAACCCTTGCTCACCAGATTGTCACAAATAGATAGATTGTATGCTTCAAACTAGTTGACATCGGTACAGTTCTCTCTGATCTCTGTTTCTTTCATGAAGTTTAGACATTTATGGACTGGGGAGAAAATGCAATAACAAAAAAACATTGTGGAAAAGATTTTCAGTGCAAAATTTCCAAATGACATCAGTTTGACCGGTTGCAAGGAAATAGAAAGCTGTGAAAATGACCCAACATGTTTCTGATAAGATTTCAGTTTGGATTGGATGCATATATCTGGTTGAATTGAAATACCTGCTTTTATGATGCTGATCAAGATAGCACCCCTCCTGACAGTATCTGACTGTGCTTTCGCATTCTCTCATATTTCTCCGCTCGAGTAAAGATGTTGCCTGCATTTTGTGTGATCTGAACAGTAGGCTATGGTTCCCTTGATGTGCTGTAGGCCTATTTGAAGTCCCCATCTTGTGACTGTCGAATTTGTATGGCGCCTCACAATCATCACACATAACATAGGCACTGCTATCATCCTCTTTTACCACTTCACCAAATCATTAACGAACATTACTTTTCTGGCCCTCCCTCTTCCTTTTCAACTCCCCATTTCGCAGCTTTTCTTTTATTGAATTAAACTCAGATAATGTCTGTGGATGGCATTAACTTTTTCTTGTCGGCAGGCCTATTTGGCGCACGTACACAAATGGTGGTCCAAATCCCCACCATTTGTGTGACGAAAAGACAGAGAAAAAGGGGGCGGAGGTTGGGCTGCCTTCTGAGAATTCGTAGGCAAGTGAGTAAACCCCCTCTACCATCAGTCCTATTAGCCAATGTGCAATCCTACCAATGGGACATTAAAGACTGTAATATCTTATGTTTCACAGAGTCGTGGCTGAATGACGACATGGATAACATACAGCTGGCGGGTTTTCGGTCCATCGGCGAGATAGAACTCTGGTAAGACAAGGGGTGGCGGTCTGTGTCTATTTGAAAATAACAGCTGGTGCACGAAATCTAATATTAACTAAGGTTTTGCTCGCCTGAGGTAGAGTATCTCATAAGCTGTAGACCACACTATACCAAGAGTTTTCATCTATATTTTTCGAAGCTGTCTATTTACCACCCTATTTGCCCTGGGACGAGATGGCACAGAACTCGCTTCGCCACTCCTCCACTAACATCTCTCCCTTCCAGTGCGTACTAGGGTACCAGCCGGTACCAGCCTTCAGTATATTTTGGAGTGGGAGGGGTACGGCCCGGAGGAGAGGAGCTGGGTTCCGGTCGAGGATGTGTTGGACCCATCTATGCTGCAGGAGTTCCACCGCCTTCGTCCGGATCGCCCTGCGCCTCGCCCTCTGGGGCCGATGTCGGGGGGGGGGGGTTACTGTCACGTTGGTCCCTCTCCTTGTTCGGGCGGGGGTTCGGCGGTCGAAGTCACCGACTTTCTAGCAATCGATGATCCTCTTTTAATTTTCCTTTGGTTTTGTCTTGTCTTGTATCACACCTGGTTCCAATCCCATAAATTACATGTTGTGTATTTAACCCTCTGTTCCCCCTCATGTCCTTGTCGGGGATTGTTTGTTTGTAAGCTATGTTCTGGTGTGCAAAGGGTTTGTACCCACTAGTATTATTTTGTATATTTTGGATTTTTTTGAGCACTTATTAAACTGCTCCGTTTATACCAAGTTCGATCTCCTGCGCCTGACTTCCCTGCCACCAGCACGCACCCTCTTACAGACTCGGTACCGGTACCCTGTACATAGCCTCGTTATTGTTGTGTACATTTCTCGTCATTTTGTTAACTTTAGTTTATTTAGTAAATATTTTATTAACTCTTTCTTGGACTGCATTGTTGGTTAAGGGCTTGTAAGTAAGCATTTCACAGTAAGGTCTCCACCTATTGTATTCAGAACATGCGCAAATAACATTTTATTTGATAATGATAGTGTTACGTTCATCGAAAGGAGCGGACCAAGGCGCAGCATGCGTAGAGTTCCACATACTGTATTACAAATTGAAACTTCACAAAAACAACAAAGAATAAACGAATGTCCAGTACAGAGTGCACTTAGACACTACCTGAAAACAATATCCCACAACGCAGGTGGGAATAATGGACAACTTAAGTAAGACGATAATCAGCTGCCTCAACCCCCCCCCCCCCCCCCCGAAAGGTGCGGACTCCGACCACAAAACCTGAACCTGGATGGGGAGGGTTAGGGTGGGCACTTAGCGTTGGGGGCGGCTCCGGTGCAGGACGTAGCACCCGCTCAACCCGCGGATCCGGCCATGGAACCGGGCTGAACGCCGTGCCTGGCATGGACACCGGCTCAGAGGAAGCCTCCGGCCATGGATCGAGACTGGACGCCGTGCCTGGACTGAGCACTGGCACAGAGGAAGGCTCCGGCCATGGAGCGTGACTGGACGCCGTGCCTGGACTGGGCACCGGCGCAGAGGAAGGCTCTGGCCAATGAGCGGGACTGGACGCCATGCCAGGACTGGGCATTGGTGCAGGTTGCATTGGACTGATGACACGGTCCTCAGGACGAGTGCGTGGAGCCGGCACAGGACGCTCCGAGCTGGGGAGGGGCACTGGAAGCCTGGTGCGTGGAGCCGGCACAGGTTGCACTGGACTGGTGACACGCTCTTCAGGGCGAGTGCGGGGAGCCGGCACAGGATGTACCGGGCTGGGGAGGCGCACTGGAGGCGCACTGGAGGCCTGGTGCGTAGAGCCGGCACAGGATGTACCGGGCTGGGGAGGCGCACTGGAGGCGCACTGGAGGCCTGGTGCGTGGAGCTGGCACAGGATGTACCGGGCTGGGGAGGCGCACTGGAGGCCTGGTGCGTGGAGCCGGCACAGGATGTACCGGGCTGGGGAGGCGCACTGGAGGCGCACTGGAGGCCTGGTGCGTGGAGCTGGCACAGGATGTACCGGGCTGGGGAGGCGCACTGGAGGCCTGGTGCGGGGAGCCGGCACAGGTTGCACTGGACTGGTGACATGCTCTTCAGGGCGAGTGCGGGGAGCTGGCACAGGACATACCAGGCTGGGGAGGCGCACTGGAGGTCTGGTGCGTGGAGCTGGCACAGGACGTACCGGGCTGGGGAGGCACACTGGAGGTCTGGTGCGTGGAGCCGGCACAGGACGTACTGGGCTGGGGAGGCGCACTGGAGGCGCACTGGAGGCCTGGTGCGTGGAGCTGGCACAGGATGTACCGGGCTGGGGAGGCGCACTGGAGGCGCACTGGAGGCCTGGTGCATGGAGCTGGCACAGGATGTACCGGGCTGGGGAGGCGCACTGGAGGCCTGGTGCGGGGAGCCGGCACAGGTTGCACTGGACTGGTGACACGCTCTTCAGGGCGAGTGCGGGGAGCTGGCACAGGACATACCAGGCTGGGGAGGCGCACTGGAGGTCTGGTGCGTGGAGCTGGCACAGGACGTACCGGGCTGGGGAGGCGCACTGGAGGTCTGGTGCGTGGAGCCGGCACAGGACGTACTGGGCTGGGGAGGCGCACTGGAGGCGCACTGGAGGCCTGGTGCGTGGAGCTGGCACAGGATGTACCGGGCTGGGGAGGCGCACTGGAGGCCTGGTGCGGGGAGCTGGCACAGGTTGCACCGAATTGGTGACACGCTCTTCAGGGCGAGTGCGGGGAGCCGGCACAGGACATACCGGCCTGGGGAGGCACACTGGAAGCCTGGTGCGTGGAGGCGGCACAGGTTGCACTGGACTGGTGACACGCTCTTCAGGGTGAGTGCGGGGAGCCGGCACAGGATGTACCGGGCTGGGGAGGCGCACTGGAGGCCTGGTGCGTGGTGCTGGCACAGGACATACCGGGCTGGGGAGGCGCACTGGAGGCCTGGTGCGTGGAGCTGGCACAGGACGTACCGGGCTGGGGAGGCGCACTGGAGGCGCACTGGAGGCCTGGTGCGTGGAGCTGGCACAGGATGTACCGGGCTGGGGAGGCGCACTGGAGGCCTGGTGCGTGGAGCCGGCACAGGACGTACCGGGCTGGGGAGGCGCACTGGAGGCGCACTGGAGGCCTGGTGCGTGGAGCTGGCACAGGATGTACCGGGCTGGGGAGGCGCACTGGAGGCCTGGTGCGGGGAGCCGGCACAGGTTGCACTGGACTGGTGACATGCTCTTCAGGGCGAGTGCGGGGAGCTGGCACAGGACATACCAGGCTGGGGAGGCGCACTGGAGGTCTGGTGCGTGGAGCTGGCACAGGACGTACCGGGCTGGGGAGGCACACTGGAGGTCTGGTGCGTGGAGCCGGCACAGGACGTACTGGGCTGGGGAGGTGCACTGGAGGCGCACTGGAGGTCTGGTGCGTGGAGCCGGCACAGGACGTACTGGGCTGGGGAGGCGCACTGGAGGCGCACTGGAGGCCTGGTGCGTGGAGCTGGCACAGGATGTACCGGGCTGGGGAGGCGCACTGGAGGCCTGGTGCGGGGAGCTGGCACAGGTTGCACCGAATTGGTGACACGCTCTTCAGGGCGAGTGCGGGGAGCCGGCACAGGACATACCGGCCTGGGGAGGCACACTGGAAGCCTGGTGCGTGGAGGCGGCACAGGTTGCACTGGACTGGTGACACGCTCTTCAGGGTGAGTGCGGGGAGCCGGCACAGGATGTACCGGGCTGGGGAGGCGCACTGGAGGCCTGGTGCGTGGTGCTGGCACAGGACATACCGGGCTGGGGAGGCGCACTGGAGGCCTGGTGCGTGGAGCTGGCACAGGACGTACCGGGCTGGGGAGGCGCACTGGAGGCCTGGTGCGTGGAGCTGGCACAGGATGTACCGGGCTGGGGAGGCACACTGGAAGCCTGGTGCGTGGAGGCGGCACAGGTTGCACTGGACTGGTGACACGCTCTTCAGGGCGAGTGCAGGGAGCCGGCACCGGATGTACCGGGCTGGGGAGGCGCACTGGAGGCCTGGTGCGTGGAGCCGGCACAGGTTGCACAGGACTGGTGACACGCTCTTCAGGGCGAGTGCGGGGAGCCGGCACAGGACATACCGGCCTGGGGAGGCACACTGGAAGCCTGGTGCGTGGAGGCGGCACAGGTTGCACTGGACTGGTGACACGCTCTTCAGGGTGAGTGCGGGGAGCCGGCACAGGATGTACCGGGCTGGGGAGGCGCACTGGAGGCCTGGTGCGTGGTGCTGGCACAGGACATACCGGGCTGGGGAGGCGCACTGGAGGCCTGGTGCGTGGAGCTGGCACAGGACGTACCGGGCTGGGGAGGCGCACTGGAGGCCTGGTGCGTGGAGCTGGCACAGGACGTACCGGGCTGGGGAGGCACACTGGAAGCCTGGTGCGTGGAGGCGGCACAGGTTGCACTGGACTGGTGACACGCTCTTCAGGGCGAGTGCGGGGAGCCGGCACCGGATGTACCGGGCTGGGGAGGCGCACTGGAGGCCTGGTGCGTGGAGCCGGCACAGGTTGCACAGGACTGGTGACACGCTCTTCAGGGCGAGTGCGGGGAGCCGGCACAGGACGTACCGGGCTGGGGAGGCGCACTGGAGGCCTGGTGCGTGGAGCTGGCACAGGATGTACCGGGCTGGGGAGGCGCATTGGAGGCCTGGTGCGGGGAGCCAGCACAGGTTGCACCGGACCGGTGACACGCTCTTCAGGGCGAGTGCGGGGAGCAGGCACAGGACATACCAGGCTGGGGAGGCGCACTGGAGGCCTGGTGCGTGGAGCCGGCACAGGACGTACCAGGCTGGGGAGGGGCACTGGAGGCCTGGTGCGCAGCATACTCCTCGCTAACACCTCTCTCCGATATCCCTCCTTAAATTGCTCCATCGACCCACAGACAGGCTCCTTGCTCGACTGACTGCCCCTTGTGCCCTCCCCCACCAAAAACTCTTGGGGTTTCTGTGGCCGTGGACCCCGGCATCGTCGCTGTCCTCCTATATTCCTTGGCGACTCCCTCCGGAGAAAGGTCTCGCATCCTCCTAGGATTTCCTCCCATGTCCAACTCTCCTTTATCTCCCAGGCACGCTGTTTGGTCCTTGCATGGTGGGATATTCTGTTACGTTCATGGAAAGGAGCGGACCAAGGCGCAGCATGCATAGAGTTCCACATACTTTTTTACAAAGTGAAACTTCACAAAAAGAACAAACGAACGTCCAGTACATAGTCACTTAGGCACTAACTGAAAACAATATCCCACAACGCAGGTGGGAACAATGGACAACTTAAGTTTAAGTATGATCCCCAATTAGAGGCAGCTGATTATCGTCTCTAATTGGGGATCATACTTAAGTTGTCCACTGTTCCCACCTGCGTTGTGGGATATTGTTTTCAGTTAGTGCCTAAGTGACTATGTACTGGACGTTCGTTTATTCTTTGTTGTTTTTGTGAAGTTTCAATTTGTAATAAAGTATGTGGTCTAAGCACGCTGCGCTCCTTTCGACGAAGGTAAGAGTGCTTTCTCAAACATGCCTATTGTCATTACAATCGATTATCATTTACACTAGGCTGTCTATTTGTCTTTACCTCACTCTCAATTTTCATTATTCTCTTTATTCTGTATATAAGTGGGAGATTAATAAAATGTAGGGATATTAATAATTTCTAAAATAAAAATGTACCCTACTTGTCATGTAAATGAACAAGTCATTTTAATAATTTTAAACGCACAACGCGAACTATTCGTTGACTGTGTTTGCAAGGTTTACCAATTTAACCTACTATATTGCTCAATATATCATTACTTCACTCAAGGCAGCGCATAGACTACAGGGCGGCGCCTGTCTATAAATTCTCAGACGCAATATTTTTCTCAGCTCAGCACGATTCACTTCTTCTCAATCGCCAACTCCACACTCGTGAACGGTAAGAATTCAGCATATAATATGTATACTCTTGTTCTTGTCCGACTGGTGGTAAAAAAAAAAATGTCTACGAATGTAAAAAGTCGCTTCAGGCTAAATAGTTTTGTTAATCCTATCTGATCTCTTCATCCAACTCAGGAACTAGTCAGCAGACTTGAAATACTTTCATTCATTCTTGGTCTTGTGCATTTTTGGCTTTGAAGTGCAGTTTTCTATGGGGTAGTTGTCAAACTTTTCATCTGTAAATATAAAAGTCAACATAAGTCACTTTTTACAGTCCAGCCTTACAGTAGTACCTTTTTAGGTGTTCTGCATTGATGACGGATTTTAAAACTTTATAGTTTCATAACTAAAATAATCACATTTGTCATAAGGACAAAAGAGCATGTACAACACATAGATATAGAACCTAGAATGTTTGCTAAACTATTAGAGCATTATAATTGTGTGCATTATACTTTTTTTGGTCTAAAAGAATCTGAGTTTGTAATATTATTTAACAATAAAGAAATTGACTGAAATACGGGTGTGGCTCACTTTGAATGACTGGGTTAAGAGCTGACTGTGGACATGTACACACGTATTTCCTCACTGTTGGTGCAACCTCTCTTTCTCGAGTCTGGTTTGTCTTTCCTTTTACCCTACTTTCCTCAGTTTTGGACTACATTTTTTCCAAGTTCAGTCATTTCCTCTTCTCTCATACCACACCCTTTTTCATTGGCTCTCTTTTATGTTTCCCTTCTCTATCTAATTCAACCAGGTAAAGTTAAGTCAAATTATCTGTGTGCTCTTTGTGCTCTTTGTATCTGACTTGTGTGTATTTGAATGTATTTTGTGTTCTGTATTTGAGAGAAAATAACTTAGTAATGAATCTGTGATCAACTTTTGTTGGTGATTTTATGGATTACTCATGTGAGCATTACTCATTGGAATGGGCAGGGCACATGGTGCTGATTTTCTTCAACATGGCCCATTCACACACACACACACACATTCCCTCATGAAATACAGTTCCTTTAGCCAACATCTTGTAAACTACAGTATTTGTAAAAAAAACATTATGCCAGACTAAAGATACATGTTAGTCACATGAATGCTTTGCTACCCTGTCATTCAAATGTAATTTTTCTCTCTCTCTCGCTCTCTCTCAGTGCAACCTAACTTAGACCTGCAACCATGCCATCAGACCTGGAACGAGCAATGGAGTCCATGATCACTGTGTTCCACAAGTATGCTGCTAAGGAGGGCAGTGGCAACACTCTGAGCCGCCGTGAGCTAAGGGACCTGATGGAGAACGAGCTCTCTGGCTTCCTCAAGGTGGCCATCTCTACTACTATCTCTACTACGTCTGTGTATCATATGGCACCATAGGGCTCTGGTCAAAAGTTGTGCACTATTTAGGCAATAGGATGCCATTTGGGACATACAGTATATTATCTCTATTACTATTTTGCTGTAGAAGCACTCCCTGTTAATTTGATACAGAAAACATGCACATTTATGATTAGGGTCTGGAGTTTTTCCTGATCACGTGACTTGACCAGGAAAAACTCAGGGGACCAGGTCATAAGGCCCAGAGTTTTCCTTGGTCAGGTGGTCCGCAACAAAAATGTGTTCCTACTTGTCATGTATCTGCCCCATAAAGAGTACGTCAACGGTTGTCCCCTAGTACTGTTTGTGAAATTACAGTATTTACATTTAGTATTATTAAAACATCCCTGTCTTCCTTTCAGTCTCAGAAGGACCCAGCCACAGTAGACAAGATCATGAAGGATCTGGACTCTAATGGGGATGGAGAGGTGGACTTTGAGGAGTTTGTTTCTCTAGTTGTGGGCCTGTCCATCGCCTGTGAACAGTGCTACCAGATGCACAAGAAGAAGATGGGGAAGTGAGGGATGAGAGGAGGAAGGGGCGTGGAGAAAAGAAGGGTTCTAATTTTCACTTTTGTAATGATCACACTGTCCATTAAACACAAAGACCAAGGAGTTGTTGTCATTATTTTGTGTGTGTGCATGCATGCATTAGAGAAAGTAGTTATAGATGCAGGTTGTACATGTGTTATACTGTAGCTAGTCTATTGGAATTCAATTAGAGTACAAAATACTGTAGGTGTGTGTTTATCTTTGTCTACAAAAAAATGCATAATAGTGTTGGGGGAGGTTTCTTGGACACAGATTAGGCCACAGGAGATTGGTGGCACCTTAATTGGGGAGTATGGGCTTGTGGTAATGACTGGCGCGAAATGAATGGAATGGTAACAAATATATCAAACACATGGTTTCCAGGTGTTTGATGCCATTCAATTTGCTCCATTCCGGCCATTATTATGAACCGTTCTCCTGGAGTAAAAAGCTATTTCAATGGATAATCGCTGTTGAGATGGTTTTTGTTGTTGTCCAGAACTAGGATTAATGTGTGTCTGAGAGACTGCCATATAAAGACACCATATACCATGTCCTTTCACAGATTTACCTGTGATTTCAGTCTTGTACAGATTAGATTTTAGTCATTTAGCGGACACTCTTATCCAGAGCGACTTACAGTAGTGAGTCCATAAATTATCGTACTTAGCCACTCCTCAGTAAAAGGCACATGACAGCTCACTTGGAGTTTGCCAAAAGGCACCTAAAGAACTCTCAGACCATGAGAAACAAGATTCTCTGGTCTGATGAAACCAAGATTGAACTCTTGAATGCCAAGCGTCACGTCTGGAAGAAACCTGGCACCATCCCTACAGTGGAACATGGTGGTGGCAGCATCATGCTGTGGGAATGTTTTTCAGTGCATGGGACTGGGAGACTAGTCAGGATCGAGGGAAAGCGGAGCAAGTACAGAGAGATCCTTGATGAAAACCTGCTCAGGACTGAGGCGAAGGTTCACCTTCCAAGAAGCTGACCTAAACACACAGCCAAGACAACGCAGGAGTGGTTTAGGGACAAGTCTCTGAATGTCCTTGAGTGGCTCGGACTTGAACCAGATCGAACATCTCTGGAGACACCTGAAAATAGCTGTCCATCCAACCTGACAGAGTTCGAGAGGATCTGCAGAGAAGAAAGGGAGAAATTTCCCAAATACAGGTGTGCCAAGCTTGTAGCGTCATACCCAAGAAGACTTGAGTCTGTAATCACTGCCAAATGTGCTTCAACAAAGTACTGTGTAAAGGGTCTGAATACTTATGTAAATGTAATTGCTTTTAGAATAAGTCTGTAATGTAACAAAATGTGGAGAAAGTCAAGGGGTCTGAATACTTTCCGAATGCACCGTATGTAATAGAGGCCAACAAAATAATTGTAGGGTGGTTTAATTATAGGACACATGGTGGGCTATATTTTCACACAATTATTTTCCCACAAGGCCTTTCTCATCGTGTGTCATGGTCTGGTACAAGTTGAGTAACAAAAGCTGTTATTTCCTCTCTCATTCTCTCTCTTGGCAGGACCTACCCTCTCTTGTTCTCTGAGTATACTTAAGCAGGGCCTACTTTGCTGCCAACCAATGTTATTGGTTACAAGGCAAACAGGGGTGTTGCTAGGTAACTGTGGGTTGAGGGGGAGGTTGCATAAACAGTATAAACACTATATCCACATGAGTTACACGCCCATGTGACACACAAAAGGGTTTGAGAATGGGGACTTCTCTCAGGATAATTTCATAACATCCTTTCTACTCACTTTGTGCTATGTGCATTTTACAGAATATTGTAATGCTGCATAATGTACTGTGTTAAATGAGACAACAAAACTACAGTAATTTACATATTCTCAATTTAAGTGAGACAACACTAGATACGTTCCCACTTCTCAGGGTGCAAAACTGGTTAAAAATACATAATTTCTTACAGTTTTGCAATTAAAACTAAATATTTTCAACCAGTTTTCCTCAATGGGTTGGAAGTCACTGATCATTGGTTTGAGAGTCTATATGTAAACACATTTTCGGGAAGAAAATTCTCAGATTTCAACTATTTAGATACAATTTCCATTTTGGATAGTTCAATAAAACTAACGTATGTAGTTCCATTTACAATGCCTGTCTCAAAGCACAGTACCAGTCAAAGGTTTAGACACGCCTGCTCATTCAAGGGTTTTTCTTTATTTTTATTATTTTCTACATTGTAGAATAATAGTGAAGACAATAAAACTATGCAAAACACATATGGAATCACATAGTAACTAAAAAAAGTTAAACAAATCTAAATATATTTTATACTTGAGATTCTTCAAAGTAGCCACCCTTCGCCTTGATGACATCTTTGCACACTCGTGGCATTTTCTCAACCAGCTTCACAAGATAGTCACCTGGAATGCATTTCAATTAACAAGGTGTGCCTAGTTAAAAGTACATTTGTGGAATTTCTTCCCTTAATGCATTTGAGCCAAGCAGTCGTGTTGTGACAAGGTAGGGGTGGCATATAGAAGACCAAGTCCATATTATGGCAAGAACAGCTCAAATAAGCAAAGAGAAATGACAGTCCATCATTACTTTAAGACATGAAGGTCAGTCCGTACGGAACATTTCAAGAACTTTGAAAGTTTCTTCAAGTGCAGTACTAAAAACCATCATGAGCACAGGAAAGGAAGACCCAGAGTTAACTCTGCTGCAGAGGATAAGTTCATTAGAGTTACCAGCCTCAGAATTCAAAGAATTCAAGTAACAGACACATCTCAACATCAACTGTTCAGAGGAGACCGTGTGAATCAGGCCTTCATATGGTCGAATTGCTGCAAAGAAACCACTACTAAAGGACACCAATAAGAAGAAGGGACTTGCTTGGGCCAAGAAACACGAGCAATGGACATTAGACCGGTGGAAATCTGTCCTTTGATGAGTCCAAATTTGAGATTTTTGGTTCCAACCGCTGTGTCTTTGTGAGACGCACAGTAGGTGAATGGATGATCTCTGCATGTGTGGTTCCCACCGTGAAGCATGAAGGAGGAGGTGTGGGGGTGCTTTGCTGGTGATGCTGTCAGTGCTGTCAGTGATTTAGCATGGCTACCACAGCATTCTGCAGCGATACACCATCCCATCTGGTTTGCACTTAGTGGGGCTATAATTTTTTTTCAACAGTACAATGACCCAACACACCTCCAGGCTGTGTAAGGGCTATTTGACCAAGAAGGAGAGTGATGGAGTACTGCATTAGGTGACCTGGCCTCCACAATCACCCAACCTCAACCCAATGGAGATGATTTGGGATGAGTTGGACCGCAGAGTGAAGGAAAAGCAGCCAATAAGTGCTCAACATATGTGGAAATTGTTGGAAAAACGTTCCAGGCGAAGCTGGTTGAGAGAATGCCAAGAGTGTGCAAAGCTGTCAAGGCGAAGGGTGGCTACTTGGAAGAATCTTAAATATACAATATATTTGTTTAACACTTTTGGGTTTACTTCATTATTCCATGTGTTGTTTCATGGTTTTGATGTCTTTGCTATTATTTTACAATGTAGAAAATAGTAAAATAAAGAAAAACCCTTGAATGAGCAGGTGTGTCCAAACTTTTGACTGGTACTGTATGTCTAATAAGTACAAGATTTGGCACTGACCAAAGTTCTTATCTTCTCTATTCTGGAATAATGGCGATCAGGCCACAGTTCCATATTTGACCATTAGATGTCAGGAGAGTATGGCAATCCTACTGTTAAACTCGGAGCTATTGCATTGTTGTATGGAAAAAAACTAATTTAAAAAAGGAGGGACTACAAGAATGAGTGCAACGAGAAACCAGTTTTCATATTCTGTTGCAGAAGGATTTGCTGAGATGTGCCTTAATAAATACGACCCAGGTAATTTGTTACTGTCAACCCTCACATACACAAACAACCACATAACACTGCTGCTTACATTAACCTCTACTGTGTGCTCTTCCTTTTGTATTGTCTGTCCTTCAAAGACAAAAACGTTTAGATTGGGAGAAGGTGTTGGGGAGGGGGCAGCAGAGGGAAAGAAAGGCAGAGAGGAGTTCCACAGGGGAGGTCAGTCAAGTCAAATTAAAAATCTAATTGTATTTGTCACATGATCCAAACACAACAGGTGTACACTTTACCGGGAAATGCTTACTTTACGAGCCCTTTCCCAACAATGCAGAGTTAAAAAGTAGAAAATAGTAACACAATAAACAATAATGAGACTATATACAAAATATGTACTCCTAAGCTATATCTCATCATGGTTACACAAACATATTTGAAGATGAAGACGTTTGTGTTCTCATGTGATAACTTGGTCATATGTGTGTGGATGTGCGACTGCTGTTTATTTATCTATTGCTCCTATTTATGAGCACTGGGTAATAAAGGCCTGGGTTGTGTGTGTGTGTGCCTGTGTGTCAGTGGGACCCTTGTTGTTTCCTACAGAATCTTACACAATTGAAACATCAGTCCCTTGGGATCCTGGGACTGAATACGGCAACTGGATCCTGGACTTTCTGACGGGCCGACCCTAGGTGGTGAGGGTTGGTAACAACACGTCTGCCACGCTGAACCTCAAAACGGGGGCCCATCAGTGGTGTGTGCTTAGTCCCCTCCTGCAGTCCCTGTTCACCCACGACTGTGTGGCCACGCACGACTCCAACACCAGCGTCAAGTTTGCTGATGACACGCCGGTGGAAGGCGTGATCACTGACGACAATGGGGCAGCCTACGGGGAGGAGGTCAGAGACCTGACAGAGACCTCTCCATCAACGTCAGCAAGACAAAGGAGGTGATCGTGGACGACATCAACAGGGCTGTGGTGGAGTGTGTCGAGATCTTCAAGTTCCTTGGTGTCCATATCACCAAGAACTTAACATGGTCTTCTCACCCCAGTACAGTTGCGAAGAAGGCGTGACAGAGATTTGGCATGGTCCCTCAGATAGAGCATTGAGAGTATCTTGGCTGGCTGCATTACTGCTTGGTGTGGCAACTTCACCACCCTCGATCACAAGGCTCTGCAGAGATTGGTGCGGACAGCCCAGTGCATCACTGGGGCCAAGCTCCCAGCCATCCAGGACCTCTATACCAGGTGGTGTCAGAGGAAGGCACCAAAAATTGTCAAAGGACCCAGCCACCTAAGCCATAGACTGTTCACTCTTTCTTTAACTAGGCAATTCAGTTAAGAACAAATTCTTATTTACAATGACGGCATAGGAACAGTGGGTTAACTGCTTTGTTCAGGGGCAGAACGACAGATGTTTACCTTGTCAGCTCAGGGATTCGATCCACCAACCTTTCGGTTACTGGCCCAACGCTCTCCATGCCGCCCCAATCTTATAGTCTTATAGTTACCAAGGATACTTGAAAGTTAGACCATTAAATTGGATGCTATTGTATCGGATGCTCATGCTATCTTGAAGACATGTTGAATTAAGGACGAATTCCAAGGAGGAATGTATACATGTACAGACAAATGCAGAAATCCAAGATAGTACACATAATGCATCCTTGATTAAACCACTGACCATACGCACGCACACATCCATGCACACAAACACATTTATGCACACACGCACACACATGATGACCACTGAGACTGCATTGGTTGCAATAATGGTAGAGATGGGCCTGACGCTCAGATGTTCATAATTATGTTCAGTCAGGCGTCTGTCTGACTCATTTGCTCAGGGTCATGTCAGTGAGTCACAATCCCAACCTCAGAAATGTGGAATTAAATCGCTGTGGAGGAAGAGTGGACCCACTCACTACCAGTGAGTCAGGAGGAGCTCCATTTGCAGAACTTAACTGGAACTAGTACACACACACACACACACACACACACACACACACACACACACACACACACACACACACACACACACACACACACACACACACACACACACACACACACACACACACACACACACACACACATTCAGCTTCCTCACTGAGTCACACACACACGAGTGATTTGAAGGAGAACCAGCCCCACACGGTAATCTAGATGCACATTTTTAGGAATAAAAGCACGCAGGGAGTTGTGGGAGTGGTACATAAAGCATGCACTCACTGTCTTTCTCTGTCTCCAACTCAAGCGTTACATTAAAAGAGCCAAGGCCTGACAAATTACTCTGACTCAAAACAATAAACTGTTGGAATCTTTCAACTGTGTGTGGGTCTGCCTTTCTATTATTCTTCTTACAAGCTTTAGAAAAGCGTCACAAGATGACGTTGATTATCATTTCTCAAAGCAACAAAGGAAGAGCACGGGACAGAGACTCTGCCTAGGCCTGTTTTGTGTGTGTGTGTGTGTGTGTGTGTGTGTGTGTGTGTGTGTGTGTGTGTGTGTGTGTGTGTGTGTGTGTGTGTGTATGTGTGTGTGTGTGTGTGTGTGTGTGATGTAATGGCATATACAGTATTTTAGTGCAAGTAAAACCAGATATTAATGTATTAATGTGAAGAAGCGCTACAATACAGAAATGATATAAGATGTGTTGGTGATTAAAAGTGTTTTCTTCTCAGTAAATACAGTAGTATTATGGTATAGTAACTCAATTACATTATTTATACATATTGTAAACTATTTATCCTCCAGTGAATACAGCCCATGCCTCCTAGTTGAAAGATGTTTGGTCAAGTTGTGAAGCAATTCCTATAAATGCATCTAAGAATCTAACTGGTGACTGAAGTTAATTGTGACCAAGGAAACCGCAGGCTTTTGGGACATGTTGTAATTATATAAATGATACTGCATGACTCACTCAGACAAGCAGGGCTGTGAAGCTATGTTCATTTCCCTCTGCTAAACACATATCCAGCCATAGGCTTGTGTCCCAAATGGCACCCTATTCCCTTTATTGTGCTTTTGACCAGGGCCCATCAGAAGTATTGCACTATGTAGGGAATAGGGTGCTGTTTGGGACTCAATCCCGTAGCGAAATGTTATTCTAGATCTGCTGTCTTACCACACCTAAATAAGTTTAATGTGTTCTCATATAGTCAACTTTGCAATGGGCTACTTTTACTGTGCAAATCGAACTCATATTATACTGTATCTACAGTATGACTGTGCCTATCCATAAGTACCATGTAGTGCAAGTCTGTAGGACACTACGCTGTATGTGAACTTTAAACAACCAGTGCACAGTATCAATAACGTGTTGTCAGTAACACAGTATCAATAACGTGTTGTCAATAACACAGTATCAATAACGTGTTGTCAATAACACAGTATCAATAACGTGTTGTCAATAACACAGTATCAATAACGTGTTGTCAATAACACAGTATCAATAACGTGTTGTCAATAACACAGTATCAATAACGTGTTGTCAATAACACAGTATCAATAACGTGTTGTCAATAACACAGTATCAATAACGTGTTGTCAATAACACAGTATCAATAAGACATACTAGCTGGCAGATTCAATGTTAGCGTCACCCATTTGCATTACGAACAAGTTACAAAAGTAGGCCTGTTTGGCAGACAATAATACATTCTTTTCTTATTTTTTTTTATTTCACCTTTATTTAACCAGGTAGGCTAGTTGAGAACAAGTTCTCATTTGCAACTGCGACCTGGCCAAGATAAAGCATAGCAGTGTGAACAGACAACACAAAGTTACACATGGAGTAAGTAAAGAATTAACAAGTCAATAACACAGTAGAAAAAAAAAGGGGAGTCTATATACATTGTGTGCAAAAGGCATGAGGAGGTAGGCGAATAATTACAATTTTGCAGGCTAATAACACTGGAGTGATAAATGATCAGATGGTCATGTACAGGTAGAGATATTGGTGTGCAAAAGAGCAGAAAAGTAAATAAATAAAAACAGTATGGGGATGAGGTAGGTAAAAATGGGTGGGCTATTTACCGATAGACTATGTACAGCTGCAGCGATCGGTTAACTGCTCAGATAGCAGATGTTTGAAGTTGGTGAGGGAGATAAAAGTCTCCAACTTCAGCGATTTTTGCAATTCGTTCCAGTCACAGGCAGCAGAGAACTGGAACGAAAGGCGGCCGAATGAGGTGTTGGCTTTAGGGATGATCAGTGCTGGAGCGCGTGCTACGGATGGGTGTTGCCATCGTGACCAGTGAACTGAGATAAGGCGGAGCTTTACCTAGCATGGACTTGTAGATGACCTGGAGCCAGTGGGTCTGGCGACGAATATGTAGCGAGGGCCAGCCGACTAGAGCATACAAGTTGCAGTGGTGGGATGTATAAGGTGCTTTAGTGACAAAACGGATGGCACTGTGTTGGCTGAGGTTGGAGTAGCTGAGGTTGGAGGTTGTAGGTTGGGCTTTAATACTTCGCAATCAAAATCATTCTTAAGCAAATCCCGTCTTTGGTCAACCTACAATACAACTAAAGGCTGCTGGTCATAAGCTCAAGGTAAACTTGATGTAAATGCATTGCTTAACCTATAGTGTGAGAAGGGCAGTGAATTGTTCTAAATGTATTGTGTTGCATCTAAAGTCTTGGGAATGAATGGTTGGATATAATGCAAGGATTTAGACCATGTCAGGTGCACCAAGCTAAACATCCACTCTTATGCAATGTGGTGTAAATATTGAGACAATTAACACTATCGGGTAACATGATAAATGAATGATAAATGAACGAAGAGGAAAGTAATAGTTAATGTACCAGAGAAAGAGGGGGGGGGAAGAGAATTTAAGGACCAAGATAAAGGGAGGGATTGAGGGTGAGGATGTGTATAAAACACATCCCTCTCTCCATCAGTCTCTCACTATCTCACTCTCTCCAAATACACTCACTTTCTACTTTGCTTTCTCATTCTTCGTACATCTCGGTGAGTAGAAAATGTCATCTTGTTTCTCTTAACTGGGCGGTCTGATGTTTAAACTTCAACGCTACTGCAGAGTTTTTAAATGTAATCGCTGTTAAGTATGTTTTGATTTGTGCACTTTTTATTTTTCTCCTGATATTTTCTCACTTGAAAACAAAATGTCCTTCTTTGGCTCCTGTTGTGGTTGTCTTATTACGATGCATTGATTCTGTAACTGAGGTTGGGTGTAACATATCACTGTGCTCACTACTCAGTAGTTGTAATGCGTCATCTCTGGGGGGAAAAAACAATATATCAACAGTTTTTTGGTTCTCCTATTCTCATTCCCTTTTCCTTGCTCTCCCTTCTTTCATTCATTCTCTGTCTCATCTGGCTAACGTTACCTTGGCTCGACCCTTTCCTCCCTCAGCCACATCCTAAATAGCAGGGGCACACACACACAACATTAAAGAAGTGACTCTCTTGGGGATAACACACCGCATATGGAAAATTAGTAATCCACCGATGGGATTTGCCCAGACCTTAACCTGTTTCCTCATCAGGAGTCATGTGAATTACCAGGAGAGCAGGATCGTTGCCATAACAGTGCCTGTGTTTTTCACCATAGAACCTGTGGTAGAGACCATGGTTGCCTCCCAAATGGCACCCTATTCCCTATATAGTACACTACTTTGTTTTGACCAGGGCTATGTAGGAAATATGGTTCTACCATGGGCTCTGTGGAAAACAGGGTTTATTTTTATCCCTCTTCATGGAAAATACAGAGAAACAAATGCTATGATGAAAAAGCTACAGTATGATTGAAATCAAAAACCATATGCTGTCAATGAATTCATTGAAATGGTTTAATTCCCCACAGATGTCCAGAAACTCTATTTATTTAGTGCTTCTAATAGGTTGTGTGTCCCTCTGTTTCCCCTTTAACTATAGTTACCATGTCTGGGATCCAGCAGGCCATGTCTCTCCTCATCGCCTCCTTCCACAAGTACTCTGGGAAGGAGGGAGACAAGTTCACCCTCAGCAAGGTTGAGCTGAAAGAGCTGCTCCAGGCTGAACTAGGGGAGATGCTGGGGGTGAGTGAGACTGAGCAAGTCCTAAAGATCTGGGATCAGATTTCTTGTTGCACTACAGCAGGGGTGTCAATTTCTGGAGGGCCGTCCCATTGGGCACAGACGTCGGTTTAGTTTTGATATACATTTGGTTGAGTTGTCAACTAATGTGAATTCAATGTGAAATCAACAAAAAGTGTTACCATGTCATTGGGTTAAAAGTATACATATTAAATTCCCTTTTGTTGATTTTTTTATTTTTAAACCAATCAGTTTTCCACATTGATTCAACATCATCACATTTCATTTGGGGGTTGAAAGGACGTGGAAACAACGTTGATTCAACCAGTTTTTGCCCAGTGGGGTGTGTCTGCTGATTTTTGTTATTTCCTTTCAATTTGTGTCCAATGAAGACCTAGACAACTAGGTGAGGGCCCTCGAGCAATTGAGTTTGACACCCCTGCACTAGATACTGCACTGTTGTGTATCTAGTGTTGTTCGTTAGGGTAAGTAAGCATTTCACTGTATGGTCTACAACTGTTGTATTCGGCTCATGTGACTAATACCATTTGATTTGATTTGATGCTGGATCAGTTCTCTCTCTTCAGAGATCCATTGCGCTGGGCAGAATAGGAAAGCTGGAAAGATGGGGTCCATTTTTGAATTACAGCTCAAATAAACAATGCTTGCTAACTCCAGCAATGGCATCCCAAAATATTGAAACTCAAAGATTTATCTCACCATTGGCCAGAAATACAGCAATGTGTCGCCATGATCAAAATAAACGGATAGATAAACCAAGACCGTTTGTTTGCTGTGTTAACCTCCCGCTTCTTTCTTCTGCATTCTCTCTGTTTGCAGAAAGCCAGTGACAAGTCAGCAGTGGACAGAATCTTCAAGGACCTGGACTCTAACAAAGACAACACTGTCGACTTCAAGGAATATGTCACTCTGGTGTCCTGCCTCACGGTGATGTGCAATGACTTCTTCATAAAGAAGTAAGAGCGCCACCTAGCGGCCGTCATGCAAAACTGCAGGAGGAGACTTCCATTTTCTCTCCACTAAACAGAGGTTTCACGGGAGGGAGATACACTTGGAGGACAATGACATGCAAACACAGTGAAGCAGTGTAGAGCAGTAATATTACAGTAATAGATAATAGTCAGGTTGAATCTGTGAATGTGTCCTTGTCATGCAAATCCATTGATAAACAAATTAGATCAATAAACAAATTAGATGAGTATGTTCAGCCTACCCTGGTCTGGTGTCATTTTTGTGTGCTGCTGTCACTTCTTCATATCATACGTTTCTTACTGAGGTTTTGTTTAAAGTTGTGATTATAATTCCTCATGAACTCAATAGATATTAGATCATTGATTTAATGAATTGTTCCTTCAACCAAAAGTTGAGCAATTGTGTCTTGATTATTTTTCCAGAAGGAACTTCAGTTGTGGCAAGTCGGATTAGATAAAGATAAAGGTATGCAATCAGTGGCCAGTTTATTAGGTACATCCATCTAGTACCGTGTCGGACCCCCCTTTGCCTGCAGAACAGCCTGAATTCTTTGGAGCATGAATTCTACAAGGTGTGTTGTTCAAACGTTGCTTAATTTGTATCAAGGGACCTAACATCTGCCAGGAAAATTATTCAATTACTCCTGAGTCAGTTATTCCTGACTCTGCCATCAGCATGACTTGATTTATTAGGATCCCTATTAGCCGACCTCAATGGCAACAGCTAGTCCTACTGAGGTCTGACACATAACGAAAAAGACATTACAGACAACAACAAAAAATACTTTACAATTGACATACATTTAAAACATTAACATGTACTGTGTGTGCATCTATCAGTTACACATACATATGTCAGTACACACACACACACAAGTAGGTCACATGGGGGAGGCGCGTTGTGCCGTGAAGTGTTGCTTTATTTGTTTTTTGAAACCAGGTTTGCTGTTCACTTGCGCTATGTAAGATGAATGGGTGTTCCATGCACTCATTCATGGCTCTGTATAATACTGTACATGTACATGAATTTGTACATTAATTTGTCCTGGACCTGGGGACTGTGAAAAGACCCCTGGTGGCATGGGGTAAGTGTGTATGCCAGTGCTGTTTATACAATGGCTCGGTCTAACCCTGAATGCTGATTGATTAAAATCACATTCCAGACGGTGTCTAATACCCCAGCTAAATCTATGACGTTAAAATGCCTATTTACTCTGTTCCATCTGACTGCGCAATCCACTGTCTCAATCCACTGAAACCTTGCTGTCTATCTCTTCAACATTTGAAACATTGTTTCAATATTCCACTTCGACCTCCAGCTGTCCCATAGTAATGAACGTGTCGAGACGTAATACTCCACGTAAAAAACAACGTAATACTCCACGTGATAAACAACACATTGACAACCAAAAGACCAGACATTTAGACAGACGATTGTTGCAACAAAAACAAAATGGTTTTTGATCATGGTTCTCTTTCACATTAAAGACATACAGGCGGCGTTTCTCAGCCAGTCGAAATCATGAATCATGTCATGACTGTCCTGTGAGGATCCAAATAGGTCAGATCAGTTTGGCAATGGATAACTTCAACCAGACCCTCTCTCACCCACAGACAGCTTACACCCTGCTGTAAATCAAGAACAAGAACATTCAGCTATCTCCCTCTCCAAATTCACACAAATTCTCCTGGTTCACAGACGTTTTCCCGACAACAATCCTTTCCCCATGAGTAGGGCAGGCATATCACATATCTCAGCTGAAATGACAGAACGTGAGACTGAAGTTAAAGAGGATAATTCCTCGGCTCCCAGGGGCAAAGACGGAGTGAATGAAAGGAAGACAAAAGAAGGCAGCCAAACATCAACGCTGGCCTTCATTCAAACAATCCGGAATGAACTTACACCCAAGCGGCCCAGGGTGACAAGCTCCTCATCAGAGTCTGGAGTTAGGTCACCTGCTGATATGGAGGATGTAATTCTGGGGAAAATTGAGAAAAGTCCCCCTACTTAGCCATCCAGACCAAAATCATTGATGAAATAATATATATCTGAGTAAAAAATGATCTGGTTCAGAGAAGGATATTCTGTGTATGTGAGCATAACTTCTGTCGCTAACATGGCTTTCCAAGAGAATGAGCAATCTGCTGATAATGTCATTTTAATGCCAACTCTTGATACGTGTCCCAAACAAAACCCGCCTTTGAGTCAGAAACTCAGTTGCCTTAACACAGGTATTAGAAAACATTGTACCATGAAACTTTTTCAAACCATTAGTCAGTCTAAAATGCTTTGGGACCATGGTTCCAAGCCTAGAGGAATATTGGGAGGTCATTTGAATATTCATAGCATTATTTTAAGAGTGAACAGGTAGAACATTTATTGAATGACTGCAATCTAGATTTTCTTCTGTTTCTCTGAGTCATGGCTGAAGAAATCTTCTCCTATTTCTGTCTTTAATGTCCCTGGATATTCCAATCGTATCATATGGAAACATGCCAATGACCTTGAATGTATGGGGCTGAATGTCTTCCTCTCCCCCCATATGTCTCTCACTATTATTGGATTATATCGATCACCAACATCTGATATCTTGTTTTATGACCATGTAAATGCCATGCTTAAAGAATGTGATCATAAGAAAGAGATCATCTTCAGGGGCGATTTCAATATAAACTGGGAAAACAAAACTCGCAGTAAAAAACTCAATGAGATCACAGATTATTTCAACCTGACTCAAATAATACAAGGTCCAATCAGAGTAACACAGTCATCCCAGACTCAAATTGATCTGGTCTTTACTAACAGACCTGATCGAATAACTAAGTTCAGTAACTTACCAACTGGCATATCTGACCACAATGTTACATTGGTGGCTAGAAAGCTCACTAAAAATAGATTTAAGAATCATATTAATGTGCAACAGTATGATAAAAAAATCCTGAAAAGTGAGCAGAGTAACACCGATGCAGTTCTAAGTCAAATTGACTGGTCTGATCTGTTAAGCTATGAAGACCCAGAGTCTGGATACCGAACTTTTCTGTCAGCTTTTGACAAAGTGGATACCTCTTTCACAAGGAAATTTCAATGTAAGCCAAGATGGAAAACTTCTCTGCCATGGCTCAACAAGGACCTCTGGAGGCAGATGAGAGACCGGGATCTTTCCTTGAAAAAAGCACTGAAGTCTGGAAAGAATGATGACAGACGTGTATTTACAGCACTGAGAAATAAGGTGGTTAGGAATATAAAACAAAGCATAAGCAGACGTCTTTCTTAGAGTGATCAATGAAGCGAAAGGAAATGGCAAAGTAATTTAGGATAATCTCAACAAACTATCAGGGAGAGGAGCTGAAAAGGCCAAAAAACATCCTGAATTAAAAGTTCACGGGATTTCAAGACTCCGATTTCATATCCACCACCTAAAACCATTTTTTTGTTGACTCTGTCAGGGAACTGGCTCAATGATTTTCATCCAAGACCACAGTTCTCACTACCATCTACAGTTGAAGTCGGAAGTTTACATACACTTAGGTTGGAGTCATTAAAACTCGTTTCTCAACCACTCCATACATTCTTGTTAACAAACTATAGTTTTGGCAAGTCAGTTAGGACATCTACTTTGTGCATGAGACAAATAATTTTTCCAACAATTGTTACAGACAGAATATTTAACTTATAATTCACTGTATCACAATTACAGTGGGTCAGAAGTGTACATACACTAAGTTGATTGTGCCTTTAAACAGCTTGGAAAATCCCTGAAAATTATATCGTGGCTTTAGAAGCTTCTGATAGGCTAATTGACATAATTTGAATCAATTGGAGGTGTACCTGTGGATGTATTTCAAGGCCCACCTTCAAACACAGTGCCTCTTTGCTTGATATCATGGGAAAATCAAAAGAAACCAGCCAAGACCTCAGAAAACAAATTGTAGACATCCACAAGTCTGGTTCATCCTTGGGAACAATTTCCAAATGCCTGAAGGTACCATGTTCATCTGTACAAACAGTAGTATGCAAGTATAAACACCATGGGACCACTCTGCCGTCATACCGCTCAGGAAGGAGACGCGCTCTGTCTCCTAGAGATGAATGAACTTTGGTGTGCGAAAAGTGCAAATCAATCCCAGAACAACAGCAAAGGACCTTGTGAAGATGGTGGAGGAAACAGGTACAAAAGTATCTATATCCACAGTAAAACGAGTCCTTTATCAACATAACCTGAAAGGCCTCTCAGCTACGAAGAAGCCACTGCTCCAAAACTGCAATACAAAAAACAGTACGGTTTGCAACTGCACATGGGGACAAAGATCATACTTTTTGGAGAAATGTCCTCTGGTCTGATGAAACAAAAATAGAACTGTTATAGAAATAGAACTGTGTTAGAACTGCCATAATGAACATCGCTATGTTTGGAGGAAAAAGGGGGAAGCTTGCAAGCCAAAGAACACCATCCCAACCGTGAAGCACGGGGTCGGCAGCATCATGTTGTGGAGGTGCTTTGCTGCCGGAGGGACTGGTGCACTTCACAAAATAGATGACAACATAAGGGAGGAAAATGATGTGAACATATTGAAGCAACATTTCAAGACATCAGTCAGGAAGTTAAAGCTTGGTTGCAAATGGGTCTTCCAAATGGACAATGATCCCAAGCCTACTTCCAAAGTTGTGGCAAAATGGCTTAAGGACAACAAAGTCGAGGTATTGGAGTGGCCATCACAAAGCCCTGACCTCAAACCTATAGAAACTTTGTGGGCAGAACTGAAACAGTGAGCAAGGAGGCCTACAAACCTGACTCAGCTACACCATCTCTGTCAACAGGAATGGGCCGATATTAAATACTAATTGAGTGTAAACTTCAGACCCACTGGGAATGAGATGAAAGAAATAAAAGCTGAAATAAATCATTCTCTCTACTGTTATTCTGACATTTCACATTCTTAAAATTACGTGGTGATCCTAACTGGCCTAAGACAGGGCATTTTTGCTAGGATTAAATGTCAGGAATTGTGAAAAACAGAGTTGAAATGTATTTGGCTAACGTGTATGTAAACTTCTACCTTCAACTGTATAATAATAAACCAATATTCATAATTCCTGAAATCTCAGAGTCAGCAGTGGACACTATTATTAGCTTCTTCAGGAGTTCTAGAACAAAATATGTATTTGGTCTAGACACTGTATTCCTGAAGAGACACAAATATTATCTGATTGCCCCTATTGTAGATCTAGTCAATCTGTCCATCAAATATGGGTTCTTCCCCAGTGCTTGGAAGTCTGCTGCAGTGATACCTGTTTTAAAAATCTGGTGACCCAACACTGGTGGAACATTACTGACCTATAAGCATTCTTCCAGTGCTATCAAAAGTAGCTGAAAGATGGGTGGCTGATCATCTGACTGATCACCTCATTCAGGTCAACTCCATACATCAAATGCAATTTGAATTTAGAACTAACTATTCTACCGAAACAGCCAATTCCTATTTGCTGAAGTGCATTAAATCTAAACTGGACATAGGTGGTGAAGTCGGTGCAGTCTTTTTGAATCTTAAAAAGGCCTTTGATACTGTGTCCCACAAGGGTCAATATTACCCCCCCCCCCCTTCTGTTTACCATTTATGTAAATGATCTCCCATTTGCTTGCCCACAAGTTAACTTGCAGAAGTATGCAGACGATACAGTTCTGTATGTACACTCAAACAATAGACAGTTGGTTGTGAACATGTTAACAGAAGCTATGGTAAATGTTTCTAAATGGATGACTAATTCTTGCCTGCATTTAAATATTGACAAGACTGTTTGTATGCACTTCTCTAAGAGATGTATTGATTATTCCCAATGAGCTGTTCTTGCTAATGGGGAGAATCTGAAAGTTGTGTCTAACTTCACGTATCTTGGTGTCATTTTGGACTTCAACTTGACATTTAAGAAACATGTGAAGAAGGTGGTTAACACGGTTAAGTTTGGATTATCCAACTTTAGGTTTATAAGACCTTTCCTTCCTCTGGAGGCCGCCAAACTATATATTCATACTATGATCTTATCACATTTGAGATATTGCCTCACATGCTGGTCACAAGCAGGAGCTACTATTCTGAAACCAATTGAATCACTCTGCAAATTAACACTTAAGATTTTTGATAACAAAACAAACAGTTACCACCATTGTCATATCATTTACAAACATAATTTTTTTGTCTGGATAGCTTTAAGCGGTATGTAGATGCAAGCCTTGTCTTTAAGATCCTGAATATATGCCATTTTGGGTTTACTACCTTTTTATTTGGGCATTTTTATTGTTCAGAAATGTGGTGGGTACTCTCTTCGTTCGCTGGACTTTATCCTGCTAACTGTTCCAAATGTCCAAACTGAATTTGGTGAAAAGGGCTTTTATGTACTCTGCACCATCGTCTTGGAACGCCTTACAAAATACTTTTAAACTGGAAGAACTTGTCCCGATTTGTATTTTTAAAACACTGATGAATGATTTTGAGATTGATTCCCTGACCTGTCAATTGTTATATTCTAGTGAATTCTATGGTTTTTACTAAATTACTTGTAGTTTTTCATGTTGTTTTTCTGTAACTTTTCTAATGACTTGGTGCTGCCTATCTTGGCCAGGACGCTCTTGAAAAAGAGATTTTAAATCTCAATGAGCCCTTCCTGGTTAAATAAAGTTTAATAATAATAATAAATATATAATGCTCAAGGAAAGCACCTCCAGGATAACAAAGGCAGTAACTAGAGGGGATTGCGTTTTTCCTTTTCGACACAGTAAAATCAGTCATTCGGCCTTCTCTGTTAGAGCTACAATATACTGGAATGTAATGCCCATGGACTTGAGAAGCTGCATTGATTATTGTACTTTTAAATTTGAATTGAAAAATGGCTCAAATCTATCCAAACCTGTACACATGAGTTGTCTGTGGTTCCTCATATGTAAGACGACAGTTGATGATGGTGTTGTTGTCGTTAGAATGATTTATTACTGGATGTAATGTATTGTATTTTGTATTGTTTCGGTGAGTATTTGTATTGTGGTTGTGTAATTGTCCTTAGCTGCCCTGGGACTATGGGTGCAAATGAGCTTTTGGCTAACCCCGGCACATTTACATGGATGTTTCATTATTGTAATATTGATGTTGATTAATGTGCACTGTCCCCTATTAATAAATAAACATTTATGTGGGGAATGGTAAGAGGCGATCTAAAGAATTATAATGCCATTGCGGTTGTTATTTTGTTATGTCATTAAAAATGTTATGAAGGAAATACCGTAACTTGAAAAGATTACACACTATATGTGCGAAGTCTCCATCCTCTACATTATGTATGAAATATGAACAATGATGAAAGTGTTTTTGTTAAGAGAGGGATGTGATCTTAGAAACTATAAGAGGAAATTGTTTCAATAACTTTGTACAAGTGAGTAGTCACCGCCCCCTTGAGTGAAGTAAGAGAGTGTGTCAGCCTCACGATATGCCCCTTTTGAACAAACTGTATAAAACGGTGGGTTAAGAATTAACATATCAGACAAGAGAGGCGTGTAGCTGCAGCTCACATCCAAAGTGGTTTGAACTCTGAAATATTAACACGAGGTAGAGACAATAGTCACCTCCCAGACAATCACTGGTGCGGCTGATTAGCTGTCCTAAGTAAAGTATCTAGAAAACTAATTTAAGTGGGACCAGTGGAACCAGCTATCATCACTCCAATGGGAACCATCGACCCCTTCTTCAAAGAGGCAGCTTCAGAAGCGAATGGAAAGTCGAATAAACTACGTAGTTCTGTTCAGGACTACACGACAAGTTACCGGATACAGAACGATGGCAGAGAACAACAGTAGAAGACGAGTGGGGACCCCTTTTGGACATTCAGAGCTTTGCAAGCGTGCCACGGAAAGGCCCAACACCCTTTCTAAGAAGGCCTGTTTCTGACAGCAATACTTGGAGAACCAAGTTTTATGATTTCTTAATCCAAACGGGCGGCAGTTTGTGTGCAAAGTATATGATTACTGTGAGAGTAGTTTCTAAAATGTACCAACAATAAGTGTCTCTTTCTCTCGCTTGCTCTCCCTCCCTCTCCATCTCTATTGTGTCAGTCCTCTAGGGATCTGTTTCTAATCTAGTAATTGTGTATGTTTACCCTGTGTTATCATTTAGTTAGCTAGTAAATAAATAATTAAACCAATTTGTGTAGTACTGAATCATAAATAAGGCTGGGGTTTTTGCAGATGCAGGAGGTTACGACTGTTCAGAATGATGATATGATACAAGATTATGATTAATGAGTTAAATGTTTATGGATGTAATAGGTAAAGACCTTTAGAGTTTAATTCGCCCCAAATCCCTAATTAGGTAATTTTTACACTACTAATTTAATTGGGTAACAATTAAACACATTTAGTTGATTAGATAAATAACAGTCATCAGATTAATGAAAGAAAAGTCACGACAATCAGCTGGCTTAATTTTTATGGATAGATACAAAGAAATGTAAATTGAAAAAAGGTGAAATGAAATGAAGAGTTAGTTTGCAGTCTTTCTAGCTTCAGTTTGAATTGATTGTGTTAGCTGTGCTGTCGGCTAGCTCCTCTGTCCTGACGAGAGAACCCATTTTCTATGCCTCATTAGCTAATTGTTACTATAAAACAGCTTAAACAAATTCAAATGCAGCTACTCTGTTGTTATTCTGGCAGCACTGTTTGACGTGACTGTAAGTTAGCCGTAGTTGGCTAGCTAGCAAGCAAGGGATAAGGACGTTGCCAACCAGGATGGCAATGGAAAATGTACAACAAGCGACTGGGTTGCGTCCATAGATATAGAACAAAAAGCAGAATGACCAGCCGGTTTGGATAGCAACCCCAGATTTTTGTCATGACTATATCTTGTGGAAGGATGTAATAATATGAATAAATTCGTCAAAATAACGTTTTTAATGAAAATATGTTTTTCATTATTTGAATTTGAATATGTTGGTAATAATGTGATAATACCCTCATAGCCGGTGTTTGGGGGATATACTGGCACGGTTTGCCAGCCCCCGGCTACGTCTAGAGCCTAACAACACCCATACCAATATATACTCCAAACACCGGATTCTCAGGCATTATCACTTAAGTGTAAGTTGACTATGCAAACAATTTGGAATTTCCAACGCATTAAAGTTTCTTACAAAAACAAGAAGTGACGGTGTCAGTCTTTCCTTAACTCTCAGCCAAGAGAGACTGGCATGCATAGTATTAATATTAGCCCTCTGATTACAATGAAGAGCAAGATGTACCGCTCTGTTCTGGACCAGCTGCAGTTTAACCAGGTCTTTCTTTGCAGCACTTGGCCATATGACTGGACAATAATCAAGATAAAAATCAAATTAGAGCCTGAAGGACTTGCATTGGGGAGTGTGGTGTCAAAAAAGCAGAGCATCTCTTGATTACGGAGAGACCTCTCCCCATCTTTACAACCATTGATGCAACAGGAAACAGGATTCGTCAGGCTAGGTGATGTTTATCCACTCCTCAATTGTCCAGTGTTGGTGACCTCGTGCCCACTGGAGCCACTTCTTCCTGTTTTTATCTGAAGGAGTTGAACCCAGTGTGGTTGTCTGCTGCAATAGCCCATAAGTGACAAGGACCGACAAGTTGTGCGTTATTTGCCTGTTTGTGGCCCGCCTGTTAGCTTGCACGATTCTTGCAATTCTCCTTCGAAAAGCTGTTTTCGCCCCGCTGATGACTGGATGTTTTTTGTTTGTCTCACCATTCTCAGTAAACCCTTGACACTGCCGTGTGTGAAAAGCCCAGGAGGCCGGCCGTTTCTGAGACGCTGGAACCGGCGCCCCTGGCACCTACTATCATACCACCATCAAAGTTGCTTAGATCATTCGTTTTGCCCATTCTAACGTTCAATCAAACAGTAACTGAATTGCTCGATGCCTGTCTGCCTGCTTTATAAGGCAAG
Organism: Oncorhynchus mykiss; assembly: GCF_057628025.1. Taxonomy (NCBI): domain Eukaryota; kingdom Metazoa; phylum Chordata; class Actinopteri; order Salmoniformes; family Salmonidae; genus Oncorhynchus; species Oncorhynchus mykiss. The sequence goes on along the minus strand of NC_143051.1, from coordinate 39,316,712 downwards.
CCACGGCCATGTGACTCACTCTGTAGAAGTTAACCATTTTTGTGAACAGGGTGGTGTACCTAATAAACTGTAAACATAAAGTAAACATATAAAAAGCAACATTCACATGACAGACACAAATGCTTACAAGGTATATACAAGATAAATAAATGTAAGTCACAACAATCAATTTCATTAAAAAGCAGTGATATACAAGACAAATGTAAGTCACACAAATCCATTTTCACTTAAAAGCCGTACTGTTAGTAGCTCTCTTGGTTTCAATAGGTAAAGACCTCAGTACAAAAATGCACAATAAAAACTCATTGTGTGAGGTAGTCCCCAACTTGAAGCAGCTACTGGCCTACTTACGTGTAGGAAGAGCATTCAACGAGCATAACCTCATGAGGGTACACTTTAGCCTTTGATTGTGGCCTCCTGTAACTTTCTATTTTCAAGATTCTCGCAAAATGTAAACTAGACATTTTGACTGGAGGGCTACTCCAGACTGCACCTATCATATGTACAGTAGACCTACATCAGCAGGCTTATGCACCATTTACATAATAGGGTGGTGACACAGGAGGTTGGTGGCACCTTAATTGGGGAGGACAGAGTCAATGGCTGGAAAGGACTGCATGGAATGATATCAAACTCATCAAACAAGTTTGATACCATTCTATGAACTCCATTCCAGCCATTGTTAGGAGTGGTCATCCCCTCAGCAGTCTCATGTGGGTGTGATAAACGTATGCTTGTGTAGGTTAAACCGGAATACAATAAACAGAAAGCATCTGCATACACTGACAGTTCTCAGATCCTGCATTGCCTGAGTGGAGAAAGTGAAACGCGGGTCTCGTGATGTGATCAAGGGGCGGGCTGACTGGGGGGATTCGATTATCTGGCCCGGGATATCTCGGTGAAGGAGTTTACTCAGAGAGAAAAGTGATTGTATTTGTTTTGTAACCTGGCTGCCTCCCAGGCATGAGCCAGGTGCCCCATTCAAAGGACACGGTGGCAAAGTCTGCTCAAAACAAAAGTAGGCTAGATTAAGCATGTGGTGTAATCAAATTAAATTGTATTGGTCGCATACACATATTTAAATGTGTGTGTGATGGGATATATAGACATTATGGACAGTATGTGGATAGAATATTTAGTATATCTGTAGGATATATTAGTATATAAACAGCAATAGTTGAATAGGATGGCATTGACAAGAATACAGTATGTACATATGAAATTAATAAAACAGTATGTAAACATTATTAAAATGACCAGTGTTCCATTATTAAAGTGACCAGTGATTCCATGTCTACAGTATATACAGTTGAAGTCGGAAGTTTACATACACCTTAGCCAAATACATTTAAACTCAGTATATGGATGGATTAGGTCAGTTAGGGTCACCACTTTATTTTAAGAATGTGAAATGTCAGAATAATAGAAGAGAATGATTTATTTCAGCTTTTATTTCTTTCATCACATTCCCAGTGGGTCAGAAGTTTACAATTAGTATTTGGTAGCATTGCCTTTAAATTGTGTAACTTGAGTCAAAAGTTTTGGGTAGCCTTCCATAAGCTTCCCACAATAAGTTGGGGGTATTTTGGCCCATTCCTCCTGACAGAGCTGGTGTAACTGAGTTAGGTATGTAGACCTCCTTGCTTGCACACACTTTTTTCAGTTCTGCCCACAAAGTTTCTATAGGTTTGAGGTCTGGGCTTTGTGATGGTCACTCTAATACCTTGACTTTGTTGTCCTTAAGCGATTTTGCCACAACTTTGGAAGTATGCTTGGGGTCATTGTCTATTTGGAAGACCCATTTGCGACCAAGCTTTAACTTCCTGACTGATGTCTTGAGATGTTGCTTCAATATATCCACATAATTGTCCTCCCTCATGATGTCATCTATTTCGTGAAGTGCACCAGTCCCTCCTGCAGCAAAGAACCCCCACAACATGATGCTGCCACCCCTGTGCTTCACCGTTGGGATGGTGTTCTTCATCTTGCAAGCCTCCCCTTTTTCCTCCAAACATAACGATGGTCATTATGGACAAACAGTTCTATTTTTGTTTCATCAGACTAAAGGACATTTCTCCAAAAAGTACAATCTTTGTCCCCATGTGCAGTTGCAAACTGTAGTATGGCTTTTTTTACGGCGGTTTTGGAGCAGTGGCTTCTTCCATAGCCTTTCAGGTTATGTTGATATAGGACTCGTTTTACTGTGGATATAGATACTTTTGTACTTGTTTCCTCCAGCTACTTCACAAGGTCCTTTGCTGTTGTTCTGGGATTGATTTGCACTTTTCGCACACCAAAGTATATTCATCTCTAGGAAACAGAACGCGTCTCCTTCCTGAGTGGTAAGACGGCTGCGTGGTCCCATGGTGTTTATACTTGCGTACTATTGTTTGTACAGATGAATGTGGTGCCTTCAGGCATATGGAAATTGCTCCCAAGGATGAACCAGACTTGTTGAGGTCTACACATTTTTTTCTGAGGTCTTGGCTGATTTCTTTTGATTTTCCCATAATGTGAGGTGCTGAGTTTGAAGGTAGGCCTTGAAATACATCCACAGGTACACCTCCAATTGACTCAAATGATGTCAATTAGCCTATCAGAAGCTTCTAAAGCCATGACATTTTTGGGGGTTTTCCAAGCTGTTTAAAGGCACAGTCAACTTAGTGTATGTAAACTTCTGACCCACTGTAATTGTGATACAGTGAATTATAAGTTAAATAATCTGTCTGTAAACAATTGTTGGAAAAATTACTTGTGTCATGTGTAACGGATGTGAAACGGCTAGCTAGTTAGCGGTGGTGCGCGCTAAATAGCGTTTCAATCGGTGACGTCACTTGCTCTGAGACCTTGAAGTAGTGGTTCCCCTTGCTCTGCAAGGGCCGCGCTTTTGTGGAGCGATGGGTAACGATGCTTCGAGGGTGACTGTTGTTGATATGAGCAGAGGGTCCCTGGTTTGCGCCCGGGTATGGGCGAGGGGACGGTCTAAAGTTATACTGTTACACATGCAGAAAGTAGATCTAACTGACTTGCCAAAACTATAGTTTGTTAACAAGAAATTTGTGGAGTGGTTGAAAAACAAGTTTTAATGACTCCAACCTAAGTGTATGTAAACTTCCGACTTCAACTGTACATAGGGCAGCAGCCTCTACGGTGCAGGGTTGAGTAACAAGGTGGTAGCCGGCTAGTGGCAATGACTAAGTTCAGGGCAGGGTACTGGGTGGAGGCCAGCTAGTGATGGCTATTTAACAGTCGGGTGGTCCTTTTTTGGTCTTTTTGGCTTTCCTGTGTCATCAGGCGCTGTAGGTGTCTTGGAAGGCAGGCAGTGTGCCCCTGTGATAAATTGGGCTCTGGAGAGCCCTGCGGTTGCGGGTGGTGCAGTTGCCGTACCAGGCGGTGATACAGCCCGACAGGATGCTCTCAATTTTGCATCTGTAAAAGTTTGTGAGGGTCTTAGGGGCCAAGCCGAATTTCTTCAGCCTCCTGAGTTTGAAGAGATGCTCTTGTGCCGTCTACACCAAACTGTCTGTGTAGGTGGACCATTTGGGATTGTTAGCGATGTGTACGCCGAGAAACTTGAAGCTTTTCACCTTCTCCACTGCCGGCCCATTGGTGTGGATGGGGGCTTGCTCCCTCTGTCTCCTGAAGTCCACGATCAGCTCCTTTGTTTTGTTGACGTTGAGGGAGAGGTTAATTTCCTGGCACCACTCTGCCAGGGCCCTCACCTCCTCCCAGTAGGCTGTTTCGTCATTGTTGGTAATGAGTAGGATTCTGTGTTTTTCCAATGCAAAAGTGATTGCTTTAGATAAAAACGCTTGATCTGCCTTACCAATCAAAACTACTTAGAAAATACTAACATATATTTGGTGGAAAACAAATGTATGTTTCTGGAAGATGCACCATGCTGTCCTGTTTACAACATGACTGAGCAGCGCATTACTGTTGGATTTGAGAAGGGTGCTCCTTCTTTTTTTGCCCGTTCACGTCACGGGCCATAGACCGGTGCACGGTGGTTCAGGTTAATAGAACTCCCTCTGAGTCGGTCTCGAGGAGCTAGGCTGAGCGTATTTCTACTTGTTGTTTTGAAACCGCTAAACACCGACCGGAGGCATTGAGTAGAAGATGGCGGATGTTGAAGGCGATGAAATTAATTCGGCTCTCCCTTCGGCTTCCCGTAATGGACCCGCTGCAGGTTCGGTAGTCGGTACCGGAGTCCAAAATGCTACCCAAGTGACGTCAGGTCCACGAATGGTTAGAATTGTAAAGTCGGAATCAGGATATGGATTCAACGTTCGTGGACAAGTTAGCGAAGGAGGACAACTGCGAAGCATCAATGGGGAATTGTATGCACCTCTTCAGCATGTCAGTGCTGTTTTGCCTGGAGGGGCAGCGGACCGAGCTGGCATATCAAAGGGTGACAGGATTCTGGAGGTGTAAGTCAGATTTCTTTACCCATAATAGAGGCCGTTAGCTGGCTAGCTAGCTACCTCTGGGGAGGACTGGTGCCGCGTTCAAAACAACTGTGAACTCAAATCTCCGACTGGGAAACTCGGAAAAAAGGAGCTCCGACTGGGAAAAATCTATTTGAACGGTCATCCAACTCGGGAATCCGCATCATGCGCGCGTTCAAAACAACTGAGAACTCGGAAAGAACGAGTTCAAATCATGACGTCAGTGGTCTTCAGATCGGGAATTCGGAGCTCTAGAAAGAGGCCCTAGTTCCCGAGTTGCAATTTCGAGTTGTATTTCAAATCGAATTCTTCCAATTTCCCGGTTGGTTTGAACACATGGAAGTCGGAGAGTTCCAAGTTGTTTTGAACGTTGCAATAACTAGACACTTTGCTAAATACCTAACGTTAGCTAGCAAGTTGCTAGCTAGTTAACCTCACTGCAGTAATTGGCTGAAACGTTATCTGTAGCTAGCTAGTACCCATTAGCTAGCTAGCACCCATGCTAATTAGCTAGCAAGCATTTGAATAAACAAATCCAGACCGATAATCATTGCACAAATTTGTGAGTAGTATGTTTTCAAATCATCGCACCACCACCACAAACAATATGATCTTAATAGCTAACTAATTAGCAAGCTAATTTGAGTTCGTTTGCGCAGTCAGTGAGTGATTTTTAACACTTCTCATGAATGTCAGAGTTGTCATTGGTTTCTTGGTAACTTTTGAATCATTTTTTGAAATGGGAGATTAAAAATATAGGGCTCTCTCTGTCTAGCGTACTCATGACTGACAGGATAAATACAGTGAGTAGGTCAGTTATTGTCACTCAACCATCTGTAGACCGACAGTTCAACTCAACTGTGTGTGAAATGGGGGTTTTACTCAGTCTGACAGTCTACCATAGTGGGGGGGGGGGGGGGGGGGGGTAGCCTGGTTATGTAGCCAGTCAATCATGCTTTGAAGTGTTTGTTTGCCCTATTTCTGAGTGTATTTGTGTGCAAGTCAGTGTGCCTGGGTGGAGTTGATACAGGAAAACCCGGACCCTCGTTTTGAAAACATTTTGGGGCAAGGCCATCACCTCTAATTAGGAAAATATAATTTTAATCATAACATCAGAGGAGGGAATTAACTTCTCATACCTTCCTAAAAAAGTTGCAAAGGAAACGGTCTTCCTTCAATACATTACTCAGTTTATGTAATTGCAGAAGCAGTGCAGTCTGTTCAGGGCACAGATTTTTCTTTTGCGTATTAGTTTGCCTTACTCTTGAGGAACAAGAAAATGGAAATGATACCAAGCTTTTCTCGGTCAATGACAAACGAGAAAGAATGAGGAACGTGATCGACAACTTGCTGAGGCATCGAAAGGGTATTTCTACTTCCAAATGGCACCCTATTCCCTATGTAGTGCACTATGGGCCCTGGTCAAAAAGAGTGCACTATATAAGGGATAGGGTGATATTGGGACGTAAACCTTTGTCTTCCTAACGGTATGTTTTTATCCATCAACTAGCCACTTTGCCTGTGTCGTATGATAAGTAGTGCTCATGTGTCACATTAATCAGCCACTACTGCTTCCCCAGCAATTGGAAATAAACCTGATGTGTGTAGTCAAGTTATTCCCCTAGTGCCTACACCTCTAGCTCACGTCAGTGGATCAGGCTTGAAGGTTAGTTAGTTTGTTTACGCATGCACACTTGCTGTTTTACTAGATGGCTTTAGGCTGTTGTCAATCCCTACTTATTTATTGATTGAGGGAAACCTAAAAGTTATGCAATGTTTTATTTTGCAATTTCTATTAATTTAGATCCACCCTTGTCAATGAGTGAAAAATTCTCATGAAGTAGTCAGAAGTTGGCCAACTCTCTTGGTACTGCCCCCCCCTTTTCTTCTTTTTTTTAAAACCTTATTCCAATTCAGTTCACCTACCTTCACGTTTCCATGAATGGTATTCATGAGATTAATTTGGCAGATGCTACAGAACTGTTTTTCTGATTGATAGATGGATCAAGGCTCCATCAAAGCTGTGATGTGGAGAGGGGTTAGCCTACATCTCCCTATATCCCTTTTCTTTCCCCCGCGGTCCCCTCTTTATCCCCCGGTCCCCTCCTTTGTCCCCCTGAATAAGCTTGAGGAAAGTTCCCAATACAGACTCGTTTTCAGCCAGCTACGTTTTCCACTTCATATTAAATAGGGTACTTTTTATTTAAAAGGTTTAATTCGCTAGTCTGTCTAGCCCTCTCTTGCTAGAATGAACGATATACAGTGGGGCAAAAAAGTATTTAGTCAGCCACCAATTGTGCAAGTTTTCCCACTTAAAAAGATGAGAGAAACCTGTAATTTTCATCATAGGTACACTTCAACTATGACAGACAAAATGAGAAAAAAAATCCAGAAAATCACATTGGAAGATTTTTAATGAATTTATTTGCAAGTTATGGTGGAAAATAAGTATTTGGTCACCTACAAACAAGCAAGATTTCTGGCTCTCACAGACCTGTAACTTCTTCTTTAAGAGGCTCCTCTGTCCTCCACTCGTTACCTGTATTAATGGCACCTGTTTGAACTTGTTATCAATATAAAAGACACCTGTCCACAACCTCAAACAGTCACACTCCAAACTCCACTATGGCCAAGACCAAAGAGCTGTCAAAGGACACCAGAAACAAAATTGTAGACCTGCACCAGGCTGGGAAAACTGAATCTGCAATAGGTAAGCAGCTTGGTTTGAAGAAATCAACTGTGGGAGCAATTATTAGGAAATGGAAGACATACAAGACCACTATCACCCTCGATCTGGGGCTCCATAAAATGATCCCACCCCGTGGGGTCAAAGTGATCACAAGAACGGTGAGCAAAAATCCCAGAACCACACAGGGGGACCTAGTGAATGACCTGCAGAGAGCTGGGACCAAAGTAACAAAGCCTACCATCAGTAACACACTACGCCGCCAGGGACTCAATTCCTGCAGTGCCAGACGTGTCCCCCTGCTTAAGTCGGTACATGTCCAGGCCCGTCTGAAGTTTGGTAGAGAGCATTTGGATGATCCAGATGAAGATTGGGAGAATGTCATATGGTAAGATGAAACCAAAATAGAGCTTTTTGGTAAAAACTCAACTCGTCGTGTTTGGAAGACAAAGAATGCTGAGTTGCATCCAAAGAACACCATACCTACTGTGAAGCATGGGGGTGGAAGCATCATGCTTTGGGGCTGTTTTTCTGCAAAGGGACCAGGGCGACTGATCAGTGTAAAGGAAAGAATGAATGGGGCCATGTATCGTGAGATTTTGAGTGAAAACCTCCTTCCATCAGCAAGGGCATTGAAGATGAAATGTGGCTGGGTCTTTCAGCATGACAATGATCCCAAACACACCGCCCGGGCAACGAAGGAGTGGCTTTGTAAGAAGCATTTCAAGGTCCTTGAGTGGCCTAGCCAGTCTCCAGATCTCAACCCCATAGAAAATCTTTGGAGGGAGTTGAAAGTTTGTGTTGCCCAGCAACAGCCCCAAAACATCACTGCTCTAGAGGAGATCTGCATGGAGGAATGGGCCAAAATACCAGCAACAGTGTGTGAAAACCTTGTGAAGACTTACAGAAAACGTTTGACCTCTGTCATTGCCAACAAAGGGTATATAACAAAGTATTGAGATAAACTTTTGTTATTGACCGAATACTTATTTTCCACCATAATTTACAAATAAATTCATTAAAAATCCTACGATGTGATTTTCTGGATTTTTTTTCCTAATTTTGTCTGTCATAGTTGAAGTGTACCTATGATGAAAATTACAGGCCTCTCTCATCTTTTTAAGTGGGAGAACTTGCACAATGGGTGGCTGACTAAATACTTTTTTGTCCAACTGTACATCTTATAGCGATCTATTGATAGGATAGGTGCCTTTTTGTCACAAAGTGAGTGATGACAGGGAAACACAGCAGAGAGGAAGAGGTGAAGCATTTCTATGTGCATATTTTGGACCTAAGCTTGTCTCCTGCCTTCCCGCCTTTGGGACAACGACTCCCATTGTTAGGGTGGAGACGTGAGCATATAATTTATATACAGATCTCTAGATGCAGTTGAATTTCTTTACACGGAGGGGAGAGAGCATGATGCTTGTGAATTTGTATGTCCCATGCAATGTAATTGGTAACCATGAGTCAAAATCCACAACTTAGCTACGCAGCGTCATGGAGCATAGTAGGCTATTTATTGTGTGTGGACTGACAACTGAACAGCAAGTGTTGACTAGTTTATAAAAGGTGAACTAACTGAACAAAGTTGATCTCCTATATCCTTTTGCCATTCATGAATCATGAAACGTGGTTATGTCTATGGTATCATATCGGGACTAGTATACCAAAGGATTTCTTAAGTTTCCTTTCCTAGGATGTCTGGGCTTGCCAGACAGTGACGCTGAAGTGGGTGACTCTCGTCACTCAGTGTAAGCTCCTGAATTGGCATCGGTGGGAGAGCCTTTTATTTGGCTCCCAAATTTGCACAGGCTACAGGTAGACTTAGGATTTTGGCGATTATCTGCAGATAAATTATGAAAATAATTGATGACGATGGTGAATCATCATTGCAGGAATAATGGTTCGAGGAGTGTATAATTGAGTGGTACCCCACTCTACGTATTTTAGTGATTTGTGACCCACCGACACTGCCCCGGTTAGAATGGGAATAAAGCAGCCCAAGAGTTCACGCAAACTTTATTTAAACAAACTGATAAAGATGAACATGGGGATGGTAGTGGTTCTGTAATGGACAGAAACGGAGGTAATGAATACAACAGGGCACATATGCAAAGGACTGTATAGATTGCATATGCTACCTGCAGAGTATTACACAGTTAACGCAGAGGGGCAACATGCAATAGTAGTAACTATGAAGAACAATATACAAATGTCACACAACTCACTTTTGGCACACACACCATCCCACAAGTCCAGATATGAATGAGTCCAGCTGTTGTTGTGCAGGACAGAGATGAGCTTGCTGCTCTCTGACTGCTTGAAGTATTGTGTGACCTGCAGAGTCAAGAGGATGGGCAGCTGTCCGGCCCCTAGTAACCTCCCTAGCAAACTATCAAGGCACAGGTCACACACATCAGAGAGTTTGAGAAGCATGTTTATGGTACTCCCTAGATTCTCAGGCTCCGGTCGTGGGTAATGGGAGTGTGCAGCTCAGGGTTGTGAGGTGCTGATAAGTCACCGGCAGGGAATTTGTAACAGCCACCCCTAAATATGAGCAACATACAAAATAAGTAATTCCACGCTCGAATGTCAGTCTAGAGCCTATTGGTCCCAAGGTAGGTCTGGGCCCCCCATCAGAGGTAGGCAAGGAGCAGCAGCGGTTCCTCAACTGAGGCAGGAATGTCCCCTAGTGCAGGAACCAGAGGAGGACCCAGAGCAGGCCCCAACGGTAAACTTGAGGCCAGATCAGGCGGCAGTGCTGGTGAGCCCAGGGCAGATGGTGGATCAGCTCGGACACCAGAAGCAGGAATAGGTAGTGCCCCTGGGACAGGACACTGGGGGGGGAGTGTGAGGTCTGGTGTGTCCCCCACTGTCACATCTGGAGTTGAGTCCAGAGGCAGCAGGACTGAACCTGGATCGGGTGTTGCACGCTGGGCAGGTGCATCCTGGACATGCTGAATGGGACCAGGGCAATGGCTGGGTCAGGTGAAGCTGTTCTGTCAGTAACTGGTGGCTGGGTCTCTCCATGGGCCCAGGTCAGGGCTGGAACTGTCATCGGAGGTAGCAGCAGACGGGTCCGGTGCTTCTGCAGGATTCCATAGTTCAGGGACAGGCGGTGAGGAATAGGGTCCGGTCAGCAATAGGTTTACTACCGCTTGGCGATGCAGGCCGAGCCAGGGAGAGGGTTCCCCCAGAGTTCGCCGTGCTGCCAAAGAAGCAGAATACTAAAGTCACAGTCGTAGTCGGTAATGTTGCTGGGGTTGGAGAGGGCTCCCCTGACCGGAGGAAGCCCGGGATCTGGTCTGCTATTTGAAGATGCAAAGATCTATTCTGCTCCATACGAACCATATGTTCTTCCTGTACTTCACTCCCATAGGCTCCATAGAAGGGGTATAATCCACATGGTATTAGTCCACTGTATACCCCGGAGCCATACTCCACTAGACTGCAGGTAGGCAGTATGGAAAGTGCCCTGTATGACCTGCAGAGTCACGAGGATGGGCAGATTTCCGCCCCCTTAGGTTGCTAGGGAGGTTACTATCAGGGCACACGTCACCCAGGTCAGAGAGTTTGAGAAGCAAGTTTAGGGTACTCCCTAGACTCTCAGGCTATGGTCCTAGGGAATAAGGACCTGAGTGTGGCGATAAGCCCGGCAGGGAATTCGTAACAATCTATGTATGATAATTAGGGCCCTCATCGAATCCAGGCATTAAAACGGAAGTGTTGACTTTAGTAGTGCATCCACTAAATGTATTGAAAATGTATTAATTATATTTCCTGCAACTTTCTGAAGAGGCAATGAGAATGTGTGTGGGGGGGGTCTAATACTTTGTGTAGCTGTTAGCGATGATGCTGGTGATAAGGTTTCCCCAAAAAATCTTCTCAATTAAATGTTACCTACAAAGTAGCCTGTGCTGACCTGTCAGAATGATATCATGATAATTTATCAATCCAGTGGGTATTTGTTTTGCAAACACTATCAAATGTGCACTACAAAAACACAGCTAAACAGCCTCTTGCTAGGTGTGCACTTCAATTAAAGGGTAACTACACCTAAAAGTCAACATTTCTCAAGTTTAAGTGTTGTTGTGGACTTTTGATTTTTAAGAGCAAAAACCTGTGAAAAAAGGAAACCTAAAACAAAACCTTACATTTTTCGAGATAATGTGGGATATTTAATTTGTCTTAATAAAATACACAATTTGAAGAACAAACATCATTGTGACAGTTTCATATCTTGCAGTAAAAACTTTAATCTCGAGGAGGTGTTAAAGGTTTAATGTTCTCTTACATAGAAAATAGTCCTGATCTTATAGGCCAGGAGTGTCAAAGGTTACTAAAATGAATAAGTAATGATGGAAACAGTGTGTGGCAGGCAGGCAGGCGCTCCCCTGCCCTCCCTCAACCCCCTTGGTACTCAGAGGCAGATTAGCCGAGACACCTGATGCTGCTGCCATCTGGCCTCAGCATCGTGCGTTAAGGAGGGAGGCTTGTCACCACTAGGTAAACTTGTAGGGCGTCAGGTAGCCTAGCTGTTAGCGTGCTAGTCCAGTAACCGAAAGGTCGCTGGTTAGAATACTCACGCCGACGTGGTGAAAAATCTGTCTGTGCCCTTGAGCAAGGCACTTAACCCTATTTTGCTCCAGCGGCGCTGTAATACTATTGCTGACCCTGTAAAACAAAATATTTTCACTGCACCTATCCGGTGTGTGACAATAAAACACAGTGCATTCGGAAAGTATTCAGACCCCTTGACTTTTTCCACATTTTGTTACGTTACAGCCTTATTCTAATTAAAAAAAAACAAAAACAATTATCCACTCATCAATCTACACACTACCCCATAACGACAGCATAAACAGGTTTGCAGAGATTGTTGCTAATTTATTAAAAATAAATTTCACATTTACATAAGTATTTAGACCTTTTACTCAGTACTTTGTTGAAGCCCCTTGGGCAGCGTTTACAGCCACGGGTCTTCTTGTGCTAAGCTTGTAGCGTCAAACCCACCTGTATTTGGAGTTTCTCCATTCTCTGCAGATCCTCTCAAACTCTGTCCGGTTGGATGTGGAGCGTCGCTACACAGCTATTTTCAGGTCTCTCCAGAGATGTTTGATCGGGTTCAAGTCCAGGCTCTGGCTGGGCCACTCAAGGACATTGAGACTTGTCCCGAAGCCACTCCTGCATTGTCGTGGCTGTGTGCTTCGAGTCGTTGTCCTGTTGGAAGGTGAACCTTCGCCCCAGTCTGAGGTCCTGAGCACTCTGGATTAGGTTTTCATTGTGGATTTCTCTGTACATTTACTCTGTTCATCTTTCCCTCGATCTTACTAGTCTCCCAGTCCCTGCCGCTGAAAAATATCCCTACAGCATGATGCTGCCACCACCATGTTTCACCTTCGGGGTGGTATTGGGGACCTTCAATGCTGCAGACATTTTTTGGTTCCCTTCCCCAGATCTGTGCCTCGACACAATCCTGTCTCGGAGCTCTACAGACAATTCCTTCGACCTCATGGCTTGGTTTTTGCCCTGACATGCACTGCCAACTGTGGGATCTTATATAGATGTGTGTGCCTTTCCAAATCATGTCCAATCAATTGAATTTACTACAGGTGGACTCCAATCAAGTTGTAGAAACATCTCAAGGATGAACAATGGGAACAGGATGTACCCGAGCTCGAGTTTTAAGCATATTTATATAAAATAAGGTATTTCTGTTTTTTAAATAAATGTGCAAACAATTTAAACGTTTTGCTTTGTCATTATGGAGTATTGTGTGTAGATTGATGAGGAAAAACATGCATTTGATCAATTTTAGAATAAGGCTGTAATGTAACAAAATGTGGAAAAAGTGAAGGGGTCTGAATACTTTCTGAATGCACTGTCTATATACAGTACCAGTTAAAAGTTTGGACACCTAGTCATTCAAGGGTTTTTATTTTATTTTCATACATTGTAGAATAATAGCGAAGGCAAACTATTAAATTGTGTTAAACAAATCCAAATATATGTTATATTTAGGATTCTTCAAAGTAGCCACCCTTTGCCTTGATGACAGCTTTGCACACTCTTGGCATTCTTTCAACCAGCTTCACCTGGAATGCTTCTCCAACAGTCTTGAAAGAGTTCCCACATATGTTGAGCACTTGTTGGCTGCTTTTCCTTCACTCTGCGTTCCAACTCATCCCAAACCAATTGGGTTGAGGTCGGATGATTGTGGAGGCCAAGTAACAGACACATCTCAACATCAACTTGAGATGGTTTTGGATCAGTTGGACCGCAGAGTGAAGGTAAAGCAGCCAACAAGTGCTCATCATGTGTGAGAACTCCTTCAAGACTGTTCAAAAAGCATTCCAGGTGAAGCTGGTTGAGATAATGCAAGAGTGTGCAAAGCTGTCATCAAGGCAAAGGGTGGCTACTTTAACGTTTCTCATATAAAATATATTTTGATTCAACACTTTTCTTTTTGGTTACTACATGACTACATATGTGTTATTTCATAGTTTTGATGTCTTCACTATTATTTTACAATGTAGAAAATATTAAAAAGAAAGAAAAAACATTTAATGAGTAGGTGTCCAAACTTTTGACTGGTACTATATATATTGTGTTTTATTTTATTTTTTACTATTTTTTATATATATATATATATATATATGGAATCGATAGCGAGAGACTCACTGCTCAGCCAACATTGGAAAGAGATGTATATCAGGGGTGAAAGTTTGGCAGGTTACAGAGCTAGACAGAATAAAGCAAACGTGTATAATTTCAGAGAAGGTGTTGGAGGATAGGTCTAACCAAAACACTACCACTATTAACGGACATAACATGAGCACCGACTGATCCCGTCCCACCATCTCTCACTCTGCGTCCCACAGTAATGGTGTGAGCGTGGAGGGGGCCACCCACAAGCAGGTGGTGGATCTGATCCGGGCCGGGGAGAGGGAACTGGTGCTTTCTGTGCTGTCTGTGCCGCCCCAGGAGGCAGACGGTCTTGAGGCCGGGGATGAGAGCGCCGCCCAGCTCAGCTATGACTACAGCGACAAGCAGGCCGTGCCCATCTCCATCCCCACATTCAAGCACGTGGAGCAGCACGCCGAGAGGTTTGTGGTGAGTAAAAAATACATAGTTTATGGGGAGGTTTCTGGCTGGCCTTGTTTACTAGAGAATGACTAAACTTTTCTAAAAGCCCAATGTGTCTTTTGCAGTGCCAAGTTCGGCCATGCCAAAATGTGTAGGCCTTTGTCAGTAATCACGTACACAATGCGACCTACACTGAGTGTATCAAACATTAGGAACACCTTCCTAATATTAAGTTGCACCCCCCCCCTTTTGCCGCCAGAACCTCCTCAATTTGTCAGCAAATGGACTCTACAAGGTGTTGAAAGCATTCCACAGGAATGTTGACTCCAATGCTTCCCACAGTTGTCAAGTTGGCTGGATGTCCTTTGGGTGGTGGATCATTCTTGACACACATGGGAAACTGTTAAGCGTGATACCCAGCAGCGTTGTAGTTCTTGACACAAGCCAGTGCACCTGTCACCTACCATACCCTGTTCAAAGACAGACGTTTTTGGTCTTTCCACCTCACCGTTCTGAATGGCAAACACACCAATACTCTGATGTTCGTTTTGCCCCATACATAATGCTTTGTATTCAGGACATAAAGTTAATTTCTTTGCAGTTTTACTTCAGGGCCTTATTGCAAACAGGATGCATGTTTTGGATAATTTTTATTGTACAGGCTGTAATTTTTTTATGCCGTCATTTAGGTTAGTATTGTGATATGACTACAATGTTGTTGATCCATCCTCCATTTTCTCCTATCACAGCCATTGTTTTAAAGTCACCACTTCTTGAGCCGTTTCTGGTAACTGAGTTAGGAATGACACCTGTATCTTTGTAGTAACTGGTGTATTGATAACTTCACCATGCTCAAAGGGATATCTTTAAAAATAAAATGTTTTAACCAATCTACCAATTGGCCCTTTGCGAGTCATTGGAAAACCTCCCTAACCACTATTATTGAACATGGAATGAGTCCCCAAAAAATAATGAAACAAATTCTTACTCCTGAACTGATTTAGGCTTGCCATACCAAAGGGGTTGAATACTTATTGACTCAAGACATTTCAGATTTCATTTTTTATTATTTTGTAAAAATGTCTAAAAACATAATTCCACTTTGACATTATGGAGTATTGTGTGTAGGCCAGTGACACATTATTTAGATTAAATCCATTTTAAATTCAAGCTGTAACCCAACAAAATGTGGAAAAAGTGAAGTGGTGTGAATACTTTCTGAAGGTGAGTGTGCATAGGGTCAGTGCAAGATAATGAATGGTTACCGGGACTAACTATTTAGCAGTTTTATGGCTTGGCGGTAGTAGCTGTCGCACCGCCCTCTGTAGCGCTTTGCAATCAACGGCGGTGCATTTGTCAAACCAAGCAGGGATGCAGCCAGTCAAAATGCTCTCGATGGTGCAGCTGTAGAAATTTGAGGATCCGAGGGCCCATGCCAAATATTTTTTTTTGGGGGGGGAGAGGCGCTGCCATGCTCTCTTCATGACTGTGCAGGTTCCTGTGGACTAAGGCTGTTACGGTGACAGTATTACCGCCACACCAGCGGTCACGAGTCAAATTCCACGTGACCGTTTAGTCACATAACTGGGTTTCTCCAAAACTGCGCTCTGATGCTGCTGATGGTCATTAGTATTCTACCAAACTGTCAACCTGCCAGTCGCTTATGTAGCCTAGCCCATAGTCTTATGTTTTGATACGGTGTGTATCACAACTTAGTGAAACATGTTCTTATAAGCCCAGTCATTACGCAATCGCAATGGTGGAAAGTAAAGAACCCTTAGTAGAAAAGGACTTAAGTGAAAGTCACCCAGTAAAATACTTCTTGAGTAAAAGTACATGTAATTGCTCAAATATACATATTTATCAAAAGTAAATATTATTTAATATTCCTTATATTAAGCAAACCAGATGGCACGGTTGGCTTTTTATTTATTTGTAGATTATTATTTTTTTGCGGATAGCCAGAGGCACACTCCAACACCATTTACAAACAAAGCATTTCTGTTTAGTGAGTCCACCAGATCAAAGGCAGCAAGGATGACCAGGTAGGTTCTCTTGATAAGTGAGTGAATAAGTGCTAAGCATTCGAAATGTAACGAGCTGTCAGGGAAAAAGTATGGAGTAAAAAGTAGTAGTAAAAGTTGCTAAATGTGCATTAAAGATACCACCCAAAAAACTAATTAGCACTTTAAAGTAATTTTTCTTAAGTACACGATTTGTGTAATTGCATGTGAAAACAGAGTTTTGACTGGCCACTATTTAAGAGGATCCCAGCTTTCATATGCTGCAATATTTATTGCTCAATTCTTAAAATGAAGCACATTCATCCACTTTCCAAAGACGCCACGTGAGTTTCAAGTTTGGGGAAGCTAATTTTCACCATTAAAAATTCATCTTTTTTTTTACTAAAAATATAAACGCTACATGCAACAATTTTTAATCCATTTTAGAATAAGAATAAGGCAGTAACGTAACAAAATGTGTGTGATGTCAAGGGGTTTGAATACTTTCTGAATGCACTGTGTATGTACAGTGCATTTGGAAAGTATTCCGAACCCTTGACTTTTTCCACATTTTGTTACCTTACAGCCTTATTCTAAAATGGATTAAAATATTTTTTCCCCCTCATCAATCTACACACTACCCAATCATGACAAAGCATAAACAGTTCTTTAGAAATTGTTGCTAATTTAATACAATATTTTTATATCACATTTACGTAAGTATTTAGACTCTTTACTCAGTACTTTGTTGAAGCACCTTTGACAGTGATTACAGCCTCGAGTCTTCTTGGGTATGACGCTACAAGCTTGGCACACCTGTATTTGGGGAGTTTCTCCCATTCTTCTCTGCAGATCCTCTCAAGCTCTGTCAGGTTGGGTGGGGAGCTTGGCTCTGGCTGGTTCACTCAAGGACATTCAGAGACTTGTCCCTGAAGCCTCTCCTGCGTTGTCTTGGCTGTGTGCTTAGGGCATTGTCCTGTTGGAAGGTGAACCGTCACCCCAGTCTGATGTTGTGAGCTCTCTGGAGCAAGTTTTCATCAAGGATCTCTCTCCGTACTTTGCTTCGTTCATCTTTCCCTCAATGCTGACTAGTCTCTCAATCCCACATAATGAATTTGGACCAAAGGACAGATTTCCACCGGTCTAATGTCCATTGCTCGTGTTTCTTGGACCAAGCAAGTCTCTTCTTATTGGTTTCTTTTCAGCAATTTGACCATGAAGCCTGATTTGACGCAGTCTCCTCTGCCCAGTTGATGTTGATGTGTCTCTTACTTGAACTCTGAAGCATTTATTTGGGCTGCAATTTCTGAGGCTGTTAACTCTAATGAACTTCTCTGCAGCAGAGGTAACTCTGGGTCTTCCTTTCCTGTGGCGGTCCTCATGAGAGCCAGTTTCTTCATCAGCGCTTGGTTTTTGTGACTGCACTTGAGACATTTTCCAGATTGACTGACCTTCATGTCTTAAAGTAATAGACTGTCGTTTCTCTTTGTTTATTTGAGCTGTTCTTGCCATAATATGGACTTGGTCTTTTACCAAATAGGGCTATCTTCTGTTTACCAACCCTACCTTGTCACAACGCAACTGATTGGCTCAAACCCATTAAGGAAAGACATTCCACAAATGTACTTTTTAACTTCTCTAAGGTAGGGGGCATAGGCACACCTGTTAATTCGAATGCATTCCAGGTGACTACCTCATGAAGCTGGTTGAGAAAATGCCAAGAGTGCAAAGCTGTCATCAAGGCTACTTTGATGAATCCCAAAAATGAAATATATTTTGATTTGTTTCACACTTTTTCGTTACTGCATGATTCCATATTATTTAGTTTGTGATGTCTTCACTAATATTCTACAATGTAGAAAAAAGTCTAAATAAAGAAAATCCCTGGAATGGGTAGGTGTGTCCAAACTTATTTTTTTATTTAACCAGGTAGGCTAGTTGAGAACAAGTTCTCATTTACAACTGCGACCTGGCCAAGATAAAGCAAAGCAGTGCGACAAAAACAACAACGCAGAGTTACACATGGGATAAACAAACGCACAGTCAATAACACAATAGAAAAATCTGTATACTGTTTGTGCAAATTAAGTAAGGAGGTAAGGCAATAAATAGGCCAATAGTAGCGAAGTAATTACAATTTAGCAATTTACACTGGAGTGATATGTGCAGATGTGCAAGTAGAAATACTGGTGTACAAAAGAGCAGGAAAAACAAATATGGGGATGAGGTTGGTAGTTGGTGGTGTACAACTTTTGACGTGTGTGTGTGTGTGTGTCTGTTGTGGGGATTGGAAATGATGCAGACAATTACATTGATGAAAGCTACAATCTGTCTGCAATATTAAAGCTGATCTACCACCTAAAAAAATATAAAACTACAAATGTTTTTCTAGGCACATTGGTGTTCCCAAATTAAGTCCAGGTCACACAACAAAATATTTAGAAGCATATGCAACCAAAATGGTCACACTTTAGAGCCCTGTGTACATGTCTCATCTTTTCCAAGTGAATACTGTGCATAATTTCCCCTGTGTTCTGTCATATGCCACCTTACCGCTCACCTCGGTCTGTTCCCTACAGGTGTACAACGTGTACATGTCGGGCAGGCAGCTGTGCTCCAAGCGCTACCGGGAGTTTGCTATCCTGAACCAGAACCTGAAGAGGGAGTTTGCCAGTTACACCTTTCCCAAGATCCCAGGGAAGTGGCCCTTCTCCCTGTCTGAGCAGCAGCTGGACACACGCCGCAGGGGCCTGGAGGAGTACCTGGAGAGAGGTGAGAGAGAGAAGGAAGCAAAGGTAGAGAAAGAGGTAGAGTGTACCTGTAGAGAATTGAGGAGAGTTAAGGAAAAAACTTAAGGATGGCAACTTAATTCCCTTCAATGATGTGTAATGGACATGCAGATAGTGCCTATAGCGCCAACACCACAGGTATTACACATAGAGATGTGTATATATTACGTTCTATTTCATTCTGTGGTATTACACCCCTTCCATATGTCAGTGCTGGAGATCAGTTGAGGAGAGATGAAAAACAGCACGTGCTTTATTTTTGGAATGCCTGTGTGAGTTAATTAGAGGAACAAGTAGCACAGAAATCTGAGTTTTTGGAGAAGTGAGAAACCACGTATGCTGTAATGCAGTGTGTCGAACTCCAAGATAGCTCAATCTCCTGCAGACAGATGGCAAATCATTGCAATACTTGTGGAATGCCCTGGAATGTGTATGTACCGGTAATATAACTGCAGTGCACATTGTGTCCAACTTCAAGTGTGCACGTGAATGCAATATGGTAAGATGACCTTTTGCTCTCTCTGTTTCTCTTATTTTCTCCTTCTGTAGTTTGTTCAGTACGGGTGATTGGTGAGAGTGACATCATGCAGGAATTCCTTTCTGAATCAGATGAGGTACGTTTGTGCAGACCGTTTCCGTAGCTCCAGGAGAGCATCTTAAAACACACACTGATACTCACCTTTCCTTTCTCTGTCAGAATTACAATGGCGTTTCAGACGTGGAGCTGCGGATAGCCCTGCCAGACAAGACCATCATCTCTGTCAGGGTGCGCAAGAACAGCACAACTGACCAAGTCTACCAGGTATAGAACTGTTTTTATAGAGAAGTTCCTCACTTGTAGTCAAATATATGCTGACCACCAAACCGGGCGCGCGCGCACGCATGTTGATTTTTGTATCCCGACACCAGACGTGATCAGGACACCCAGGTTGAAGTATCAAAACAAACTCTGAACCAATTATATTAATTTGGGGACATGTCGAAAAGCATTAAACATTTATGGCAATTTAGCTAGCTAGCTTGCTGTTACTAGCTAATTTGTCCTGGGAGATAAACATTGGGTTGTTATTTTACCTGAAACGTCCTCTACTCCGACAACAGATAAAACGGTAAACCGAATTCCTTTCTCGTCATCTCCTCCTTCCTCAGGCTTCTTTTTTACTTCTTTGGCGGTTGACAACCAACTTTACGGGGCGTTACTACAACCGACTGGTGGAGTGTGGATGTCAGTTCATCTTTCAATCACCCACGTGGGTATATGCTCCTAAACACCAATGAGGGGATGGCACGTGGGTATATGCTCTTAAAAACCAATGAGAAGATGGGAGAGGCCTTGCAGCGCGTTGAGTGTCACAAATAGAACCTATTTCTATTTTAGCGCCTGGTCACGCAGACGCTCGCAAGCAGTGCGGGTGCAATGACTGAATAACATGTATGTGTACATTTATTTTGCGACGCGAGCGGTAAGGTCAGCATGTGTAACCATTTTGGTTGCATATGCTCCTAAATATTGTGCTGTGCGACCTGAAATGTTATTTTGGGAGCAACTGTGCGCCAAAAAAAAAACCACCCAGATAATTGTTGTAATGATTAGGTTTCGCTGTACCGTTGATACCGAGTGCCCCTTAGAAATTGGTCTCTGCCTAGAAAACTGCTCGAACTAGCCTTTTTATTCAAGCCATTATTAGAGGGACAGCACAAAGCACGAACAAGGTCGAGAGGGAGAGGAGTTGGCAGCCCCCGATGGTACCACTGGACACCGGTGCTATGGTGCTGGCATTTTCCACCTCTCAAAACATACTGCTAATAAAGTTAACAAAGCACTAACTAGTTTAGCTAGCTACTGTAATGAATAGCTACAGTGCCTTCAGTATGTATTTGCACCCCTCGACTTTTTCCACATTTTGTTGTTACAGCCTGAATTTAAAATGGATTCATTTGACATTTTGTATCACTGGCCTATACACAATACCCCATAAGTGGAATTATGTTTTTCCAAATGTTTTGTCCATAAGTATTCAACCCCTTTTGTTATGGCAAGCCTAAATAAGTTCAGGAGTAAACTTTTGATTAACAAGTCACAAGTTGCATGGACTCTGTGTGCAATAAGTGTTTATTATTTTTTAATGACTACCTCGTCTCTGTACCCCATACATACTGTAAGGTCCCTCAGTTGATCATTGAATTTCAAACACAGATTCAACTACAAAGACCAGGGATGTTTTCCAATGCCTCGCAAAGATGAGCACTTATTCGTAGATGGATAAAAAAAACAGACATTGGATATTCCTTTGCGCATGGTGAAGTTATTTTATCTTTGGATGGCGTATCAATACACCTTCACTACAAAGATACAGGCGTCCTTCCTAACTCAGTTGCCAGAGAGGAAGGAAACTGCTCAGGGATTTCACCATGAGGCCAATGGTGACTTTAAAACAGTTAGAGTTTATTGGCTGTGATAGGAGAAAATTGAGGAAGGATCAAGAACATTGTAGTTACTCTGCAATACTAACCTAATTGACAGAGTGAAAAGAAGGAAGCCTGTACAGAATATTCCAAAACATGCATACAGTTTGCAACAAGGTACTAAAGTAATACTTACTGTGAAAAATGTGACAAAGCAATTCACTTTTTGTCCTGAATATAAAGTGTTATGTTTGGGGCAAATCCACTACAACACATTACTGAGTAGTGCACTCTATATTTTCAAGAATAGTGGTGGCTGCATCATGTTATGGGTGTGCTTGTAATTGTTAAGAACTAGGGAGAATTTCAGGGTAAAACATATTAAGGAATGGAGCTAATCACAGGCAAAATCCTAGAGGAAAACCTGGAACAGTATGCTTTCCACCAGACCCTGGGAGATGAATTCACTTTCAACAGGACAATAACCTAAAACACAAGGCTCAATATACACTGGAGATGCTTACCAAGATGACATTGAATGTTCCTGAGTGGCCTAGTTTTGACTTACACGGAGTGTACAAAACATTGCTCTTTCCATGACAGACTGACCAGGTAAATCCAGGTGAAACTAGGATCCCTTGTTGATGTCCACTTCAATCTGTGTAGATGAAGGGGAAGGATTTTTAAGCCTTGATAAAATTGAGACATGGATTGTGTGTGTGTGCCATTCTGTGATTGAAGTGCCTTTGAACAGGTTATGGTAGTAGGTACCAGGCACACCAGTTTGAGTGTGTCAAGAACTGCAACGCTGCTGGTTTTTTCACGCTCAACATTTTCTCTGTGTGTATCAAGAATTGTCCACCAGCCAACTTGACACTTGTGGGAAGCATTGTCAACATGGGTCAGCATTCCTGTGGAACAATTTTGACACCTTGTAGAGTCCATGCCCTGACGAATTGAGACTGTTCTGAGGGCAAAAGGGGGTCAAACTCAATACTAGGAAGGTGATAATCAGTAAATTAGACATTGAAGTTGAACTCTGTAAGAATATTGCATCTACAGTGCATTCAGGAAGTATTCAGACCCTTTTTTCCCACATTTTGTTATGTTACAGCCTTATTCTAAAATTGATCAAATTTTGATCAAATTTGATTGATAAAATTCTCTCACCAATCTTCCCACAATATCCCATAATGACAAAGCAAAACGTTATTTTTTTTATTTTTGCAAATGTATTAAAAATGTTACTGAAATATTACATTTACATAAGTATTCAGACCATTTACTCAGTACTTTGTTGAAGCACCTTTGTCAGCGATTACAGCCTCGAGTGTACTTTGGTATGACACTACAAGCTTGGCACACCTGTATTTAGGTGGGGGGGGGGGTACTGCAGATCCTCTCAAGCTCTGTCAGGTTGAATGGGGAGCGTTGCTGCACAGCTATTTTCCGGGTCTCTCCAGAGATGTTTGGTTGGGTTCAAGTTCGGGCTCTGGCTCTGGCTGGGCCACTCAAGGATATTCAGAGACTTGTCCCGAAGCCACTCTTGCATCGTCTTGGCTGTGTGCTTAGGGTCGTTGTACTGTTGGAAGGTGAACATTCACCCCAGTTTGAGGTCCTGAGTGCTCTGGAGCAGGTTTTCATCAAGGATCTCTCTACTTTGTTCCTTTCATCTTTCCCTCTATGCTGACTAGTCTCCCAGTCCTTTTTGCCACTGAATAACATCCCCACAGCATGATGATGCTGCCACCACCATGCTTCACAGTTGGGATGGTGCCAGGTTTCTTCCAGATGTGACGCTTGGCATTCAGGCCAAAGAGTTCAATCTTAGTATCATCAAATCAGAGAATATTGTTTCTCATGGTCTGAGAGTCTATAGGTGCCTTTTGGCAAACTCCAAGCGGGCTGTCGTCTTTTTACTGAGGAGTGGCTTCCATAAACACCTGATTGGTGGAGTGCTGCAGAGATGGTTGTCCTTTTGGAAGGTTCTCCCATCTTTAAAGGGGAACTCTAGAGCTCTCTGAGTGACCATCGGGTTCTTGGTCACCTCCCTGACCAATGCTCTTCTCCCCCGTTTGCTCTGTTTGGCCAGGCAGCCAGCTCTAGGAAGAGTCTTAGTGTTTACAAACTTCTTCCATTTAAGATTGATGGAGACCACTGTGTTCTTGGGGACATTCAACGCTGCAGCCATTTTCTTTGGTACCCTTCCTCAGATTTGTGCCTCGAAAACAATCCTGTCTCGATACTCAACAGACAATTGCTTCGACCTCATGGCTTGGTTTTTGCTCTGACTTGCACTGTCAAATGTGGGACCTTACATAGAAAGATGTGTGTGCCTTTCCAAAACATGTCCAATCAATTGAATTTACCACAGGTGGACACCAAGTTGTAGAAACATCTCAAGGATGATCAATTGAAACAGGATGCACCTGAGGTCAATTTCAAGTCCTATAACAAAGGGTCGGAATACTTATGTAGGTAAGGCATTTCTGTATTTAAAAAAACTGTTTTCAGTTTGTCGTTATGAGGTATTGCTGATGAGAATAAGGCTATAACGTAAAAAAAAAAAAAAAAAAGTTGAGTCAAGGGGTCTGAACTGTAGCTGTCACTTTAAAAAAAAAAAAAAAATGTTTGTATAGTATAACTACTTAGGGATGCACAATGTATCGGTAAGCATATTAGCTAAAAATGCCAATGTCGGCATCGGCCTGATATGCAAAACCGATGTCAAAGCTGATGTGCATGCCACACAAATACTGCGCTACACGTGCAACACAGCATTCCTAACCTAGCCCACAATGTCTGCTGTGTGGATCTATTTTGAAGTTTCAAAGGAAGATAACAAGAAGGTCATATGCAAAATTTGTGCTGCTATTATTTCCAGAGGGGAGAAAGTGGTATCTTTCAATACCATAAATGTTATTACTCATTTGAAAGAGCATCACCCCCAGACTTTCAGCGACTACTTAGAACAAAAGCAGAAAAAAATTAAGTGTACACTTCCAACAAGTTCAAGTCGAGCAGTCATTTGAAAGAGTAAGACAATTTCAACGATAATGGGATTCATTGCCCTTGACAATCAACCGTTCTCTGTCGTGGATGATATTGGCTTTTGCCGACTGGTCGAGCACCTCGAGCCCCGGTACACACTACCAAGTAGGCGCTATTTTTCAGGTGTTGCCCTACCGGAATTACAGTATTGTTGAAACGCACATCCATGAGCTACTTGCTATGGGCGTCACTAGCTATTAGCTTCTCAACTAACGTTTGGACCAGCGACGTCAGCCCCGTGAGCATGCGGAGTCTGGCAGTACAGTGGGTCGACAAGGATATCGTACTGAGGAAAGTCTTATTGCGTTGGTCAAGAATGTGCTGGTTCTAATACTGCTGCTGGCATTTCAATGGCATTTGAGAACATGTTTGAAACTTGGAAACATGAACACACTCCTAGCTCCATTCGAACAAGTGACTGGAGAAATAAGCTCATCAACTGCGTCTGCAGCAGACGTGATACCCTCTGTCATGGCATTGAAACGCCTGCTCAACAGAACTGCAGACGGGTTAAAACTTGTAAAAGTACTCTACTAGAGGCTGTGAACAAGCAGTTTGGTGGCATTCTCTCTGAGCCTCTTTACTGTGTTGCCACCATGCTCGATGCTAGGTGACCCACGACATAAGAGGCCTGAGTGCTCTGGAGCAGGTTTTCCCATCTTCAAAGGGGAACTCTAGAGCTCTCTGAGTGACCATCGGGTTCTTGGTCACCTCCCTGACCAATGCTCTTCTCCCCCGTTTGCTCAGTTTGGCCAGGCAGTCAGCTCTAGGAAGAGTCTTAGTGTTTACAAACTTCTTCAAACTGAAAAACATGACGAGAAAAATTACCTCAATCAATTTTAGAATAAGGCTGTAATGTAACAAAATTTGGAAAAAGTCGAGGGGTCTGAATACTTTCCGAATGCACTGTATGTTGAATAGGTGGGCCAATTTGCACATTGGAATTGCATGTACAAATGTCGAACTGCATGAAAATCCTTTATTTTTTTTATTTCAAACCATTTTGACATTTTGATCACAATGTCACACATTGGCCCCATTTTCTTTATAGAAAGACCTTTTAATATGCTACAGTACTTTACAAACGGTTCATATACACCCTTTTTAAAGAGACAATTTTCAATGTAATGCATCTCAGTAGGTAAATAGAGATTTTACACAATGTAGAAACCTAATTAGATTTTAGCTTTGTAATAAACAAATCTTTACAGGGTTACATATTAGTTTCTGGGGTGCATGTGTTTCAAAAGTAGCTAGAATTTATATAGTTCCAATATACACTGCTCAAAAAAATAAAGGGAACACTTAAACAACACAATGTAACTCCAAGTCAATCACACTTCTGTGAAATCAAACTGTCCACTTAGGAAGCAACACTGATTGACAATACATTTCACATGCTGTTGTGCAAATGGAATAGACAACAGCTGGAAATTATAGGCAATTAGCAAGACACCCCCAATAAAGGAGTGGTTCTGCAGGTGATGACCACAGACCACTTCTCAGTTCCTATGCCTCCTGGCTGATGTTTTGGTCACTTTTGAATGCTGGCGGTGCTTTCACTCTAGTGGTAGCATGAGACGGAGTCAACAACCCACACAAGTGGCTCAGGTAGTGCAGCTCATCCAGGATGGCACATCAATGCGAGCTGTGGCAAGAAGTTTTGCTGTGTCTGTCAGCGTAGTGTCCAGAGCATGGAGGCGCTACCAGGAGACAGGCCAGTACATCAGGAGACGTGGAGGAGGCCGTAGGAGGGCAACAACCCAGCAGCAGGACCGCTACCTCCGCCTTTGTGCAAGGAGGAGCAGGAGGAGCACTGCCAGAGCCCTGCAAAATGACCTCAAGCAGGCCACAAATGTGCATGTGTCTGCTCAAACGGTCAAAAACAGACTCCATGAGGGTGGTATGAGGGCCCGACGTCCACAGGTGGGGGTTGTGCTTACAGCCCAACACCATGCAGGACGTTTGGCATTTGCCAGAGAACACCAAGATTGGCAAATTCGCCACTGGCGCCCTGTGCTCTTCACAGATGAAAGCAGACGTGACAGAGTCTGGAGATGCCGTGGAGAGCGTTCTGCTGCCTGAAACATCCTCCAGCATGACCGGTTTGGCGGTGGGTCAGTCATGGTGCGGGGTGGCATTTCTATGGGGGGCCGCACAGCCCTCCATGTGCTCGCCAGAGGTAGCCTGAATGCCATTAGGTACCGAGATGAGATCCTCAGACCCCTTGTGAGACCATATGCTGGTGCGGTTGGCCCTGGGTTCCTCCTAATGCAAGACAATGCTAGACCTCATGTGGCTGGAGTGTGTCAGCAGTTCCTGCAAGAGGAAGGAATTGATGCTTTGGACTGGCCCGCCCGTTCCCCAGACCTGAATCCAATTGAGCACATCTGGGACATCATGTCTCGCTCCATCCACCAACGCCACGTTGCACCACAGACTGTCCAGGAGTTGGCGGATGCTTTAGTCCAGGTCTTGGAGGAGATCCCTCAGGAGACCATCCGCCACCTCACCAGGAGCATGCCCAGGTATTGTAGGGAGGTCATACAGGCACGTGGAGGCCACACACACTACTGAGCCTCATTTTGACTTGTTTTAAGGACATTACATCAAAGTTGGATCAGCCTGTAGTGTGGTTTTCCACTTTAATTTTGAGTGTCACTCCAAATCCAGACCTCCATGGGTTGATACATTTGATTTCCATTGATAATTTTTTGTGTGATTTTGTTGTCAGCACATTCAACTATGTAAAGAAAAAAGTATTTAATAAGAATATTTCATTCATTCAGATCTAGGATGTGTTATTTTCATGTTCCCTTTATTTTTTGGAGCAGTGTATTTGTCAATCAATTAAAAATAAATGTTTTCTGGTGCTCCTTTATTTTATGTTGTGCTCCTAACACCAGTGATTCCAATGATTTTGTTGTTTAAGAGCACTGCCTAGAGGGCAACCGTGTGTGCTGGCTTTTGTTACAGCCCAGCGCTGCAATACCTGCATCTTAAAGCATCTTAAAGTAGGTGTGCTGATCTAGGATCATTCCCCTCATCTTATTAATGATGTAAAACTGATCCTAGATTAGCACTCCTACTGAGACACTATGTAAATATGGGCCCTGTTCAGGAGGATGTAACATTACAGAACTTTCAGATAGCAATCATGTAATTTGTACAATTTCTGTGTCGGATATGACAGGGAAATGTCCGCTCTATTAATTATATTTATATCTGAAACATTCAGTACACCACTGAATACACCCCTGATTTAACCAATCAATAATAATAATAATACATTTTGTTTCAAGAGCTTTTCAAGATGCCCAAAGTCACTTTACATACACCATGAAATCAGCAGGATAAAATAAAAATCACATAAAAAGAAGTATGTAAAAGTACACTAAACAGAATTGATTAACCATGGAGATATTCATCAAATCATCAAGACCCTGGTTAGTTGAATCATCAGGTGGGTTAATGCTGGGCTGGGACAAAGGCTTGCACTCCCAGGACCAGAGTGTATAACACTAGATCAATATCAATACATGGCTCTTATGCGACTGAATGGTGCTTAAATATCAATAATTGTTAGGCCGCCACTGTACTTTCCCTCTCTCTATTCCCCAGGCTTTAGTGATGAAGGTTGGTATGGACAGCATCATGGCCAGCTACTTTGCCCTCTTTGAAGTCATCAACCACTCCTTTGGTAAGACCATTCATCTGTTTATTCATTCATTTTTTTGGAGTCCACAGCTACTCCATGTACCGACCCCTTTACCTTTCACCTTTACTCTTCTGATCAGTACAGTTGCATCTCAGTAGTCTAAAGTGGCTTCCTCTCTCTCCCTGTCTCCTTCCATTTAACTGCACCAATCTGAAACGACGGGAGACGAGGAAGCCCAACCTCTCTAGTCTATTGAGATGCACCCTCCAGTCAGTTTGTAGACTACTATATTGTTTTAAGGGTATGGAAATAAATAGGCTGCCCCTTTCCACCTCTCCATCTTTCCCTAGTGCGAAAACTGGCCCCCAACGAGTTTCCCCACAAGCTGTACGTGCAGAACTACACGTCAGCTGTGCCGGGCACCTGTCTGGCCCTCCGCAAGTGGCTTTTCACTTCTCAGGAGGAGGAACTTCTCAGGGACAACCCGCTGGCCGTCCACTACTGCTTCCACCAGGTAAGGGCTCCCTCTTGATTATTTGTGTGGGGGTGTGGGGGTGTGTATCTCACACCCCTCCCAGTCAAAAGTTTGGACACACCTACTCATTCAAGGGTTATTCTTTATTTGTACTATATTTTTACATTGTAGAAAAGTATGAAATAACACATGGAATCATGTAGTAATCAAAAAAGTGTTTTTGAACAAATAATTTTCTTCAGAGTAGCGACCCTTTGCCTTTGACAGATTTGCACACATTTGGCATTCTCTCAACCAACTTCATGAGGTAGTCACCTGGAATGCATTTCAATTAACAGGTGTGTCTTGTTAAAAGTTAATTAGTGGAATTTCTTTCCTCAATGCGTTTGAGCCAATCAGTTGTGTTGTGACATGGTAGGGTTGGTATACAGAAGATGGCCCTATTTGGTAAAAGACAAAGTCCATATTTTGGCAAGAACAGCTCAAATAAGCAAAGAGAAATCACAGTCCATTACTTTAAGACATGAAGGTTAGTCAATGCGGAAAATATCAAGAACTTTGAAAGTTTCTTCAAGTGCAGCCGCAAAAACCATCAAGTGCTATGATGAAACTGGCTCTCATGAGGACCGCCACAGGAAACGAAGATCCAGAGTTACCTCTGCTGCAGAGGGTAAGTTCATTAGAGTTACCAAATAAATGCTTCATAGAGTTCAAGTAACAGACATCTAAACATAAACTGATAAGGGGAGGCTGTGTGAATCAGGCCTTCATGGTCGAATTGCTGCAAAAAAAACACTGTTAATGGACACCAATTAGAAGAAGAGACTTGCTTGGGTCAAGAAACACGAGCAATGGACATTAGACCGGTGGAATTTTTGGTTCCAACCGCCGTGTCTTTGTGAAACGCAGAGTACGTGAACGGATGTTCTTCGCATTTCAAGGCACTCTTGACCAGCATGTCTACCACAGCATTCTGCAGCAATACGCCATCCCATCTGGTTTGGGCTTAGTGGGACTATCATTTGTTTTTCAACAGGACAATGACTCAACACACCTCCAGCCTGTGTATGGGCTATTTCACAGAGAAGGAGAGCGATGGAGTGCTGCATCGGATGACCTGGCCTCCACAATTTGAGATGGTTTGGGATCAGTTGTATCGCAGAGTGAAGAAAAAGCAGCCAACAAGTGCTCAGCATATGTGGGAACGCCTTCAAGACTGAAAAGCATTCCAGGTGAAGCTGGTTAAGAGAATGCCAAGAGTGTGCAAAGCTGTCATCAAGGCAAAGGGTGGCTACTTTGAATAATTTAACATCTGAAATATATTTTGATTTGTTTAACCTCTAGTGACACCCCATCCCGTGAACGGGACCGTTGTCATCATCTGACACTAATTAGCTTAACGCAACGGACATAAATATTCCTAGAAAATATTCCTATTCGTGAAGATCACAAATTAAAATTATTATATTATTATTATTATTATTATTATTATATTATATTATTATAATAAATTATATTGAGACACAGCTTAGCCTTTTGTTAATCACCCTGTCATCTCAGATTTTCAAAATATGCTTTACAGCCAAAGCTAGACAAGCATTTGTGTAGGTTTATCGATAGCCTAGCATAGCATTTTTTCCAGCGAGCAGCAGGTAACTTGGTCACGGAAATCAGAAAAGCAATCAAATTAAATCGTTTACCTTTGATGAGCTTCGGATGTTTTCACTCACGAGACTCCCAGTTAGATAGCAAATGTTCCTTTTTTCCAAAAATATTATTTTTGTATGCGAAATAGCTCCGTTTGTTCTTCACGTTTGGCTGAGAAATCGCCCGGAAATTGCAGTCACGAAAACGGTTAAAAATATCCAAATTAGCTCCATAATATTGACAGAAACATGGCAAACGTTGTTTATAATCAATCCTCAAGGTGTTTTTCAAATATCTATTCGATAATATATCCATCGAGACAATTCGTTTTTCAGTAGGACCGATTGGAGTAATGGCTACCTCTGTATTTTACGCGAGAGTCACCCTGGGAGCCATCAGGTGACCACTTGCGCAATGTAGCCGCCTATGGGTATTCTTCAACATAAATGCGTAAAACTACGTCACAATGCTGTAGACACCTTCGGGAATACGGAGGAAGAGTAATCTGGTTGATAGCCCAGTCACTGCTCAATAGGGATGCATTGGAACGCAGCGCTTTCAAAACATGAGGCACTTCCAGATTGAATTTTTCTCAGGCTTTCGCCTGCAACATCAGTTCTGTTATACTCACAGACAATATTTTTACAGTTTTGGAAACTTTAGTGTTTTCTATCCTAAGCTGTCAATTATATGCATATTCTAGCATCTTGTCCTGACAAAATATCCTGTTTACTACGGGAACTTTTTTTTTTCTTCAAAAATGAAAATGCTGCCCCCTAGTCACAAAAGGTTAACACTTTTTTTTGGGTTACTACATGATTCCATATGTTATTCTATAGTTTTGATGTCTTCACTATTATTCTATTATACAATGTAGAAAATAGTAAAAATAAAGAAACCCTTGAATGAATAGGTGTGTCCAAACTTTCGACTGGTACTGTATATTATTATTATTATCTGGGTTACTGTATTCAGGGCCTAAAATGTATGTATGTTTTTTTTAAAACTGTTGCAGGTAGATGGAGGTAAAAAAATCTACCAGCCACTCAGATTTTTTTTCCCAGCCAAAATACTTTTAACCAAACTGTCAGTTGAGATAAAATATTCAGCTGCCCCTTTAAGGGCAGGAGGTTCCCGTGGTAACGGGGCCAACGAAGTTGTCAAAGTGTGTGTGTCTGAGATTTGGGATCTGACTAAGCTGAAGCAACAGACTCAAACTAACATTGAAATACAACCAAGCTTGTAAATAGCCAAGATAATCTCGCTTTGTAAACTTTCCAGTAAGTTAGACCAACTTGTATTCCTGTGTGTAGCGCCTCCAAAAAGGAATCGATCAGCACTTCACTGTGCACAGTTACCCAGCCAGGTAGTGTTGCTGCTGGAGGTGGAATATAGGATTTGCATTTCTTTGTGCGTTTAGCAGCTACAGTATGAAACAAAACAGCAGAATTACTTTTTAAACATCTACTGCAGCATTTTCTTGCTAGAAAATCTCAACTCGCACAAGTGCTCATACTTGACTTTTGACTTTATTTGTTATGTGAATGTAATACTCGCACTGTAGAGCCCTTCAAGTTTACTACCCTCCACGTGGCTGGTGAACGGCATTCATACCTAAATCTATCCTCATTTGCTGTATTACTGGTCCTGAGTCAGTGTTAGGCTACTGTATAATACTGATCCGTGGTCAGTGTTAATGATATTACCGCCACTACTGCTTCCCAGTGCCACTGCTCTGAGATCAGTGCTAGATTAGATGAAGTGTGGTCTCTAACAAAGCCCCTTTCTCGCTCTCTCTCTCTCTCTCTGCTAAGGCATTGGATGACGTGAAGAAGGGATTCATCAAAACAGAAGACAATTCTTACCAGCTGACGAAACTGGCAGAGCAGCGCAAGATGGCCATGGTTAGTCCTTTTTTCTAGTCTCTTCCCATTGCAAGTGGTCTTCTGTAGCTCAGTCGGTAGAGCATGGCACTTGCAACGCCAGGATAGTGGATTTGATTCCTGGTACCACACGTACGTAAAATGTATGCATGCATGACTAAGTCGATTAAAGCGTCTGCTTTCGATTAAAGCGTCTGCTAAAAATGACATACACATAATGAGTTATAATAATATATGTACCTTAACGTACAGCATGATAATTTGTGGGTCAATGTAATCATTGTAAGCCTGCCACACACTATACGATACACTCATTCTTATGTTTATTAAATGTGAGTTTTTGTCCCAACCCAACTCGTGGGAAGTGTCAAAGACCTCTTATAGGACCAGGGCACAAATAATAATTAATAATCAATAATTTTGCTCTTTATTTAGACATCTTACATATAAAAATTTATTTGTTCATCAAAAATTGTGAATAACTCACCACATGTTAATGAGAAGAGTGTGCTTGAAAGGATGCACATAACTCTGCAATGTTGTGTTGTATTGGAGAGAGTCTGTCTTAAATCATTTTCCCCACACAGTCTGTGCCTGTATTTAGTTTTCATGCTAGTGAGGGCTGAGAATCCACTCTCACATAGGTACGTGGTTGCAAAGGGCATCAGTGTCTTAACAGCACGATTTGCCAAGGCAGGATATTCTGAGCGCAGCACAATCCAGAAATCTGGCAGTGGCTTTTGAATTCAATTTTCACAGAACCTCTTGTTGCAAATTCGATGGGGCTCTCTTGTTTAGATATCGGTAAGTGGACTGGAAGCAGGACATGAAAGGGATAACGAATCCAGTTGTTTGTGTCATCGGTTTCGGGAAAGTATTTGCGTAATTGCGCACCCAACTCACTCCGGTGCTTCGCTATATCACATTTGACATTGTCCATAAGCTTGAGTTCATTTGCACACAAAAATCATACAATGATGGAAAGATCTGTGTGTTGTCCTTGTTAATTCAGACAGAGAAGAGCTCCAACTTCTTAATCATAGCCTCAATTTTGTCCCACACATTGAATATAGTTGCAGAGAGTCCCTGTAATCCTAGATTCAGATCATTCAGGCAAGAAAAAACATCACCCAGATAGGCCAGTCGTGTGAGAAACTCGTCCTCATGCAAGCGGTCAGACATGTGAAAGTGATGGTCAGTAAAGAGAACTTTAAGCTAATCTCTCAATTCAAAAAAATGTGTCAATACTTTGCCCCTTGATAACCAGCGCACTTCTGTATGTTGTAAAAGCGTTACATGGTCACTGCCCATATCATTGCATAGTGCAGAAAATACATGAGAGTTCAGGGGCTTTGCTTTAACAAAGTTAACCATTTTCACTATAGTGTCCAAAACATCTTTCAAGCTGTCAGGCATTCCCTTGGCAGCAAGAGCCTCTCGGTGGATGTTGCAGTGTACCCAAGTGGCATCGGGAGCAACTGCTTACATGCACGTTGCCACTCCACTATGTCTCCCTGTCATGGCTTTTACGCCATCAGTACCAATACCAACACATCTTGACCTCCAAAGTCCATTTTATGTCACAATGCTATCCAGTACTTAAAAAATATCCTCTTCTGGTTTGCAGAAAAGGATGTGTTCCTTAATTGACCCCCCATAAACGTAACAGACATATACCAGGAGCTGTGCCAGGCCCACCACGTCTATTGACTCATCCAGCTGTAACGCATAGAATTCACTGGCTTATACGTGAAGCAGTATTTTTTTCAAAACATCTCCTGCCATATCACTGATGCGTCGTGCAACAGTGTTGTTTAAGGCATTGTCTGTATAGTTGTTTTTGTCCTTTTCCCCCAGCATTGTCCCAGCCATATCTGTGGCACCAGGAAGAAGTAAGCCCTCAGCAATAGTATGGGGCTTGCCTGTCCTAGCCACTCGGTAGCTCACCATATAAGGCACTTCTAACCCCTTCTTGTTAATGGTATCTGTTGCTTTTATACATGTCTTACTACTTGAAAGTCTTAATTCTCGCTAAAAAAAACTCCCGTGGCTTATTTTTCAAATTGCCATGTTTTGTTTCTAAATGTCTGTGCAAGGGTGGTTTCATTGAGTTGTGAGAGTGCTTTTGCACATATAACACACTATGGCTGAGGAAAGGCACTACTCCCAATATACAGTGGGGCAAAAAAGTATTTAGTCAGCCACCAATTGTGCAAGTTCTCCAACTTAAAAAGATGACAGAGGCCTGTAATTTTCATCATAGGGACACTTCAACTATGACAGACAAAATGAGAAAAAAAATCCAGAAAATCACATTGTAGGATTTTTAATTTATTTATTTTCAAATTATGGTCGAAAATAGGTATTTGGTCAATAACAAAAGTTTATCTCCAATACTTTGTTATATACCCTTTCTTGGCAATGACAGAGATCAAATGTTTTCTGTAAGTCTTCACAAGGTTTTCACACACTGTTGCTGGTATTTTGGCCTATTCCTCCATGCAGATCTCCTCTAGAGCAGTGATGTTTTGGGGCTGTTGCTGGGCAATACGGACTTTCAACTCCCTCCAAAGATTTTCTATGGGGTTGAGATCTGGAGACTGGCTAGGCCACACCAGGACCTTGAAATGCTTCTTACGAAGCTACTCCTTCGTTGCCCGGGCGGTGTGTTTGGGATCATTGTCATGCTGAAAGACCCAGCCACGTTTCATCTTCAATGCCCTTGCTGATGGAGGTTTTCACTCAAAATCTCACGATACATGGCCCCATTTCATTCTTTCCTTTACACGGATCAGTCGTCCTGGTCCCTTTGCAGAAAAACAGCCCCAAAGCATGATGTTTCCACCCCCATGCTTCACAGTAGGTATGGTATTCTTTGGATGCAACTCAGCATTCTTTGTCCTCCAAACACGACGAGTTGAGTTTTTACCAAAAAGCTCTATTTTGGTTTCATCTGACCATATGACATTCTGCCAATCTTCTTCTGGATCATCCAAATGCTCTGTAGCAAACTTCAGACAGGCCTGGACATGTACTGGCTTAAGCAGGGGGACACTGCAGGGTTTGAGTCCCTGGTGGCGTAGTGTGTTACTGATGGTAGGCTTTGTTACTTTGGTCCCAGCTCTCTGCAGGTCATTCACTAGGTCCCCCCGTGTGGTTCTGGGATTTTTGCTCACCGTTCTTGTGATCATTTTGACCCCACGGGGTGAGATCTTGCGTGGAGCCCCAGATCGAGGGAGATTATCAGTGGTATTGTATGTCTTCCATTTCCTAATAATTGCTCCCACAGTTGATTTCTTCAAACCAAGCTGCTTACCTATTGCAGATTTCAGTCTTCCCAGCCTGGTGCAGGTCTACAATTTTGTTTCTGGTGTCCTCCTTCTGGAGTGTGACTGTTTGAGGTTGTGGACAGGTGTCTTTTTATACTGATAACAAGTTCAAACAGGTGCCATTAATACAGGTAACGAGTGGAGGACAGAGGAGCCTCTTAAAGAAGTTACAGGTCTGTGAGAGCCAGAAATCTTGCTTGTTTTGTAGGTGACCAAATACTTATTTTCCACCATAATTTGCAAATAAATTCATTAAAAATCCTACAATGTGATTTTCTGGGGGGGGGTTTTTTCATTTTGTGTGTCATAGTTGAAGTGTACCTATGATGAAAATGACAGGCCTCATCTTTTTAAGTGGGAGAACTTGCACAATTGGTGGCTGACTAAATACTTTTTTGCCCCACTGTAAGTGAACCCCAAATCAATGTAGTTCTCATCCTATTTGTGCCTCTTCGATGGTCGGTGCTTTCCTGGGTAAGGTGGCAGTAGCTCTTCGGCTGCAACAGATTCACAACTGTCAGTGTCCATGCTAGCTGGGCTAACAACATTTAGAATTACTGATGCTAGCATTGGATGTGCTCGTGGAAGCAGAACAACTTGTCTTCAACAGGTGCAGGTGTAGTACTGCTGGTAGTAGCAGTACTACCAGTAGAGCTGTTATGTGTCTCTATGGACACGGGCCTTACTTTTTTTTAACCATTTATCCATTTTCGAGCAAACGGAATGAGCAGCAGCTACATTTGGCTAACTGTATTTGACATTGTTGTTATTTTGCTGAACACTAGATGGTTTCATTTTATTTTTAGCAGTGAAATGAGGCTACTCAGTCGCGAGAGGAAAAACTTCACCCAAATGTATAGCACCGTTGGGAAATATAAATGTT
Organism: Oncorhynchus mykiss; assembly: GCF_057628025.1. Classification (NCBI taxonomy): domain Eukaryota; kingdom Metazoa; phylum Chordata; class Actinopteri; order Salmoniformes; family Salmonidae; genus Oncorhynchus; species Oncorhynchus mykiss. The sequence goes on along the minus strand of NC_143051.1, from coordinate 39,280,365 downwards.
TGAAAATGTGAAGATTACAAAAAATATAAAATGTGAATTACATTTTTATTTGGCGTACCCCTGACGGCATTGCGCAGTGCCGAATTTGGGAATACCTGATGTATAAGGTTTTCAAAAGTGAAAAAATTTGAAAAGGGAAAACTATTTAATTTGAAAACCTTAATGTTCCCTATGCACTTTCAGGTTTTGTCGTAAAAACTTGATGTTAGAAACGTGTTTTTTTTTTATGTGATTGTTAAAATGAACTTCTAAAAAAGTAATTCTGTGCGACCATAAAATCTGACGATTATTTCATGTAAAGAAGTATTTAACATTAAGTAATATGTGACAACAGTATAATTTTAAAAAATCCACTTATTTTTTATTTTACCAGGCAAGTCAGTTAAGAACAAATTCTTACTTTCAATGACGGCCTAGGAACAGTGGGTTAATTCAGGGGCAGAATGAGAGATTTGTACCTTGTCAGCTCTGGGATTTGAACTTGCAACCTTTCGGTTACTAGTCCAACGCTCTAACCACTAGGCTACCTTGCCGCTGGATGACCCCTCATTTTGAATGACTGTCTACAAAAGGGCTGCCCAACCCTATTTCTGGAGATCTACTGTCCTGTAGGTTTTCAGTCCAACGCTAATATAGCATATCTGGTTCAGCTGGTTAAGGTCTTGTTGAGCAGCTAATTAGTAGAATCCGATGTGTTAAATTAAGGTTGGACTGAAAACCCACAGGACGGTAGATCTCCAGGAAGAGGGTTGGGCAGCCCTGTTCTACAACCTCTGTTAAAAAAATGAAAACAATTTAACATTTTACAGAAATGCATTTTTTTCTCTTATAGACTCACCTGACTCTGCATTGTTTAAACAATAACATAATTGAATTGTTTTTTAACACTAAAAACACTGGTCGCACCGCATTACTATTTTTGTGATGGTGTTATTTTTTTTTTTATAGGCAGATCAAATGTATTTGTCACATGCGCCGACCTTACAGTGAAATTCTTACTTACAAGCCCTTAACCAAAAATGCAGTTTTAAGAAAAACAAATGTTAAGTAAATAATAGATAAGTTTAGAAATAACAAATAATTTAAGAGCAGCAGTAAAATAACAGTAGCGAGGCTTTATACAGGGGGTACCGGTACAGAGTCAATGTGCGGAGGCACAGGTTAATTGAGGTAATATGTACATGTAGGTAGAGTTGAAGTGACTATGCATAGATAATTAACAGAGAGCAGCAGCAGTGTAAAAGAGAGGTTTGGGGGGGGTGTAAGTAGCCTGGGTAGTCATTTGATTAGATGTTCAGGAGTCTTATGGCTTGGGGTGGAAGCTGTTAAGAAGCCTTTTGGACCTAGACTTGGAGCTCCGGTACCGCTTGCCGTGCGGTAGCAGAGAGAACAGTCTGACGAGTGTGGCTGGAGTCTGACAATTTTTAGGGCCTTCCTCTGACACCGCCTGGTTTAAAGGTCCTGGATGGCAGGAAGCTTGGCTCCAGTGATGTACTGGGCCGTACTCACTACCCTCTGTAGTGCCTTGCAGTCGGAGGCTGAGTAATTCTATGTTTAAAAATAAAAAAAAATGCATAACTGTGTTATTCGACATATTACAAGTTTAAGAAAAAGTAAGATGTTTCTGTGCAGTATCTTTTAAAGACCGTAATCTCCACATTGCGTAGACACATTTCTAATATTAAAACATCAACAGATGTGATGTAATTCTAAATTTAAAAGATTAAATGTTTGAATCTCATGAATTGTTTGAACAATTAAAGACAAAGAAATTCTCACTTTGTAGCAGAAGTTGTAACACAAACTCATTGAAGTTGACAATACTCAAACTTGCATTCTTAAAACAGTGTGTTTTAATGTTGCGCTAGTGTAACATGCAAGCAGCCCAGTCTGTGTCGGACACCCGAGATGCTCTTAAGCTGAAGGGCTCAGGCTCACTGATCATTGATCATTGATCTACAAGACCCTGCTAGGTAAAGTCCCCCCTTATCTCAGCTCGCTGGTCACCATAGCATCTCCCACCTGTAGCACACGCTCCAGCAGGTATATCTCTCTAGTCACCCCCAAAACCAATTCTTTCTTTGGCCGCCTCTCCTTCCAGTTCTCTGCTGCCAATGACTGGAACGAACTACAAAAATCTCTGAAACTGGAAACGCTTATCTCCCTCACTAGCTTTAAGCACCAACTGTCAGATCAGCTCACAGATTACTGCACCTGTACATATAATTTAGCCCAAACAACTACCTCTTTCCCTACTGTATTTAATTTATTTATTTATTTTGCTCCTTTGCACCCCATTATTTTTATTTCTACTTTGCACATTCTTCCATTGCAAATCTACCATTCCAGTGTTTTACTTGCTATATTGTATTTACTTTGCCACCATGGCCTTTTTTTGCCTTTACCTCCCTTCCCACCTCATTTGCTCACATCGTATATAGACTTGTTTATACTGTATTATTGACTGTATGTTTGTTTTACTCCATGTGTAACTCTGTGTTGTTGTATCTGTCGAACTGCTTTGCTTTATTTTGGCCAGGTCGCAATTGTAAATAAGAACTTGTTCTCAACTTGCCTACCTGGTTAAATAAAGGTGAAATAAAAAATAAATAAATAAAATTGACTTCACATCTCCTTAGTAGTAGATGTCTGGCACAGAGGGCTATTCTCAGTCAATTTACCTGGTAAAATAAGGGATAAATAAATAATTGAATGTGTATATTGAATGTGTACGTGCCTGTTTGGTGCCTACCTGTGTGGTTGATGGCAGTCTATCTTGTCTGTCAGTACCTGAGTCTGCTGCGCTCCTGTGAGGGCTACAACGAGGTCATGTTCCCCCACTGCGCCTGTGACTCCCGGAGGAAGGGCCACGTCATCACGGCCATCAGCATGCACCACTTCAAACTGCACGCCTGCACAGAGGACGGCACGCTTGAGGTGAGTGAGTGAGATTGGAGTGTGTGTGTGTGTGTGTGTGTGTGTACACTGACTTTTATTGTGTGTGCCGTGCTTCTCTCACCATACAGAACAAACGGAAAAACATTAGTGTATGTCTGTGTATACTCTGGCTCATACTCTGTGTATGTACTTACCATTCTCAAATCAAATCAAATTGTATTTCTCTCTCCCGCCCCATCAGAACCAGGTGATAGCGTTTGAGTGGGTGGAGATGCAGCGCTGGGACACTGACGAGGAGGGCATGGCGTTCTGCTTTGAGTACGCCAGGGGAGAGAAGAAACCTCGCTGGGTCAAGATCTTCACACCATACGTGAGTTTACAATACACAGACAAAATACACTAGGACATCTCCCATAAATCACTGCTTTAATATATTCAGCCATCAATGAGCATTTCTCCTTTGCCAAGATAATCCATCCACCTGACAGGAGTGGCATATCAAGAAGCTGATTAAACAGCATGATCATTACACGGGTGCACCTTGTGCTGGGGACAATAAAAGGCCACTCTAAAATGTGCAGTTTTGTCACACAACACAATGCCACATTTGTCTCAAGTTTTGAGCGAGAATGCATATGGCATGCTTACTGAAGGAATGTTCACCAGAGCTGTTGCGAGATAATTAAATGTTCACTTCTCTACCATAAGCCGCCTTCAATGTTTTAGAGAATTTGTCAGTACGTCACAACCGCAGACCACGTGTAACCACGCCAGCCCAGGATTTCCACATCCGGCTTCTTTACCTGCTGGATCGTCTGAGACCAGCCACCCAGACAGCTGATGAAACTGTGGGTTTGAACAAACAAACAAAGTATTTCTGCACAAACTGTCAGAAACCATCTCAGGGAAGCTCATCTGCGTGCTCGTCGTCCTCACCAGGGTCTTGACATGACTGCAGTTCGACGTCATAACCGACTTTAGTGGGCAAATACTCACATTCGATGGCCACTGGCACGCTGGAGAAGTGTGATGTCAACGTTGTGAACAGAGTGCACGATGGTGGGGTTATGGTATGGGCAGGCATAAGCTATGGACAAAAAACTGAATTGTATTTTATCGATGGCAATTTTAATGCAGAGATACCGTGATGAGATCCTGAGGCCCATTGTCGTGCCATTCTTCCGCCGCCATCACCTCATGTTTCAGCATAAAGCACCTCCCCATGTTGCAAGGATCTGTCCGAAATTCCTGGAAGCTCAATGTCCCAGGTCTTCCTTGGCCTTAATACACGCCAGACATGTCACCCGTTGAGCATGTTTGGGATGCTCTGGATCGACCTGTACGACAGCATTTTCCAGTTCCTGCCAATATCCAGCAACTTTGCACAGCCATTGAAGAGGGGTGGGACAACATTCCAATCAACAGCCTGATCACCTCTATGCAAAGGAGATGTCGCGCCAGACACTGACTGGTTTTCTGATCCACGCCCCAACATTGTTTTTAAGATATCTGTGACCAACAGATAAGTATCTGTATTCCCAGTAATGTGAAATCCATAGATAAGGGCCTAATTTATTTATTTAAATTGACTGATTTCCTTCTATGAACTGTAACATGCAGACCACACCGCTTGCGTCAAGGTGCGCGAGCATTAAAAAATAAATGTACCCATACATGTTATTCAATCATTGCACCTACACTGCTCGTGCGCGCCAATGAGCGTCTGCATTGCCAAGCACTAAAATAGCCCTAAAGTCAGTTCTATTTGTGACGCTGAACATAGTGCAAGTCCTGCCTCTCCCATCTCCTCATTGGTTTATACAAGCATATTACCCACTTGCCATCTCCTCATTGGTTAAACCCACGTAGGTGATTGAAAGATGAACTGAGGTTGGTTGGTCGTGGTAATACACCTTTATTATGGAAGTTAGTTGCCAATCGTCATATAAAGTCCAAAGAAGAAAAAGCCTGGGAGGAGAGATGACTAGAAACGATTCAGTTGACCATTTTATGTGTGGATTAATTGTCGGAGTAGATGACCTTGTGCATTTTTAATGCTTTTCGACCTGTCCACAAATGATTATAAATGGTTCAGAGTTTGTTTTGATATTTCAACCTGTGTGTCGAGATCGCGTTTGGTGTGGGGGAACAAAATCAATTGGCGCACGTGGACGCACAGGTTTGGGCATGGTGTAACTTGCGTTTTTATATTTTTGTTAAGTGCATGTAGAAGAGTTCATTCTAACAAAGTGTGTTTGTCGTCTCTCCCTAGTTCAACTACATGCACGAGTGCTTCGAGAGGGTCTTCTGTGAGCTCAAGTGGAGGAAACGGGTAGGAGTCACACCCTTCCTTCTCCTCCAATACACAACTAATTGTCTGTATCCCAAATGGCACCTTATTCTCTTCATAGTGCACAACATTTGACAAGAGCCCCTATTAACCGGTCAACAAATGGTTACATTTTATCCAAACAGTAAAAGTATGTGACCAACTGAAACTTTATCGGATCGGGCAGCAGGTAGCCTAGTGGTTAGAGCGTTGGGCCAGTAAATGAAAGGTTGCTGGATCAAATCCCCGAGCTGACAAGGTAAAAATCTGTCGTTCTGCCCCTGAACAAGGCAGTAAACCCACTGTTCCTAGGCTGTCATTGTAAATACGAATTTGTTCTTAACTGACTTGCCTAATTAAATAAAAAATATAAATTATAAAAGCATGTTTCACTACCAGCTTTTTGAGGTGCTCTCACGCTGGCGATAAGCAATTTAATTCCACTAAATTATGCAAATGTACCTATAGACTGATGAGCATGACCGGTCAACCATTAACATCCCTAGTTTTAAAGCGAGTTTCCTGCAATTCTATGCATTTTGCCATGGCTAATGCAGTGTTCTTTTGATCAAACATAACAACAAAGTTAATACTGCTCAATTCATTTTTTTATAAAGTATTATTATTTTTCTCCCTGACTGCCTAGCTTTTTTGTTGGTGATTATTAGTTCTTAAAGATTGTAGTATGAAAAAAATATATTGGTCCATTATCTTTTCTACATACTTTATATATTTTTAATTGTTATTTTTTTTACTGTTTCGACTTAAGCGACCCACCCAAAGATTACAATGGCAGTACAATTCCATTGTCTTACAATGTTGTTTAAATAAAAAAATACATGTTTTATGTTTTTACACCAGATAGGTGAATTGAAATGCGTTGTTTTACAGGGTCAGCCATAGTAGTATGGTGCCCCTGGAGCAAATTAGGGTTAAGTGCAAGGCGGCGTTGACAGATTTTTAACCTTGTCGACTCAGGTATTCAAACCAGCAACCATAGTTACTGGCCCAACGCTCTAACTGCTAGGCTACCTACCGCCCTCACCATTGTAAGAGTTTTAGACTATGGATTTTACAACATTAGGTGCTCTAAATGTCCATTTCCCTCTCTCTACGCCAATGGTTATTTTCTAAAAAAATAACTCTTTCTCCTTTCCCTCTCCACATGTTAGGTTGAAGAGGAGGCCTCTGACAAAGACAACCAGAACTGCAGTAACAACGGTAAGTGTGCTCTGGAAAGCCTTGTTGTCCAACATAAACCACATGAACCGGTCACAATGCTGCTGATAAGAGGCTACTTATTTCACGAGTTTTAACAGTCCACTATACTCAGTGAAATGAAAGCTTAAAGCACCCCCCGTCCCGTCCCCCCCGTCCCGTCCAATATTCCCAGTAGGTAAGAATGAGTGAAGAACAGAGCAAAGTTGATCATCTCCTGAGGCGAGGTGTACAGGAGCACATATACAGGTCACTTCCTTCCCAGGCACAAAGATGAATAAACCCAAACTGACAGCTATTTACCCTGTGGGAGACTGTCATACAGCAAAGGCAAATGAAAGTAATATGAATGGCAAATGCAAAGTGACCAGTAAAGACAAGTGAACAGCAAAGGAATGTGAATAGCAAATGAACAGGAAAGGTAAAGGGCAGCAAGTCACCAGCAAAAGCAGAATTGTAGCGTGGACACTGGACACTATGTCTGCTCTGTTTGTTACATCTGCAGCTTCACTGTCAGGAAGGGAGGGTGGTTGAGTTTGGTGTCTTGAACCTTCTCTCTATTCTAGAATATCTCCCTGCTCTGGAGACACAGAAGGGATGGCGCCATCTAGGGGGCGAGATCGCCACATCCTAAATACTCCCAGAACCAGAATCGGTCCACTCACGCCATCACAGCCACAACCGAGGTTGACATCTGCAAAAGAAACAAAAAAACTAAGAACTTAGATGATCCACTCCCCAAATGACAACTGGAAACTGATTTTAAAATCACACAAACCCAGGAATTCTCAGATAGACGACGAGCAATGAAGGAAAAAAAACATTAATGTCATTACTAGATGTTCATAGAATAGCATATACTTTTTCCTCCATGCATCACCCCTCCGACATGGGGCGGGACACTAGCTGAGTTCTGCCACCCCACTGGTTGAAGAAACAGAACAGTACAGTTCGATTGGTCATGGTTCACACCAGTCTGCGGCACCATTGGGCGAAGGGAACTCCTTGATGCGATCAACCGATGAAACGCCAGCGAGGAAGCCAGCCGACATCTGCGACGTGATTGTGACGGCCAGCTCTGCCACACGTTTGGTCTTGGCCAATGCTTTCAATGTGCCTCTGGTCTACTGAACTACAAGCTGACATGCTGGGAAACTAAATGGAGGGTGGGCGGGACACCATTGTCACTGGCAATGGTTTTCCCTGATGCTGGACATTATTAGATGGATTGGGTTTTCTGGATAAGGGGGGTAAGAAACAAAAGGTTATCTGTCAAAAGCTGTAGGCTATAAAAACAATTGTTGCACAATTAAAACTCCCAGTAATTAGTTGTGTGGTTAACCTAACAAATTACTGGCAGCTTATCCAATATGTGTGTGCAACTCTATTTTTATAGCCTATAGTTTACTCGCCGTTAGTCAGCACATCTTCTAACTTTTTGGGCACCAGCTTATGCTTTTCAAAAGCATAGGAAACAAAAGTAACTGACTGGAGATGCAAGGGGTTATTGTGTTTTGTTCATTAAAACAATACAGCTATGTTTTAGAAAAATCTGCTAAAGTGATATATTAATATAAGAGCTCAACTAATTCCGTATTCTAACCGTGTGGAAAGCTTCCTTCTTGGCTTCTCATTCTTGCTCTATTTTTCACATTTTCTAACCTAGCTAACACACTAGTCTAGAATGATGTCTGTTGGCAGTTCACCAAAAGATTGAACATTTTATCACCTTAAAATGTTTGTGGTGATTCAGCAGAAATTCCAAGTTCGGAGGTAAAATTGTGTTTTTCATCAAAGTAGTGTTGCCATCTATTGAAGGACGTCGGGGTTTGACCTTGTGAACTAAACGTTCAGAGAAACTAGAAACCAGCTAATATTTCCCCCACTCTGAGTATTGATGAACAAACAGACCGGGATGGAAGTAGTGTGTTGGGTGCAGTGCATATTGCAGACAGCAGAGAGCGGTAGAGTACTATGTACTACTGAGACAGTATTGAACAGACGTGACAGAGATTGCTCCGCTGGGCTCTGTAAATCAACCACTAAGTACTGCTCTACAGTTTGACCATTACCCGTGTGTGTGTGCACCAGTGTACGTGTGTGTGTCTGCATATAAGTGGGACCATGGCCACAGTTATGATGCATGTTGTCTCTCTGCCCCTCATTGCACCTTGTCTAACCAAACGGTCACAGTATTAAGGGGGTGTGAGCATGGGGCGTATTCGTTACGCCAATTCTGTTGCAAAACCTGTCTTACACGGAATGAAACTGAGTGGGACCTACCTGAATTTGGTGGATAGAGAGAAAGATTAGTACATAGATATATATCTCTGTTTTGGTTTGGAAATGGTCTCTGTAATGAAGACACCCCAGTGTTACTCTCAGTATTGTTAAGGCTGTAGGCTTGATTAGGATGTGATATGTGGGGGTTTAGGTTTTGAGGCAGCAAATAAAGACCAGACCTGATGTAGTGCACCTCTTTTGATGGCTCCGGTCATAAGTAGTGCACTACATAGGCAATACAGTGCCACTTGGGACGCACCACAGAGCGGGTTGTGCAGGGTGACAGCTGTGCAGATAGATGGATGGGAGGCATTTCCCCTCCTTGCAGCCTTTTCAAGCTGTGTAAGGTTAGCTCACACCTCTTCCATGCCTCAGCCCCTCTCGCTCCTCCCTCTCTGTAGCAGAAACTATGTTGAAATAAAGGATATTACTGAAGTTTGACAGGTGTAACATTTGACCATTCTTAATTGAATGGTTCTGCACTGTTTGCCTTCCAAAAGGAGAATAACCAATGACAACCGATACACTAGCATTTCTGTTATAAACACCACAGCTGCATCCTGAAAGAAATGCTAAAGATGTGCAATTGAGGTGCTGCCTATTTGTTTTGACAGCCAGGGTAATAGCCAACTTAGAGATGGATGACAAAGATAGCAGATGCTCTACCAGAACGTGTGTGTGATTTTGAGAGGGGGGAGAGAGACGATGAGCAGGTGTGTGTGTGTGTGTGTGTGTGTGTGCGCGCGCGCATCCGTTCTGCGTGCCAGTGTTCCGTTCTTCCACTCCAGGTTGGTCTGCCATCAGACTAGATGTGGTTGCCTTAGCAGCACTACGCTGTGTGAGCATGCCCAGTCTCGCCCCAGACAGCATAACAAAACTGACTCACCCACCCTGATAACGTATTCATGTTAATGTTCTTTAATGTTTGATGTCGTCGCGATGGTATCTGTTCTTGTGAGAGAAAAAAAAGCCTTTGACAGACTTCGGTCTATGTCCCTAGGCTGTAGCAGGTGCTGTCTGTTGGCTCTTATACCCTGGAAATACAGGGGCGCATGCATACCAATTCGCATACACAGGTGCACACACTTGTATGTGGAGTGGGTTGTCAGTGGTCCATCGTCATGGTTACAGGGAGTAGGAGCCAGTGAGATGCCGGGGATGCTAAGATGTTGTCTTTGTGACTCATTTGTTCCGAGCTATAATAACGCTAGTCACCTGTGCGTACTTTGCTGCATCTCTATAATGTCAGTTGTAAGAGAGTGATCATGTCTCCCCGATCGAATGTATTTCAAAAGGTCTTTCACCCCTACCTTTTTGTTTGCGGTATTATTTAAAAGGTCAGTGTCCTCTGATAGCAGCTTGACACTGTTGTTGTAGATTCGGCCACCACTACATTACCATAAGATTGAAAAAAATGGGGCCACGTTCAGTAGCCAAACTCCTTATTCTACATGTCGAAAGGGGTGTTTGTTCTACATACTGTTTTTATATCTGAACGTTCCAAAATGTTTTGCCCTGTTGAATGCACCCCGGCATTAAAGGATGGCACCTGCTTCTTAACACTTGAGCTAGGCATTCTAAACGACTAACTAACGTAAGTGCTGTTTTCTGACTGTTAGCCTTCTTTGTGTAGGTAAAACATGGATTTCTGTTATTTTACGTTTCAGATGAGCAGGGCTTTTGTTCCATGGCAAGTACAGTAGGTAACATTAAAAACCTAGACATGTTTATATTTTGTCTTCAGCATAACTTGTAAATGATTCCTAAAAAATGTCCTTAGGATAAAAATTCTCTCTCTCTCTTCCTCTCTTCTCTCAAAATTGAAAACTTTAATTTATTTCAGCAAATTATTAAAGCTGTGGGAAACCATAGTGTGGTGTCCTAGTACTACTGTAGGGTATTTGGGGAAGCAAGACCTAACTAAAATATACATTGAGTCAAGTTTTGGAAGTTAAGCAGTGTTGGATTTACTTATCAAAACTAAAAACACGAATAAACAACTGATACTGAAACACAAAATGGAAAGTTTTTTAAAAATATAAAATATATGGAGGTTTAATTACCAATATAAAAATGGAAAAAATATTACAGGTTTGGAAATGTCATGTAGAGAAACATTGTAACGTTATTTTAAATAAAATTATATATTGAAGAAAAATGGTGTTCTATGTTTTTACTGTACTTTTCTTTTCACCCCTAGGGCAAAGACTATAATTGTTTGTGGTCACACACCCTTGCATGCTGAATGTGAAGTTGGTAATTAGCTCAATTTGTTGTTGGAACAACTCATTACCTCCTCCTGTCATTTTGATAAAGTACTCAGGTGGTTCTTATCAATGCATGGACCGTTATTCTCCACAGGGATATCACTGATGTCTTGGTTCTGCTTCTGTGAAGTCTTCATTACCCTCCTGGGCAGGGATGGACTGGCCAAAGGGCAATTCTGGAAAATGCCAGATGGGCTGGTCCATCTTTAGCCCAGTGGGCCTTATATATTTATTTTATTTGTTTGTTTTGGGCAAAATTGTAATTATTTGGCTAGTTTTGGGGGTCGGTGTGGGGGCCTCAAAAGAGAAAAAATGGGCTGGTGTGTTAGAAATGCCCGGGACGATTTGATTTGATCGCTCTTTCAAAAAGTCAGATTTATAAAACCTGTCAGAATAGTGCCCTAAAAAAACTGTATTAGGGAACACTGACAAAACATTAAAGTTTCGATGGGCACTCCCTGCAAAGGTCTTTATTATACCGTCATTGTGCTGTCAGTCAGTCATACATTACCATGTTTCTGTGATGGCACTATGACTTAAGGCAGCTTGTTAGGCCTAGCACAAGCACAGATGAAATGGAGTTAGTTACTAAAAAAAAAAAAAAACAGTTACACAAATTATCCAGAATTGCTCATGTGATCCTTAATCGCTCGCTCCCCCTTAGCCTTAACAAATGGCTTATTTAGATTTCTCATTATGGTAGAGGAATTCGGTTTGTCCAGGTAAATTTATATAGGGCTCAGGGGCCAATTGATTAGAGCTGCACTTCTGACTGCTCTAATCTTCGAGAGGCTGCAGCTGTATGTCAAACCTGGCACCCCAGTGGTAATGGGCCCCAATAAAGTCCCCGGCTGAGTCCCAAATGGCAAACTATTCCCTACAAGGGCTGTGTTTACACAGACTGGCCAATTCTGATCTTTTGACAATAATTAGGCAAAAGATCAGAATTGGGTTGCGTGTCTAAACAGCCATTTTGCACTACTTTTGACCAGAGCCTAAATGGGCCCTCGTTAAAAGTAGCGCACTATATAGGGAATTACATAGCTACCATTTACCTGATAGTACATTTTTAGGTTAGCAGTGATTAATAGTGCTGAGCGATTAGTGCCTTTTGAGGTTGGTATAAACAATTGTAAAAATATATATATATATCATTATGCATCATGTGGGTTGAATGCTGTAACACAGAATAAAACAATTAATAAAAGTCCCATGATGGTAGTGTCTTCCCCTTACTTATGACCATTTATTCACGTTACTTTGATTACATATTTCAGTTGTGTATATTATCATCTAATCTCTCTAATCTCTCCCGTGCTTCTACACCTGCATTGCTTGCTGTTTGTGGTTTTAGGCTGGGTTTCTGTACAGCACTTTGAGATATCAGCTGATGTACGAAGGGCTATATAAATACATTTGATTTGAAATAATTGAACAGACATCAATTACTTATTTAATAATGAAAATGTCAGTTAATCGCACTAGTGATAAAGGTACTTTTGTCTTTAGTCTGAGTTCAACATTGTTCATGAATTAATGTTAATTAATTCTCTTTTTTTCCCCCATTGATCATGGAAGTCTGAGCTACAATTCAATTCAACCCACGTGCACTTTGAACCCTGACCAACCTAGCTGTTCCAGGTGACTCTCTCTATATCTCCAAGTCCATTTCTACTCAAAGAATGATGTTCCGGACTTAATCAATAAAGACCCAGTATAAAAGTCAGCTGACCCATGTTTCGGTCCACCTCAAACTGTCCAACCTTGATTTACGGCCAGACTAGAATACCCTCATTGGCCCACTAAACGCCCACAACCAGCTGACCACTTAATCTTGTGACCGCAGAGGTTTGGGACAGCTGAATGACAGTCAGCATGGTGAGTGAATGTGGCTTGGCAGGCTTAGTCTACGTCCTGAATGGCACTCTGTTCTCTGGTGCACTGCTTTTGACCAGAGCCATATGGGCCCAAATAGGATGTAGGGTACCATTTGGGACGTATCTTTAATCAAGGCAGTCCCCAGGTGGGACCAGGCGAGTACGGGCATCAATCACAGTCCGGAGCAGGTCTCTGCCTCTCACTCTTCTCTTCTCTCTCTTTTCTTTCTGTCTCTCTCACTCTGCTTCACATCAGCTCTATCGACCAGCGCTCCCGGCCGAATGGTAATTAAAAGGTATTGATCATCCGCACATCGGGAATATGGTCCGAGGGAAACAACAGAGCAAACTGTAGGGGTGGGGGGGTTCTGAGAGGCTGTATTTAAAAATAAAATAAAAATAAGGATGTGGACCTACAAGCCTTGTGTATTTATTCGGTGTGTGTAATGGATGTTTTTGTGCTATGTAAATGGTGTGTTTGTTGTGTGTTCAGTATTAACAGGTGTATGTCTGCCGCAGGCATGTGGTTGTCTCAAATCGAGCTGTAGGTTTTCATTCTGCCTTTGCTCTGCAGTAATGTAGATTTTAATGAAAAATTGCAGTGCCCATTCACACATACTCAAACAGTCTGAGGGGTAATGTTTCCAGCCGGGTACTCTTCAATTGGCCGCCTGGAGAAATGTCTCTTGGTGTGGAGAGTGCATTGGCTACGCACTTGCTCATTAACTGAGAGAGAGAGAATGAGCGAGAACTGGTTGATTCGAAGCATGCACATATGCATTCCTCTACACACACAAACAACAGCACGGGACACACACACTCCCCTTATCTACTCTCTTCTTTTTCCATCCGAGTGAACCCAGTAAATTTGAGAGCTGAGAGTGCCAACACTGCACATTGCCAACCCAAGAGCCTCTGAAAGAGGGAAAGTGAGAGGATCGAAAAGAGAGAATTACCCAGTCAGACAGGCCTACAGTACAAGAACAGCTGCTATAAGTATAGCCCCCCATCTGTCTGACACACTGAAGCTCAAACACTGACCACACACCCTGAGAGAGAGGGAGATGTACACACACACACACTACCGGTCAAAAGTTTCAGGACACCTTCTCATTCAGGGTTTTTCTTTATTTTCACTATGTTCTACATTGTAGAATAATACTGACGACATCAAAACTATGAAGTAACACATGGAATCATGTAGTAACCAAAAAAGTGTTAAACAAATCAAAATATATTTTAGATTTGAGATTCTTCAAATAGCCACCCTTTGCTTTGCACACTCTTGGCATTCTCTCAACCAGCTGGAATGCATTTCCAACAATCTTGAAGGTGTTCCCACATATGCTGAGCACTTGTTGGCTGCTTTTCCTTTCCTCTCCTGCAGTCTGACTCATCCCCAAACCATCTCAATTTGGTTGAGGTCGGGGGATTGTGGAGGCCAGGTCATCTGATGCAGCACTCCCTCATTCTCCTTCTTGGTAATATACCCTTACACAGCCGGGAGGTGTGTTAGGTCATTGTCCTGTTGAAGAACAAATGATAGTCCCACTAAGCCCAAACTAGATGGGATGGCTTATCGCTGCAGAATGTTGTGGTAGCCATGCTGGTTAAGTGTGCCTTGAATTCGAAATAAATCACAGACATGTCACCAGCAAAGCACCCCAACAACATAACACCACCACCTCCATGCATTACGGTGGGAACCACACATGCAGAGATCATCCGTTCACCCACACTGCGTCTCACAAAGGCAAGGCGGTAGTAACAAAAAATCTCACATTTGGAGTCACCACCAAAGGACAGATTTAGTCCGGTCTAATGTCCATTACTCCTGTTTCTTGGCCCAAGCAAGTCTCTTCTTATTATTGGTGTCCTTCAGTAGTGGTTTCTTTGCAGCAATCGACCATGAAGGCCTGATTCACAGTCTACTCTGATCAGTTTATGTTGATGTGTCTGTTACTTGAACTCTGAAGCATTTATTTGGGCTGCAATTTCTGAGGCTGGTAACTCTAATGCACTTATTCTCTGCAGCAGAGGTAACTCTGGGTCTTCCTTTCCTGTGGCAGTCCTTATGAGAGCGATTTTCATCATAGTGCTTGATGGTTTTTGCGACTGCACTTGAAGAGACTTTCAAAGTTCTTGAAATTTTCCGTATTGACTGACCTTCATGTCTTAAATTAATGATGGACTGTCGTTTATTTTTGCTTATTTGAGCTGTTCTTGCCATAATATGGATTTAGCCCTATTACTATAAGACCATCTTCCGTATACCCCCCTTGTCACTACACAACTGATTGCCTCAAACTCATTAAGGTAAGAAGTTCCACAAATTAACTTTTAACAAGGCACGCCTGTTAATTGAAATGCATTCCAGGTGACTACCTCATGAAGCTGTTTGAGATAATGCCAAGAGTGTGCAACGCTGTCAAGGCAACGGTTGGCTATTTGAAGAATCTCTAATATAAAATATATTTTGATTTGTTTAACGCTTTGTTGGTTACTACATGATTCTATATGTGTTATGTCATAGTTTTGATGTCTTAACTAATTTTCTACATTGTAGAATAATAGTGAACTGCAAAAAAGGGCTTCACCGGCAAGGATATTGCTGCCAGTAAGATTGCACCTAAATCAACCATTTATCGGATCATCAAGAACTTTAAGGACAGCGGTTCAATTGTTGTGAAGAAGGCTTCAGGGCGCCCAAGAAAGTCCAGCAAGCGCCAGGACCGTCTCCTAAAGTTGTTTCAGCTGCGGGATCGGGGCACCACCAGTACAGAGCTTGCTCAGGAATGGCAGCAGGCAGGTGTGAGTGCATCTGCACGCACAGTGAGGCAAAGACTTTTGGAGGAGGGCCTGGTGTCAAGTAATTTTCTCTGATTAATCCCCTTTCCGATTGTTTGGGGCATCCCGGAAAAAAGCTTGTCCGGGGAAGACAAGGTGAGCGCTACCATCAGTCCTGTGTCATGCCAACAGTAAAGCATCCTGAGACCATTCATGTGTGGGGTTGCCTCTCAGCCAAGGGAGTGGGCTCACTCACAATTTTGCCTAAGAACTCAGCCATGAATAATGAATGGTACCAACACATCCTCCGAGAGCAACTTCTCCCAACCATCCAGGAACAGTTTGGTGACGAACAATGCCTTTTCCAGCTTGGAGCACCTCTTGCCATAAGGCAAAAGTGATAACTAAGTGGCTCGGTACAAAACATCAATATTTTGGGTCCATGGCCAGGAAACTCCCCAGACCTTAATCCCATTGAGAACTTGTGGTCAATCCCCAAGAGGCAGGTGGACAAACAAAAACCCACAAATTCTGACAAACTCCAAGCATTGATTATGCAAGAATGGGCTGCCATCAGTCAGGAGGTGGCCCAGAAGTTAATTGACAGCATGCCAGGGCGGATTGCAGAGGTCTTGAAAAAGAAGGGTAAAACACTGCAAATATTGACTCTTTGCATCAACTTCATGTAATTGTCAATAAAAGCCTTTGACACTTATTAAATGCTTATGATTATACTTCAGTATTCCATAGTAACATCTGACAAAAATATCTAGACACTGAAGTAGCAAAGTTTGTGGAAATTAATATTTGTGTCATTCTCAAAACTTTCGGCCACAACTGTATATACCGAACAAAAATAAAACTGTAACGTGTTAGTCCCATGTTTCATGAGCTGAAATAAAAGACCCCGGAAATGTTCCATACGCAACTGTTTTTACATCCCTGTTTGTGAGCATTTCTCTTTTCCCAAAGATAATCCATCCACCTGACAGGTGTGGAATATCAAGAAGCTGATTGAACAGGTGCACCTTGTGCTGGGGAAATAAAAGGCCACTCTAAAATGTGCAGTTTTGTCACACACCATGCCACAGATTCTTCAAGTTTTGAGGGAGCGTGCAATTGGCATGTTGACAGCAGGATATATTCACCAGAGCTGTTGCCAGAGAATTTAATTTGAATTTCTCTATCATAAGCCACTTCCAACATCGTTTTTGAGATTTTAGCAGAACGGCCTCACAACCGCAGACCACGTGTAACCATGCCCGCCCAGGACCTCCACATCCAGCTTCTTCACCTGTGGGATCATCTGAGACCAGCCACCTGGACAGCTGAATGAACTGAGGAGTATTTCTGTCTGTATTAAAGCCCTTTTGTGGGGAAAAACTAATTCTAATTGGGTGGGCCTATGCCCTCCCCCACCCATGGCTGCGCCGTTGCCCAGTCATGTGAAATCCATAGATTCGGGACCTAATGTATTTATTTAATTGACTGATGTCCTTAAATTAACTGTAACTCAGTAAAATCATTGACATTTTGTTGCATGTTGCGTTTATATTTTTGCTCAGTTTAATTTCCTGCAACAAAATGTATTTTTGACATGGATAATGCTGTTCTTTTGCTCAAACAATAACAAAATGAATACTGCTAAATTAATTGGTTTTGAAATGTTCAATTCTCCCTGACTGTCTAGCTTTTATTTGGGTGATTTATTAGTTCTCAAAGTTTATATTATAAAAAATATATACGTCCCTTATGTTCTTTACATACTTTAAATCTGGTTTTAGTCGTTTTAAGTTTACCCTGTGTGGCATTAGGCGACCCCAAAATAACGCTTAGGTGACCCGCACTGTAATATACCACATATTTTGCATTGTGGTATATTGCAGTGTTTCCCAACCCTGGTCCTCGAGTACCCCCAACAGTACACAGTTTCGTTGTTGCCCTTGACAAACACAGCTCATTCAACTCATTGAGGGCTTGATGATTAGTTGACAAGTTGAATCAGGTGTGTTTGCCCTGGGTTACAATAAACATTTGTACTGTTGGGGGGGGGGGGTTACTCGAGGACCAGGGTTGGGAAGCACTAGTGTATTGTGTGACTTGAGTTATGCTTTGTCGAGCGGCTATCCCCCTGGTCCTTTCTCATAAATTCAGAGAATTACCGAGCATGACCTCTCTCCTCCGTTAACCTTCCTTCCCTTCCCTCTCTTCCTGGACGTGATCAATTAAAACCCTGTCCGCTGCGTGTCAGCACTTTCTCTGCCCCTCTGTCATTTTTCTCTTATGTATTACAGCACCGGTGTCCATTGAGGAAAGGAAGGCAAGGATAGTAATAAAAAAATAAAAATGTTATTTTATTTGGGGATGAGAAATATTTCTATACTTGTGTTTGTGCCGGAGAAAGTCAGTCCGCCTACTCCCAACTTGAAGTTTCCCTGAAGGGAGGAGATCTGTCAGTTTATAGAGAGAAAGAGATGGAGTGAGAGATCTTCCAGGAGCTCTGTGGTCTTAAAAATAACTGTAGGAAATATATTTTAGTAGCTATACGTTGAATTTGGAAAGAATTAAAATATTGAAAATGTTTAACTCCTATAAATGATCAACCATATTGTGTAATATAAAAATGACAATTGTGTCATTTAAATCAAGTCATTTGTGTGTTCATCTTGAGGTTTGAGGCTCACTCTTTCCTTCACGTTCCTCACATACAGTATATTATAGGAAAAATACTCAAACTATATTATGGTATTGTTTTCTACTGTTAATACAGCAACGAATGTTTTTGCATGTCAGCAGTCGACTTTTCAACATATTGGACTTTCAAGAAGCAAAGTGTCACTTGCCACATCATGATGATGTGACATTGCTTCTTGAAAATCCTATATCTTCAAAACTTGACTGCTGACAGTCTCAAAATGTTTTGCATATGTCAACAGTAGACTAATTAAAGATAATACCAAAAGACCACTTAAAAGTTTTTGAGTGGTATTTTCCTTTTAAGCTTTCACTTTGGAGCCAATGAGATGAGCCTTCTCTATTAGGACCTGCCAAATTCTATTAAGTGACTTTTTGATGGGTCATTATTGGATCAACCCTCCACTGTAACACAATTACTGACAATTACACTGATGATTACGCACTAATGCAGTTGCCCAATCACAAGCAGCCCTGCACACTGAAGGAGATTGGTAGACACTGGCAACCCACTGACAGATCAGGCCTGGGGAAGGAAGTGGGGCTTCATTTAGTGCTTCAATCGATCGAAAAATACCCCATGTTATTTAAGACCTTGCAATTTGATGCCCATGAAACAAACGAGACAGAATGAAAGATGAGATTATTTTTATTCCTCTCATCTGATGTGTTCTTCTGTTTTATCCTGGAGATCTAAGTGTTCACATTAACACTGCCCAGTTTAGTTTGTTGGACCTTCCCTCCTTCGCTGTCACCATAGAATACCTCTGTCTGTTCACACACTCATTCCTTGTTGTCTCTCCTTGTAAAAGTCAGTCTCTCCCCCTCCTTCCCGGTCCCCCCTTTCAGTAAATGATGCCGTCTTTCTTTGCCTTTTCTGGGACTTGAGAGTGAAGGGTTATCTTCTCTCTGCCAGTAAATCAAACAGCCCTATATATCTGTATGTTCCTCTCTGTTTCTCTCTGTAGGGACTGCAATCTTCCCAATCTCAGGTTGAATTATCCCATATTCCACTTTTCTTATTGCCCATCCTGCTCACCTTCACTTCTTATAGGTCTTTGAGAAAGCCTTATAGTTCAATACAATTGACTTCACCCTCTACAGTCCTTGAACCATGCCTTTTTTTAGTCTTCTCCCATAAACTCATCCCTCCCCATCCTGTTCCATTTCATCAGAGGTCCTTGATAGACTTCAATAGACCATCTTGAGATGTACTTTAGACATCTCCAAAGAACCCCCCTCATCTTGACACGAGAGTCTGTTGTGCCCGACAATAGCCCTCTTAGACTGAGCCCCAAATCATTCCACATCCT
Organism: Oncorhynchus mykiss; assembly: GCF_057628025.1. Lineage (NCBI taxonomy): Eukaryota > Metazoa > Chordata > Actinopteri > Salmoniformes > Salmonidae > Oncorhynchus > Oncorhynchus mykiss. Next base: position 39,260,699 of record NC_143051.1, on the reverse strand, counting down.
GCTCTTTCTCCCCTACTTCTCCTCTCACTCTTAATATCTCCTCCTCCTCTGCCCCATCCTATTCTTCCTCAGAAGAAGTCCTTGGAGGCGGCCTCCACAAAGTTGGGAGCGGACATGAGGATGGCGATGGTGCAGATGATGTTGAACACACTGAAGGCCACCAGGCAGAGCCGGTCGATGACTGCTGCCGCAAACTTCCACTGGTCGGCCACGCTCTCCGTCTCATCCTGCTCACGGAAGCGGTCCGCCATGTAACGCACTTCCTCCAGAATAGCCTGGAGCTGGGGGTCGCCTATACGCCCTGCTGAGTACTGTCCTCCACCCCCCATTCCGAAAACTCCGCCACTGGAAATGGTGCTAGGGCAGCCCACGGTGTCCGCGTTGGGGGTGGGGGGTGGCGGAGGGCTGCAGAATGGAGGGGGCAGATGGGGAGGGGGACTGCCTGCTACTCGAGGAGGCCCGGCCGAGATGCTGTAATTCTGGATGTGATCTGGGAGCAGTGGGGGGTCGTCCAGATTCTGGAAGCCAATGTAGAGCAGGTTTCCATTGTTGTTGGCGCTGGACTGGGTGTGAAGATGGGGATGACCCAAGTGCTGGGGGCCAGCCTGGAGAGGGACCAGGTTCTGGGGGTGGAGTTGGTGGAGTGTGGGGTCTGGAGGGTTAGCGATGCTACCGCTCTGGGAGCTTGAGGAGCAGCGCCGTAGGTGGGGGGCGCAGGGTGGTCGCTCTGGGTCATCACTCTCCCCTGGGCGCTTCATACGTAGGAACCATGCTACCCACTGCAGTAGGACCACATTAACCTGAAAGGAGAATCAATCAGAGAAGGGTGTTATAATATACACTGAGTGTACAAAACATTGAGAACACCTGCTCTTTCCATGACAGACTGACCAGGTGTAAGCTATGATCCGGTATTGATGTCACTTGTTAAATCCACTTCAACTCAATATTAGGAAGGTGTTCTTAATGTTTTGTACACTCATAGCAAGGGAGGTAAACACATCTAGTGAGGAATACACCTACACCTAAAAAGGGTAGTGCACTTGACAATACACTAGGGGAAAACCTTTCAGCTGGTAAAAGTTTGACTCAGTGGGTGGTGTGTGCAGATGCTGGTATGTTCAACTTGACCTTTTGTATTCAACGCTACTTTCATGAGCACAAGAATGAGAAAATCACCTAAGGCAGGAAACCTTTATATAAAGCTTCATTTAAATTCTAACCATGGAATTAAAGTTAGACACCGCCATTTGTCTCCCCCTTAGGTGTCTTTTATCCCTTTTATATCTAGACAAAAACCTGACTTTATACCGTCTTTTCTTTATATCTGAAAGCAGTAGGGGGTCAAAAATGTTGTACATTAAAACCCGCCAAGAGAAATAGTCATTGTTGAGGTATTTTCTTTAAAAATTCTGCCTACGGCTCTGTGAAAACCGGGACGTTCAACAAGTCCCAGCTTTGGGATGACGCTCACTTGGGTGAACCAATCACAAAACTTCAAAGTAATACTTTGGCATGTAATTCTCTCCATTCACTTGCTCTTCATCGCTTGATCATTTCACTAGCAATTTCTCCTCGCATGTTAAATCAGTTGGTGAAGACGTTTTCTAGCAAGCTATCAATGTGCATATAATACTTCCACAAGTGGAGAGAGGCTAGGGAAAAAAAGACGAAATGACGATCTTCGTTCTGAATGAGTTACAGCAGATCATCTGCCCACTGCAACTTTTGAGGACACAAACACACACAAGTCCACTGCTTCTGGTCTGCACTGCTATCTTGGTTTAACTATCTAAATGTAATAATGATTCAATTGGCTACATTTCTTTAAATTGACAATTCTGTGAATTGTCTGGTGCAAGTTTTAAATTGACACACTACCTGTTAGCAAAAGTGTCGGATTGAGATGATGTGCAGGAGCTTGTTAGAATTTGTAGTATTGCATGATGTCTACAGTGCATTCGGGAAGTATTCAGACCCCTTCACTTTTTCCAAAGTTTGTTACGTTACAGCGTTATTCTAAAATTGATGAGAAAAAACACAATTTAATCAGTATACACACAATACCCCATAATGACAGGGTAAAAACAGGATTTTAGACAATAAAAAACGGTAAATATATGTATTCAGACCCTTTACTCAGTACTTTGTTGAAGCACCTCTGGCAGCGATAACAGCCCAAGTCTTCTTGGGTATGACGCTACAAGCTTGGCACATCTGTATGTCGGGAATTTCTCCTATTCTTCTCTGCAGATCCTCTCAAGCTCGGTCAGGTTGGATGGGGAGGGTCGCTGCACAGCTTTTTTCAGGTCTCTCCAGAGATGTTCGATCAGGTTCAAGTCCGGACTCTGGCTTGGCCACTCAAGGACATTCAGAGACTTGTCCTGAAGCCACTTGCATTGTCTTAGCTGTGTGCTTAGGGTAGTTCTCCTATTGGAATGTGAACCTTTACCCCAATCTGAGGTCCTAAGCGCTGTGGAGCAGGTTTTCATCAATGATCTCTCTGTACATTGCGATTCATTTTTCCCTCAAACCTGACTAGTCTCCCAGTCCCTGCTGCGGAAAAACATCCACACAGAATGAGTCTGCCACCACCATGCTTCATCATAGGGATGGTGCTAGGTTTCCTCCAGACGTGAAGATTAGCATTCAGGCAAAAGACTTCCATTTTGGTTTCATCAGACCAGAGAATCTTGTTTCTCATGGTCTGAGAGTCCGGTTTTCACTTTGTCATTGTGGGGTATTGTGTGTAGATTGATGATTGATTTTTATTTTAGTCCATTTTAGAATAAGGCTGTAACGTAACAAAATGTGGAAAAAGTGAAGTGGTCTGAATACTTTCCGAATGCACTGTACTTTGACGCTAAATAGCATTTTCGAATCTGAGAGTAAATAGAGCCGTGAATATATTGATAAAAGTCAACTCCGAGAGAGATTTACATGATTATCAAAACGCCAGGGTAAGCCTACATGAAACACAGCCCTTATTTTAAGTGTTTCTAAAATTCCCAATTGGAAAAATGAATGGCGGAAAAATGATTGGAATCATTTCCCCATTTGACCGCTAGGTTTTATGGGTATTATGACACCTCCACTGTGGGCCTCTATAGTGTCTGTTGTTGTTGTGCAATTATTAACATTGCCGTTCGATGCCCTTCTCTGAACCCCCATCATTTATGTTGCTAATTGGCCAGCTGACTACCCAAAGTGGGCCATTTATCAGTGGGAAGACCTTGCAGATTGCACCAATCTATAAAGCATCTTCAACCCATCCATTCTCCTTCACTAAACCCATTCTCTGAGTTGATGACATCAATAAATCTGTAAATGCTGTAGCTGCCAAACAGGGGAAGCTGAGAGATGCATTTGGAAAAGCTTCAAAGTATTGCACAAAGTGAGAGACTGAGATCTAGAATCTACGTCAGGCACAAGCCTACAGACCCAATGTATTATTGGGTCCAACCGAAAGGTATGGTACTGTTGATCTGAACTTGGACAGACTGCAAAGGAGTGAGGAGATGTATAGTGATTTGTTAGTATAAGTAGTTTAGAAGGACAAATACAGAGGGATGTGAAAATTAGAGATTGAAGGATGAAAAGATGGAGAAAACTATAGAAAGAGGCATTGAAAGAATAGTCTACTACAGTTGGAGTGAAGGGCAGATAAAGAGGGTAGCAATTAAGGGGTAGAAGGTAGCATGGCGGCAGGTATTGCATCAGGCATTTTTGATTTGCGCCTTACACCTTTGCGACCATAAAAAGAAAAACGCTTTAAAATGACAAATAGTTGCACATCACATCATTCTGTTTTTTAATTGAACTGTTTATCAATGATAAACCTCACTGCAAGTTCTTTATACTGCATAAAAATGTATGTTTATACATTGTTTGAAGCAAATTGTTTAAAGCAAATTGGCTTGTCCCACTAGTGATGAGTATAGTTGTAGTGACATGTTTTTGAGATTTAGAGATATCTATCGATTATTTAGAATGCTAGAAAGTAAATAAACGTAAAGTTTAAAAATGTTATGTCAATGTTACCTGCTTGTAAAACACTCATTACAAAGATATAAATGGACCTTAAGCATTCCCTCCCTTTAATGTCTTACATTTGAGGACTCCATTGATCATTTGGTGTGTCTAAATACAAAGCGTTATTGGTGTTACTCAATTTAAATGAAGAAAAATTATTAATCATATTACTTTGGTAACAACATTTAAGGGTTAATGACCTTGGATTTGAGCATCTGTGGCCTCCATTTAAGAAAATCCTCAATTACCTCAAATTTGTCAATGGTGTTACATCATCGTTGTTACTACTCCTACTGGTGGTAGTGTTATTATAGTGGTACAAATGATTTAAAGTCATTAAGCTACCACATTAGTTGATTTACAATGGGAAGATGTACCCAAATACATTTGAAATAAAATACAAATCTAGAAAAATTATTCCAAAATGCCATGCCCAAAATGCCACTGCAATTCAAGAACGAACCGTAAGTGTTTTGCTAGCTGCAGCAAAGAGGAAATGGCTATACCAAAGGAGGGTGGCAAACAAAAATAGTTGGCTTGTTAGCATTAACCGTAACGGGAAAAACTGTAGCATTGTGATATACCAGGAGACCAGCCACGGAGGGATTGGCAGGTGAGCGCATAGAGCGAAGCGTGACGTGTTTTCCAACGGGAAATGCTAAATAGTTTGTAATGACTGGTGGTAGGCTAGCGGTTAAGAGCGTTGGGCCAGTAACCAAAAGGTCTCTGGTTCGAATCCCTGAGCCGACTAGGTAAAAAAAATCTGTCTTTGCCCTTGAGCAAGGCACTTAACCCTAATTGCTCCTGTAAGTTTTTCTGGATAAGAGCGTCTGCTAAATGACTAAAATGTAACTGTCTTTGGCTGGAGTAGACTGCATGAGCTCTGGCCTTACCCATTTGGGCATCTGTCCTCCGTTTGGGTCATGGTGATGATACTGCAGCACCACCGTTGTAGCTATGACTGACATCCCAACAATGATCATAGTACTGGCAAAGTACTGTCCTGAAAGGTGGGCAAAAAAGGAGGAACGAGACAAAACAATTAGAGTAGAGAGAGGAAGCCATTTGTAATAACAATGCTAACAGTGGTTCTTGCTGATCATGACTTGGCATTTTTCTTGGGCTTCAGTGGACTGCATTTGTGTTTTAGTAGCCATCTGTCTGGCTACAGGGAGCTCACCGTACATAATTTCCAGCAGCGAATTTTTCAGATTTATTTAGCCAATTACATTTAAGGACAACCAGATGGTTAGATCACCAGGGCCTGACAAACATTTGGGACAATTATTTCAAGTGCACGTACACACACATTCTAGACTCTAACACGCATATAAGAACACACACCTATGAGAGGGATGGAATCTGAAGTGGCTGGCATGATCTCTGCCACCAGCAACATGAAGACAGTGAGAGAGAGCAGCACAGTGATACCTGAAAAGAGAGCGGAAGATATTAAAAATGTATAAAACAGTGAGTGGATGCTGAGCACCATCTCCATAACTGACTAGGCTCTTGGGTTTTGAAATACTCAGTGCAACTATAACACACACTACTTCCCCACGCTTCTCACACATTTATTAACATCAGTGCCTCAGTTTTGATCCCGGACAAGCCTACAGAAATCCACATTTGTAAAGATAAACTTTCTTATAGGCATCTCGTTTGACAAATACTTTATGGTCTCTACCAATCAAGCCAATGGTTATTCATTTCAATTGACTATGATTCGATTTGGTTCGATCTGATGCAAATTGCAAAGTGTGACAGAGTAATGTACCCAAAGTGAAATTACTTTACTACATTCCTATTCTTCAATTGCCCTTAGTAAAGCCTTACTTCTAACCCACACATATGCTTACCCTATATTAGCAATCCATCTGCCCCAGCTGTCTCTGTCCCCCCCCAACTCCCTCCCTTCTCCATCTTCATTCATCAGATTGAATCTTCATCTCCTCCCATTACCTCTGTCCCACTTTTTTTTTAAACCCACATTTTACAAGTGCTTTCTTGGCATAACTGGTACCGTCCAGAAGCAAGCCGATAAAACAAACGTCTGTCAAGTGAGTCAGTCCTGTTCGCTCTATAGATAAAAAAAACGAATGTCCCTTCAAGGGTTGAGAGGAAATCAGAAAATCACTTTTAGGAATGTCAAAGTAAGAAATGGACAGTGGCTTTCATTTAAGCAATATGCTTATCTTGGCTAGCCTGGTTGATACCAAACTCCCAAGTCTTCCTTACGTGAGCGGCTGGGGAGGCTCCTTTGATGTTGTTGGCACAATCAATGCGTTTCAAATGCCACCCTATTCCCCATACAGTGCACTTCTTTTGACCAGAGCCCTGGTCAAAAGTAGTAGACTATAAAGGTAATGAGATGCCATTTGGGATGCAGATAGAGCCTCAATAATGAAGGTTGCTGTGCTTTTACACTGGTTTGTTCCACTCCTACATCTCTCTCGCTGTAACACCCCCACACACAAATAGGCTGTGAGCGCTGACCCCTTGCTTTACAACTGCTTGTTTTCAAATCCAAATAGCAAGAGTTTTTAATGCCCCTCGGGTCATTTTTTGGGGGGTAATAACCAATCGGTGCCAAAGCACAAAACTGGGAGCATTTCTACCCTTATCATGAGACTCGATTTAGAGTTAAGAAAACAGCCTCTCCACACTACGATAGGTATTCGGTACATAGCTTGTGTTGTACAGCCTGGCTGATACCAGGCTATATTGTATCTTGGCACTTAATTCCTTAAAACCTGGTGTCAAGCTGAATTCCTAGAAGGCTGTGTGTATGCTCTCACTCCCTAATCAATTCCTGGGCTTAATTACATCAATATGTTAATTGGCTGTGGTGTGTAATACAATGCAGCGTAATGCAGCCTCAAATTAGGTTAAAATGTTTCACATCCCCAAAGTTCTTCTAGGTCTTCTTTGTTTTCCTCCACTTTTTTAGTTGTTTTTTTCTAGAATCAATCTACTCTCCCTCTCCTGTCATCTTTTCTTCCCCGTCACCATTATTCCCCCACGTCCTTTTCTTATTTCCGCCCTATACTTTCTAATGCATTTCCTCCTCTCCATGCTGCTGTCCACCATCCTCTCATCCTCTCCTCTCTGTGTTCCTTCTAGAAAAAATAAGGTTAGTCTATTCTATCACTCTTGGATCATGTTCTCCTCTCTGCTCACCCAGAGAGATCTTCTCTCCAGAGTCGGCAGGCAGTAGGAAGATGAGCAGGGTCATGGAGGATAGCAGCACACAGGGGATGAGCAAGTTTAGAGCGTAGTAGAGAGTGCGCCGGCGGATGGTTACAACGAACGTCACGTCAGGGTAGGGCTCCTTACAACAGTCATAGAACACCTCGCTACGAGTACCTGGCACTCCTTGAGAGAGTAAAAAAAGAGTAAAGGAGAGAATAAATATTTTTTTTATAAAAGTTGAAGTTGAGTTGACAATGAAGTTGAGAAATTGATAACAGAAATTTAGGAGGGCAATTCCAACCCCACTGACCCACTAGGTCCCACTCCCCGTTGGACATGTACCCGGAGATGTCGGCCTCATTCATTTGTAGGTCCATCAGCCAGCCATCGTACGTCCACGAGCCAAACTTCATCTCACACTTTTGGATGTCGAAGGGGAACCAACGTACGTCCACGTTACATGTGCTCATGAAAATCCCTAACAGACGTGGAAAGAGATTGATTAAAAGGGAGGCAAGAGTGAAGTATAAGAAATATAGACACTTTCCCGTGCACAGGGCGATTTGAAGAGAATGAGAGACATTTTACTTTTTGTCCACATATACTCTTTAAGAAAATATGTACTATGCATATACAGTCGTGGCCAAAAGTTTTGAGAATGGCACAAATTTTAATTTCCACAAAGTTTGCTGCTTCAGTGTCTTTAGATATTTTTGTTAGATGTTAAAATGGAATACTGAAGTATAATTACAAGCATTTCATAAGTGTCAAAGGCTTTTATTGACAATTAAATGAAGTTGATGCAAAGAGTCAATATTTGCAGTGTTGACCCTTCTTCTTCAAGACCTCTGCAATCCGCCCTGGCATGCTGTCAATTAACTTCTGGGCCACACTGATGGGTTTGTCAGAATTTGTGGGTTTTTGTTTGTCCACCCGCCTCTTGAGGATTGACCACAAGTTCTCAATGGGATTAAGGTCTGGGGAGTTTCCTGGCCATGGACCCAAAATATCGAGGTTATGTTCCCCGGCCACTTAGTTATCACTTTTGCCTTATGGCAAAGTGCTCCATTATGCTGGAAAAGTCCCCAAACTGTTCCTGGATGGTTGGGAGAAGTTGCTCTCAGAGGATGTGTTGGTACCATTCTTTATTCATGGCTGTGTTCTTAGGCAAAATTGTGAGTGAGCCCACTCCCTTGGCTGAGAAGCAACCCCACACATGAATGGTCTCAGGATGCTTTACTGTTGGCATGACACAGGACTGATGGTAGCGCTCACCTTGTCTTCTCCGAACAAGCTTTTTTCCGGATGCCCCAAGCAATCGGAAAGGGGATTCATCAGAGAAAATTACTTTACCCCAGTCCTCAGCAGTCCAATCCCTGTACCTTTTGCAGAATATCAGTCTGTCCCTGATGTTTTTCCTGGAGAGAAGTGGCTTCTTTGCTGCCCTTCTTGACACCAGGCCATCCTCCAAAAGACTTTGCCTCACTGTGCGTGCAGAGGCACTCACACCTCCCTGCTGCCATTCCTGAGCAAGCTCTGTACTGGTGGTGCCCCGATCCCGCAGCTGAATCAACTTTAGGAGACGGTCCTGGCTTGCTCGACTTTCTCCACCAATCTAATACTTTAAGATTTTTGGGAAGTAGTGAGGGGGAGAATCTCAATTGCACACTCCTCGGGTCCTCTCTCCTCGCCTCCTTCTCAAAACCCATTGGAGGAGAAGGTCAGATGGGCGGGACCTCTGGCTTTCTCATCCAATGGGTTTTGAAAATTAGGTGAGGAGAGAGGATGCGATATTCTCCCAATGAGTACACTTCAGGAGAACGGAAATATAGTGCGATATAGAGAGTGACACTGATCTCTACTCTGCAGTCAACATTTTCATTATACAGAAACACACACAAAGTACTACATTATTGATGCACACAGGGGGAAACACAGAGATGACACACCAAGTACTACACAGTTTAGATTGCTGGCAAACTTAAGCAAAGCAATTACTGAAATGACAAATCAATCCTATTGAGTTTTCCAGTAGAGCACAAAACCACAATGCCATAGTAGCCAAACAGCACTCAAAAACATTAATTATGAGACACAAGTCATGCAAATAAGGGACAGCCAGGTGGTTAGAAAAGCAATTTGAATGGGTTAGCTGATTTTCCGAAAATGCAACCAGAAGTTGACGATCAAACCAATACTAAATTAAATCCAGTATTGATTATAAAACGTAGTCATCACATAAACATAAAATGTCTAATACAAGATTTATTTGGGGGGGGAAATCACACATAATGTCATCTCCAGGGTAGAGATCAGTATTTTCTCTTTCTATGTTTTTAATAAATGTAATTTAACTAGGCAAGTCAGTTAAGAACAAATTCTTAATGACAATGACGGCCTACCGGGGAACAGTGGGTTAACTGTCTTGTTCAGGGGCAAAATGACAGATTTTTTACCTTGTCAGCTCGGCAATTATATCCAGCAACCTTTGGGTTACTGGCCCAATGCTCTAACCACTAGGCTACCTGTCGCCCCAGGTAACCTAGTGGTTAGATGGCACTCTCTGGGTGCGTACCAATATATATGGCTCTCTCTGGGTGCCTCCCAATATATCCCCTTTCTCCTGAACTATACAGTACTCATTGGGAGAATCTCAATTGCATACTCTGCTTGGTATGGCAACTGTTCAGCATCCGACCGCATCACCGCTTGGTGTGGCAACTGCTCGGCATCCGACCGCAAGGCGCTACAGAGGGTAGTGCGTACGGCAAAGCTTCCTGCCATTCAGGACCTCTATACAAAGCGGTGTCAGAGGAAGGCCCTAAAAATTGTCAAAGACTCTGGCCACCCAAGTCATGGACTGTTCTCTATGCTACCGCACAGAAAGTGGTACTGTAGCACCACATCTAGGTCCAAAAGGCTCCTTAATAGCTTCTATCCCCAAGCCATAAGACAGCTGAACAGTTAATCAATTGGCTATCCAGACTATTTGCATTGACCCCCTTTTTTATTCTGTTGCTGCTACTCGCTGTTTATTATCTATACATAGTCACTTTACCCCTACCTACATGTACATATTACCTCGACTAATCTGCACCCCCGCACATTGACTCGATCCTGTACCCCCTGTTATTGTTAATTATTTTTTTATGTAATTTTGTTTATTTAACTTTTTATTTTTTTAGCAAATATTTTCTTACTTACAAAAAAAACCTCTGCATTGTTGGTTCAGGGCTTGTAAGTAAGCATTTCACGGTAAGGTCTACACTTGTTGTATTCAGCGCAAGTGACAAATACAATTTGATTTGATTTATAGTTTCCCGCTGAGCCATAAAGGCATGTGACAAGGAAATTGTCAACAATGAACAGTCCAAAACACAACTTACAACTCTCCAAAACTCATGCAATTTACTTACAACTGCACCTCTTTGCTCTGTGGCAAGGCCATTGTAATAACTCATTATTTTCTCTAAATTCATTAAACCTAAAACTAAACTGATTAGCTAAAAGCTACACTTACCTCCATTTTCAATTCACTGCTCTCCTGCAGCCCTGTAACAGGTCCTCTAAGCTAACAATTAGGTTACTCTAAAAGCTGATCCGACAAGCAACATTCCTTGACACAAAATATCCTCAAACTGCAACTTGTCGAAAAATATATCTTAAAACTCCCTTGAAAAACAATCTCTACACAGGAAACAAGATGGATCACCCCAGCCTTCAAAAACCTATTTCCTTCCTTTCCCTTAGTGTTTGTCCCAAACGGCAGCCTATTTCCTTTATAGTGCACTACTTTTGGGGTCTGGTCAAAAGTAGTGCACTATGTAGGGCAGGGGTAAGCAACCCTGTTACTAGAGTACTGCAAGTTTTTGTTCCAACTAAATCAAATCAAATTGTAATTGTCACATGCCAAATACAGCAGGTGTAGGTAGACCTTACAGTGAAATACAGTGATGTCGGCGCCATCTCCGCAAGATGGCGCCGACAGAGATGGTCGCCTCTCTTCGAGTCCTTAGGAAACTATATAGTATTTTTATTTTTTTTATGTATTATTTCTTACATTGTTACTCCAGGAAATTTTAAGTCTTATTACATAGAGCTGGGAAGAACTATTGGATATAAGAGCGATGTCAATTTACCAACATTACAACCAGGAATACAACTTTTCCGAAGCGGATTCTCTGTTTGACCACCACCCAGGACAATGGATCTAATCCCAGAAACCAACCCAAAACAACAGCACCGCAAAAGGGGCAGACAGAGCGGCCTCCTGGTCAGATTCCATAGATGTGCACTTCCCCCACCGCTCCCAAGTATACTACTCGCCAATGTCCAGTCTCTTGACAACAAGGTAGATGAAATTCGAGCAAGGGTTGCCTTCCAGAGAGACATCAGAGATTGTAACATTATATGTTTCACGGAAACATGGCTCTCGGGATATGTTGTCGAAATCGGTTCAGCCACCGGGCTTCTCCATGCATCGCACCAACAGAAATGAACACCTCTCTGGGAAGAGGAAGGGTGGGGGTGTATGTGTCATAATTAACGTCTCATGGTGTAATCGTAACAACATACAGGAATTCAAGTCCTTCTTCTCATCCGAACTAGAATTCCTTACAATCAAATGCCGGCCATATTACCTCCCAAGAGAATTCTCGTCAGTTATCGTCACAGCTTTGTACATTCCCCCTCAAGCAGACACCAAGACGGCCCTCAAGGAACTTCACTGGACTCTATGTAAACTGGAGACCATATATCCTGAGACTGCATTTATTGTAGCTGGGGATATTAACAAAGCAAATTTGAGAACCAGGCTACCTAAATTCTATCAGCATATTGATTGCTCTACTCGCGGAGGTAATGCACTCGATCACTGCTACTCTAACTTCCGTGATGCATGCCCTCCCTTGCGCAAATCCCACCACTACGTCATCTTGCTTCTACTGTCTTATAGGCAGAAACTCAAACAGGATGTACCAGTGACTTGAACCATTCAGTGCTGGTCTGACCAATCAGAATCCACGCTTCAAGATTGTTTTGATCACGCGGACTGGGATATAGTCCAGTCAGCCTCAGAGAACAACGTCAATCTATATGCTGACTCAGTAAGTGAGTTTATAAAGAAGTATATTGGAGATGTGGACCCACTGTGACTATTAAAACCTACCCTAACCAGAAACCGTGGATCGATGGTGGCATTCGCGCAAAACTGAAAGTGCGAACCACCGCATTTCACCATGGAATGAGGTCTGGGAATATGGCTGAATATAAACAGTGTAGTTATTCCCTCCGCAAGGCAATCAAACAAGCGAAATGCCGGTACAGGGACAAAGTGGAGTTGCAATTCAACGGCTCAGACACAAGATGTATGCCACAGGAAATCACGGACTACAAAAAGAAAACCAGCCACGTCACGGACACCAACGTCACGCTTCCAGACAAACTGAACGCCTGCTTTTCCCGCTTTGAGGATAATACAGTGCCACCGTCGCGGCCTGCTTACAAGTACTGCACCCCACCCCCTCCCTCTCCTCCATGGCCAACGTGAGTAAAACATTTAAATGTGTTAACCCTCACAGGGCTGCTGGCCCAGACAGCATCCCTAACCGTGTCCTCAGACCATGCGCAGACCAGCTGGCTGGTGTGTTTACAGACATATTCAATCGCTCCCTATCCCAGTCTGCTGTCCCCACATGCTTCAAGATGGCCACCATTGTTCCTGTACCCAAGAAGGCAAAGATAACTGAACTAAACGACAACCTCCCCATAGCACTCATTTCGGTCATCATGAAGTGCTTTGAGAGGCTAGTCAAGGATCATATCACCTCCACCTGACCGGCCACCCTAGACCCACTTCAGTTTGCATACCGACAGGTCCACAGACGATGCAATCGCCATCACACTGCACACTGCCCTATCCCATCTGGACAAGAGGAATACCTATGTAAGAATGCTGTTCATTGACTACAGCTCAACATTCAACACCATAGTACCCTCCAAGCTCATAATCAAGCTGGTGACCCTAGGTCTCAACCCCGCCCTGTGCAATTGAGTCCTGGACTTTCTGACTGGCCGCCATCAAATCAAAGTTTATTTGTCACGTGCGCCGAATACAACAGGTGTAGTAGACCTTACAGTGAAATGCTTACTTACAGGCTCTAACCAATAGTGCAAAAAAAGGTATTAGGTGAACAATAGGTAAGTAAAGAAATAAAACAACAGTAAAAAAAAACAGGCTATATACAGAAGCGAGGCGGTAAAAGTAGCCAGGCTACATAGACACCAGTTAGTCAGGCTGATTAAGGTGGTATGTACATGTAGATATGGTTAAAGTGACTATGCATATATGATGAACAGAGAGTAGCAGTATTGTAAAAGAGGGGTTGGCGGGTGGCGGGACACAATGCAGATAGCCCGGTTAGCCAATGTGCCTGACACCTGCCAGTTGGTCAGCACATGCCCGGAGCGTCCTGCTAATCCGTGTGGCCCCGCAGCCTTGTGTATGTTGACCTGTTTAAAGGTCTTACTCATGTCGGCTACTGAGAGTGTGTTCGCACAGTCGTCCGGAACAGCTGATGCTCTCATGCATGCCTCAGTGTTGCTTTCCTCGAAGCGAGCATAGAAATGGTTTAGCTCGTCTGGTAGGCTCGTGTCACTGGGCAGCTCGTGGCTGTGCTTCCATTTGTAGTCTGTAATAGTTTGCAAGCCCTGCCACATAAAACGAGCGTCGGAGCCGGTGTAGTATGATTCAATTTTAGCCCTGTTTGATGGTTCGTCGCAGGGCATAGCAGGATTTCTTGTAAGCTTCCGGGTTAGAATCTCGCACCTAGAAAGCGGCAGCTCTACCCTTTAGCTCAGTGCGAATATTGCCTGTAATCCATGGCTTCTGGTTGTGGTATGTACGTACAGTCACTGTGGGGACGATGTCCTCAATGCACCTATTGATAAAGCCAGTGACTGATGTGGTGTACTCCTCAATGCCATCGGAAGAATCCCGGAACATGTTCCAGACTGTGATAGCAAAACATTCCTGTAGTTTGGCATTTGCTTCATCTGACCACGTTTTTATAGACCACAGGGCGCCAGTGGCGAATTTGCCAATCTTGGTGTTCTCTGGCAAATGCCAAACGTCCTGCACGGGGTTGGGCTGTAAGCACAACCCCCACCTGTGGACGTTGGGCCCTCTACCACCCTCATGGAGTCTGTTTCTGACCGTTTGAGCAGACACATGCACAAAGGCGGAGGTAGCGGTCCTGCTGCTGGGTTGTTGCCCTCCTGCGGCCTCCTCCATGTCTCCTGATGTACTGGCCTGTCTCCTGGTAGCGCCTCCATGCTCTGGACACTACGCTGACAGACACAGCCAACCTTCTTGCCACAGCTCACATTGATGTGTCATCCTGGATGAGCTGCACTACCTGAGCCACTTGTGTGAGTTGTAGACTCCGCCTCATGCTATCACTAGAGTGAAAGCACCGCCAGCATTCAGAAGTGACCAAAACATCAGCCAGGAAGCATAGGAACTGAGAAGTGGTCTGTGGTTATCACCTGCAGAACCACTCCTTTGTTGGGGGTGTCTTGCTAATTGCCTATAATTTCCACCTGTTCCACCTCTATTCCATTTGCACAACAGCATGTGAAATTTATTGTCAATCAGTGTTGCTTCCTAAGTGGACAGTTTGATTTCACAGAAGTGTGATTGACTTGGAGTTGCATTGTGTTGTTTAAGTGTTCCCTTTATTTTCTTGAGCAGTGTATATATATATATATATATATATAGGCAGTTGAATATATATATATAGGCAGTTGAAATCAGAAGTTCACATACACCTTAGCCAAATACATTTAAACTCAGTTTTTCACAATTCCTGACATTTAATCCAAGTAAAAATCCACTGTATTAGGTCAGTTAGGATCACCACTTTATTTGAAGAATGTGAAATGTCAGAATAATTGTTGAGAGAAGGATTTATTTCAGCTTCTATTTCTTTCATCACATTCCCAGTTGGTCAGAAGTTTACATACAATTAATTCGTATTTGGTAGCATTGCCTTTAAAATGTTTAACTTGGGTGAAACGTTTTTGGTAGCCTTCCACAAGCTTCCCACAATAAGTTGGGTGAATTTTGGCTCATTCCTCCTGACAGAGCTGGTGTAACTGAGTCAGGTTTGTAGGCCTCCTTGCTCGCACACGCTTTTTCAGTTCTGCCCACAAATGTTCTATGGGATTGAGGTCAGGGTTTTGTGATGGCCTACCTTGACTTTGTTGTCATTAAGCTATTTTGCCACAACTTTGGAAGTATGCTTGGGGTCATTGTCCATTTGGAAGACCCATTTGCGACCAAGCTTTAACTTCCTGACTGATGTCTTGAGATGTTGCTTCAATATGTCCACATTGTTTTCCTCCCTCATGAAGCCATCTATTTTGTTAAGTGCTCCAGTCCCTCTTGCAGCAAAGCTTCCCCACAACATGATGCTGCCACCCCCGTGCTTCACGATTGGGATGGTGTTCTTCGGCTTGCAAGCCTCCCCCTTTTTTCTCCAAACACAACGATGGTCATTATGGCCAAACAGTTATATTTTTGTTTCATCAGACCAGAGGACATTTCTCCAAAAAGTACGATCTTTGTCCCCATGTGCAGTGGCTTTTTTTTATGGCGGTTTTGGAGCAGTGACTTATTCCTTGCTGAGCGGCCTTTCAGGTTATGCCGATATAGGACTCGTTTTACTGTGGATATAGATACTTTTGTACCTGTTTCCTCCAGCATCTTCACAAGATCCTTTGCTGTTGTTCTGGGATTGATTTGCACTTTTCGCACCAAATTACGTTAATCTCTAGGAGACAGAATGCGTGTCCTTCCTGAGCGGTATGACGGCTGCGTGGTCCCATGGTGTTTATACTTGCGTACTATTGTTTATACAGATGAACGTGGTACCTTTAGGCATTTGGAAATTGCTCCCAAGGATGAACCAGACTTGTGGAGGTCTACAATTTTCTTTCTGAGGTCTTGGGTGATTTCTTTTGATTTCCCCATGATGTCAAGGAAAGAGGCACTGAGTTTGAAGGTAGGCCTTGAAATACATCCACAGGTACACCTCCAATTGACTCAAAATATGTCAATTAGCCAATCAGAAGCTTTTAAAGCCATGACATAATTTTCTGGAATTTTCCAAGCTTTTTAAAGGCACAGTCAGCTTAGTGTATGTAAACTTCTGACCCACTGAAATTGTGATACAGTGAATTAGAAGTGAATGAATCTGTCTGTAAACAATTGTTGGTAAAATTACTTGTGTCATGCACAAAGTAGATGTCCTAACCAATTTACCAAAACTATAGTTTGTTAACAAGAAATTTGTGGAGTGGTTGAAAAACGAGTTTTAATGACTCCAACCTAAGTGTATGTAAACTTCCGACTTCAACTGTGTGTATATATATATATATATATATATATATATATATATATATATATATATATATATATATATATATATATATATACACATAATATATATATATATATATACATAATATATATATATAAAAAAAAACAGAGTGGGAAAGAGAAAAAGAGACTCACCTGGAGGGAGATACTCTGCGAAGCCACTGGAGTTAACCAGCACATTGGTCTTAAAGGTAGAGTCAAAGTCATCGTCTGCACTGAGAAAGGAGAGAGGAAAGGGTGGATCGATCTCTAAACTGTAGTGTTTAAAGCAGAAAACGCATGCATGTAAATGTGATGCATGACGACGTGATATGGCTATACAGTGCCTTGCGAAAGTATTCGGCCCCCTTGAACTTTGCGACCTTTTGCCACATTTCAGGCTTCAAACATAAAGATATAAAACTGTATTTTTTTGTGAAGAATCAACAACAAGTGGGACACAATCATGAAGTGGAACGACATTTATTGGATATTTCAAACTTTTTTAACAAATCAAAAACTGAAAAATTGGGCGTGCAAAATTATTCAGCCCCCTTAAGTTAATACTTTGTAGCGCCACCTTTTGCTGCGATTACAGCTGTAAGTCGCTTGGGGTATGTCTCTATCAGTTTTGCACATCGAAAGACTGACATTTTTTCCCATTCCTCCTTGCAAATCAGCTCGAGCTCAGTGAGGTTGGATGGAGAGCATTTGTGAACAGCAGTTTTCAGTTCTTTCCACAGATTCTCGATTGGATTCAGGTCTGGACTTTGACTTGGCCATTCTAACACCTGGATATGTTTATTTTTGAACCATTCCATTGTAGAATTTGCTTTATGTTTTGGATCATTGTCTTGTTGGAAGACAAATCTCCGTCCCAGTCTCAGGTCTTTTGCAGACTCATCAGGTTTTCTTCCAGAATGGTCCTGTATTTGGCTCCATCCATCTTCCCATCAATTTTAACCATCTTCCCTGTCCCTGCTGAAGAAAAGCAGGCCCAAACCATGATGCTGCCACCACCATGTTTGACAGTGGGGATGGTGTGTTCAGCTGTGTTGCTTTTACGCCAAACATAACGTTTTGCATTGTTGCCAAAAAGTTCAATTTTGGTTTCATCTGACCAGAGCACCTTCTTCCACATGTTTGGTGTGTCTCCCAGGTGGCTTGTGGCAAACTTTAAATGACACTTTTTATGGATATCTTTAAGAAATGGCTTTCTTCTTGCCACTCTTCCATAAAGGCCAGATTTGTGCAATATACGACTGATTGTTGTCCTATGGACAGAGTCTCCCACCTCAGCTGTAGATCTCTGCAGTTCATCCAGAGTGATCATGGGCCTCTTGGCTGCATCTCTGATCAGTCTTCTCCTTGTACGAGTTGAAAGTTTAGAGGGACGGCCAGGTCTTGGTAGATTTGCAGTGGTCTGATACTCCTTCCATTTCAATATTATCGCTTGCACAGTGCTCCTTGGGATGTTTAAAGCTTGGGAAATCTTTTTGTATCCAAATCCGGCTTTAAACTTCTTCACAACAGTATCTCGGACCTGCCTGGTGTGTTCCTTGTTCTTCATGATGCTCTCTGCGCTTTTAACGGACCTCTGAGACTATCACAGTGCAGGTGCATTTATACGGAGACTTGATTACACACAGGTGGATTGTATTTATCATCATTAGTCATTTAGGTCAACATTGGATCATTCAGAGATCCTCACTGAACTTCTGGAGAGAGTTTGCTGCACTGAAAGTAAAGGGGCTGAATAATTTTGCACGCCCAATTTTTCAGTTTTTGATTTGTTAAAAAAGTTTGAAATATCCAATAAATGTCGTTCCACTTCATGATTGTGTCCCACTTGTTGTTGATTCTTCACAAAAAAATACAGTTTTATATCTTTATGTTTGAAGCCTGAAATGTGGCAAAAGGTCGCAAAGTTCAAGGGGGCCGAATACTTTCGCAAGGCACTGTGGGTGTATTACCTGTTATAGAGGAGGATGTCTGGCGTCCACACCTGGTCAGTTGTAAACCGAAGGTTTTTCACTCCAGGGTATTCAGATTGGTTCCACTGAAGATAATGATCAAACCAGCTCTGGAAGACAGACTCAAACTGGATATATTGGACAAGGCAATTGATTTCAACGTGAACAGAAAATACACTGAGTGTACAAAACATTAAGGACACCTTTCTAATATTGAGTTGCACCCCCTATTTTTGCCCTCGGAACAACCTCAATTCATTGGGGCATGGACTCTACAAGGTGTCGAAAGCATTCCACAGGGCTGCTGACCTATGTTAACTCCAATGCTTCCCACAATTGTGTCAAGTTGGCTGGACATCCTTTGGGTGGTGGACCACTTGATATTGATGGGAAACTGTTGATCATGAAAAACACAGCAGCGTTGCAGTTCTTGATACAAACCAGTATGCCTGGCACTTACTACCATACCACGTTCAAAGGCACTTAAATCTTGTGTCTTGCCCAATCACCGTCTGAATGGCACACATACACAATCCATGTCTCAAATCTTAAAAATCCTCTCCTCACCTTCATCTACACTGATTGAAGTTGATTTAACAAGTGACCTCAATAAGGGATCACCTTATTTCACCTGGATTCACCTGGTCAGTCTATGTCATGTCAAGAGCAGGTGTCCTTAATGTTTTGTTCACTCAGTGTATAACAGAAGGTCCCCTGAGATACATTTACTCTGACTTCGACAGCTGTATACTCTTACTTGAAGCTGTGCCGTGCTTACCATCCGAAGCCAGATGTTAGTGGTGACGACCTGATTCTTCTCATCCTGTAAGATGTGAACCTTTTTTAAGTAAATTCTTATTCTGAGGACCTAGTGTATATTGAGAGACTTAACTCAAAGAATTGTGTATAAAAAATTTAAAAATAAATAGGTGCAGTGGATGATTTACTTTTACAGACAGGCAGGTGGGCACAGGTATTGCCGAAGGCGCAGACCGATAAAATAACGTAAATGTAATCTGAACATTGATCCCTACCACATCCATGATCTGCATCAGACTGATAGAGAAGAAGACGGTGAGGGAGTGTGAATCGTTGCCCACCGGCCTCTCCATACGATTGTAGTCCTTCAGTAGGTTCTTCAACAGGGTCCTCTGGTGAGGGCCCTGCACCGACACTGAGAGAAGAACGGAGGAGAGGGAGATGGAAGGAAAAGGAGAGCAGGGGATTTCAGAAGAGAGGTGACAGAAATAAAAGGTATCAAAAAGCTGCATACAAGTAACCTATTCCAGACTGGTCTGCACATTTTAAAGTTTGAATGGCATTTCTAGCTTAAACGGTTGAAGACTACTGTAGTAGCGAACCGGAATTTTTCCCATTCAAGTCTATGGCTCCTGAAATGCATTTAGATTTATGCAAATATGATTGTAGTGGGAAAAGTCTCATTAGTATCGAAATGTTTTTTTCAAGCAACAGTACCAGGACCAGTCTGCATGCTATAAAGTAGTTTTGGTGTTGGTAGCTTTAACGTTTGCGTATCCAAATACTTCCCATTCAAGCTTATTGAGCTTTTATGCACATTTGAAACAGTTATAGTTCAAAAAGTGTAAATTGTATCAAAAAGCTGTTGACAAGCACACCATTCCAGGCTGGTCAGCGCATTTTAAAGTTTGAACGATGCAAACTTTTACGTTGTGGCCATTGAAATGCATGGCCATTGAAATGCATTGGGATGCAAATGTTGTTGTGGTGTGAAAAGTATTGGTAGTATCAACAAGTTTCTTTCAAGCACACTGCGGACAGTCAGCCTGCACGTTGTAAAGTTGTTTTGGTATTGGTAGCTTTTATGGGAGCGGAAGGAGAATAATAATAAGTATGAACAGTTTCTAAAGTTGTGCTTTGCTTTCAGCAAGCACACCTAATTAATGAATAATAAAGCAGTTTTGTGTAAAACCCCTGAAGCACTAAAAATGTATGTAGTGTGAATCATTAAATAAGGCAGGCTAAGGATTTGTTTCAAGAAAGTGTTGCGTGACTCATTTAGAAATGTAGAATTTTACTGACGATTATATCTTCGATGCGTTTCTGTTTTATTACTCAAATTAGGAGGACGAGCTGAACGTAATGGTGGGAATGGAATTCATGGAATGGTATCGAACACATCAAACATGGTTTCCATCAGTTTGATTCCATTGACTCCATTCCAGCCATTATTATGAGCCGTCCTCCCCTCAGTAGCCTCCTGTGCATTCAACTACTGTAGGACCACCATCTTGCACTGCATTAGAACGTGCGTTATGATGTATTACTGCTGTGTATGCTTCTAACTCAAGTCTGTGGGTATTAAATATTTTTTGAGGTCGACTTAGCATCTTTTGGCAGCTTCTAGCTGTTGTGAATGGTTTTGGCAGCTGTATTTGCTGTTAGCTTTTAACCTCATAGGCCCATAACCGTAGTTGTTATGTTCTCCCGATATGTGTGTTGCTGTTGTGTGTCGTTTCAGATCCATTTGGTGTACAAATGGACGTTAAGAGCGCTTTCAGTGGTCTGTGTACTTCTAGCTGTCGCTATTATCCTTTACCACTGTGTGTCAATAGCCAAAGGAGAATCGGGTATCACCGGGAAAGTATCAAGAATCTCTACAAAAGGTTGCGGTCTGGAAATTATTTACGATTTTGCACTGAGAGGAAAGTTCACTGTCTCTTTATCTAATTCCAGGGTAAGCAGCCTCTGATATACTGTAGTAATACCTTTAATTTCCCTTAGTAACCTATCTCTTCCTCTGCTTACAGCGCATCTACTCTCTCTACTACAGAAACATGTCCATAACAGCATAACAAGGGAGCAAGATCGAACCAGATCTATAATGGTGTTCAATTGAAATGACACCATTCAATTGACGTGAACACCACTGACAGTTGTCTGTTCCCTGCTGGTTCAATCCTATAAATACTGCACTTTCTGTCAACAGAGAAAATAGAGGGGGGAGAGTGAGGGATCAAGGTTTTTACATTTACGATTGCAGCATAAAATCCTTCCCTAGTAAAGCATTTATCCCCATCTCTCTCAATTTATAAACCGACTCTCTTTCTTTTTATGTCTGTCCCTGCGATAAACATGTATTTTACATTGAGCACCACGTCACATCAGGCTCTGAATAACAGATGTAGACTACTGTATTAACTATGCACACAGGTAGGCATGTACACGCAGACAAACATAAAACAAGAGCACAAACACTGACCGAACACAACAAACTCACACAAAAATACACCGACACTTCTCATTCGTCCTCTCCTCCTTTACAGTGATATTTTCCTAGTCTTTCCCTCTGGCTTTGTAACTCTATTCTTTCAATGTAGTCAGAGAGAGTAGATAGAGAGGCAGACCTACCCTGGACCAAAGCAGAGAATCCACAGACAACCAGAACCACAGAGCACCACATTTCTAATGGATAGGAATCGGAGAAGAGTGCAGCTGAGACAGGGATAAGAGGAGAAGAGGCACGGACAGGAGGGTTGGATTCAGAGGCTGGAATATCCCTGATTTGCATCCACAAAGCATCAGAAGGAATTAATAATTGAATCAGAGAGAGAAAGACAGAGATATGGGTGGCAGGCAGTGAGGTACGGAGCCTAAGTTTGCACACGCCGTCTGGAAAAATGCAGTGAATGAGTGGAGGAAAAAAACAACTGATTCTACACAAGCCAGCCCCCCCCCCTCTCTTTCTCTGTTGCTCTCTCTCCTTATACCCCCTCCCTTACCGTGTCCCTCTGCTTCCCTGGGAGGTGGAGTCTAGAAGGAAACCGTGAGAGGAAATGAGGGATGTGGAAGAGTGGAAAAAGAGAGGGGGAGCCTCAACTGACCTTTTTGAGAAAAATAGTCCGACCTGATTGATTTGTGTCAACATCTTAATTGACAACATTACAGAATATTTGTATCTATTCCATTAGTTCCGTGTGTGTGTACAAACATTCCTCTTGGGTCCAATCTCCAGATTTGTCTGTGCTGCACAGTGATATACACAGTCTACTGGAGCAGAGAACTGATGGAGAGGAGAACTATCCTGTGTGAGTGAGCGAGGTGATAGATAGGTGAGTGATTTGGCTGGGTTGTGTGTGATGTGGTGGAGAAGTAGCTCTGTCAATGAGGGGGACAGGGGGAGTTGAATCAGCAGGAGGGATGGACTTGTATAATTGAGAAAGTGCTGGGCTCTGCATGGGGGCCCAGTAATGTGCATAGTTGGACTCCACTCCTCACTCGTCCTCATGTAGTGCTGATGCAGGGAAGAGGAGAGAAACCGAGGGGGAAAGAAAGATAGGGACTGTAGAATAGAATATCCTATTACTTCTGCTGCTTTTCGCTATCCATGGCTTATGGGGAGTTGTCAGGCCTCTCCTGTGCCCTAGAGGCACATATTCACGCATGGGTGCACACAATAATGAATGGCCCGTAGAATGGGGGGAGGAAAGCATCGGTATCGGTTAAGTAAAGAAAACTGCACCAAGCATGAAACAACAAGGATATACAGGTAACTGCCAAAATAAAGGAAACGGCAACATAATAGGGCGTTGGGCCATGACGAGCCACCAGAACAGCTTCAATGCACCTTGGCATAGATTCTACAAGTGTCTTAAACCATACGACACCATTCTTCCACAAAATAAATCCATAATTTGGTGTTTTGGTGGTGGAAAACGCTGTCTCAGACACCCCTCCAGAATCTCCCGTAAGTGTTTCAATTGGGTTGAGATCTGATGACTGAGACATACACACACACACACCCTTTAAACCCCCTATGCTCTTTTGAGACCCCTCTTTCAAAGTTACTGAGATCTCTTCTTCTAGCCATGGCATCCAAAAATAATGGGCAACAGGGCATTTTTGAGATGTTTACATTTGAATTGCTTAATTAACTTAGGAACCACACCTGTGTGGAAGCACCTGCTTTCAATATACCTTGTATCCCTGATGTTGTCAAGTATTTCCTTTATTTTAGCAGTTACCTGTATGGTGCAAAACTGTAATAGGCTATGTAAGAAGATTCATGTTGAATCTACATACCTCCATCATTAGAATGTGTACAGAATTAACTAAAGTCTGATTCAAATATGGTGTCAAATATGGTGCCTGTCCTATTACGCACTATTGTATTGTGCCAAAATCAAAACCAGGATGCCTCATAAAAATATGCGTGTCAGCCACTAGGGTGTGGGTGACATCTGGTGGTTTGTACAAGAACTACATTCAGGGTAAAGATAAATATTTCTGACCAACCTGTAATGAGGTGAGGGGAGAGGAGAGGAGGAGGGTAATGAGGAGGAGAAGATCAAGAGAATGATAAAGAATATGAAAACAATGAGTAGTGGCTTTTGTAAAACAATTGCTCATGAAAACAATTGATTTGGAAGCTGAATAAATAAAATAATTTTCATTATGAAGATTACGTGGATGCTGCTGGCGATGATTTCACTAGGGAAGAATAGTTAATCCCATTGAATACCTGAGTGCTACCCGGCCTCTCACAATGGAACCATGGCTACATCTCAAATTGCACCCCAATTCCCCAATGTAGTGCACTACGTTTCACCAGGGCCCATAGGGCTCTGGTCAAAATAGTGCACAATACAGGGAATAGGGTGCCGTTTGGGGACGCACATAATTAGTCATTGTGCTGTGTGTTTTTAATTACTCTCTTGATTGGATTAGGGCATTATACTACGCTGACGACTCCCACTTAATAGGGTATTATTAATAACAAGTATATAATCATACAGTTGAAGTCGGAAGTTTACATACACTTAGGTTGGAGTCATTAAAACTTGTTTTTCAACCACTCCACAAATTTATTTTTAACAAACTATAGTTCTGACAAGTCTCTTAGGACATCTACTTTGTGCATGACACAAGTCATTTTTCCAACAATTGTTTACAGACAGATTCATTCACTGTATCACAATTCCAGTGGATCAGAAGTTTGCATACACTAAGCTGACTGTGCCTTTAAACAGCTTGGAAAATTCCAGAAAATTATGTCATGGCTTTAGAAGCTTCTGATAGGCTAATTGACATAATTTGAGTCAATTGGAGGTGTACCTGTGGATGTATTTCAAGGCCTACCTTCAAACTCAGTGCCTCTTTGCTTGAGATCATGGAAAATAAAAAGAAGTCAGCCAAGACCTCAGGAATAAACTGTAAACCTCCACAAGTCTGGTTCATCATTGGGAGCAATTTCCAAACGCCTGAAGGTACCACGTTCATCTGTACAAACAATAGTATGCAAGTATAAACACCATGGGACCACGCAGCCATCATACGTCTAAGGAAGGAGACGTGTTCTGTCTCCTAGAGATGAACGTACTTTGGTGCGAAAAGTGCAAAATCAGTCCCAAAACGACAGCAAAGGACCTTGTGAAGATCCTGGAGGAAACAGATACAAAAGTATCTATATCCACAGTAAAACGAGTCCTATATCAACATAACCTGAAAGGTCGCTCAGCAAGGAAGAAGCCACCGCTCCAAAACCACCAATAAAAAAGCCAGACTCCAGTTTGCAACAGCACATAGGGACAAAGATCGTACTTTTTGGAGAAATGTCCTCTGGTCTGATGAAACAAAAATAGAACTGTTTGGCCATAATGACCATCGTTATGTTTGGAGGAAAAAGGGGGAGGCTTGCAAGCCGAAGAACACCATCCCAACCGTGAAGCACAGGGGTGGCAGCATCATGCTGTGGGGGTGCTTTGCTGCCAGAGCGACTGGTGCACTTCACAAAATAGATGGCATCATGAGGGAGGACAATTATGTGGATATATTGAAGCAACAGCTCAACACATCAGTCAGGAAGTTAAAGCTTGGTCGCAAATGGGTCTCCCAAATGGACAATGACCCCAAGCATACTTCCAAAGTTGTGGCAAAATGGCTTAAGGACAACAAAGTCAAGGTATTGGAGTGGCCATAACAAAGCCCTGATCTCAATCGTATAGAAGGAAGGCGAGCAGGAAGGGCTACAAACCTGACTCAGCTACACCAGCTCCGTGGAAGGCTACCCAAAATGTTTGACCCAAGTGAAACAATTTAAAGGCAATGCTACCAAATACTAATTGAGTGTATGTAAACTTCTGACCCACTGGGAATGTGATGAAAGAAATAAAAGCTGAAGTGAATCATTCTCTCTACTATTATTCTGACATTTCACATTCTTAAAATAAAGTGATGATCCTAACTGACCTAAGACAGGGAATTTTTACTAGGATTAAATGTCAGGAATTGTGAAAAACTGAGTTTAAATGTATTTGGCTAAGGTGTATGTAAACTTCTGACTTCAACTGTATCTACGGCATTTTCAAAGTAGCCTTTTCCTGATAGAACATTTTTGACGAATGCCTTTCACCTGTCTCATTGCATACTTCTAGTAGGCTACTATCTCGATTTGAGAATGTGTTGTATTTTGATTTTACAATACCTGTCTTTATCCTCCTCTCTCCAACCCTCCTTGACTTCCTCTGTTAACTGGAGCCCCATCTGTCAAGTATTAATAGATGGAATTAAATGTTGGTGAATGTCATTGTTATGACTTTAATTCCAAAACCATTTCCCTCTCCACATTGTCAGGCTAAAGGGTGACATATTTCATTAGCCCGTAAGTATCAGATCTCTGACTCTCAAACCAATTTGATTAATCTGTCATATTTCTATAATCTCCTCCCCTGCATTCATACACAGGACCATCACGCACTCTCTTAGATTAAATGGGAAAGGATCCAAATTGCCAGCTTGGCGAGCTCCCATGACCATAATAAAAATAAAACCCAATAAAATAGTCATTCTTATCACTCAATAAAACTAATTGTCAACTATTCTTCCCTTATTCAACACACACACACACACACACACACACACACACACACACACACACACACACACACACACACACACACACACACACACACACACACACACACACACACACACACACACACACACACACACACACACACACACACACACACACACACACACACACACACACACAAAAGGAGAAACAGGAGAAAGAACTGTCAAACTTGATGAATTATTCTGTCAGATGACATATACTTTGCCATGCAACCGGGGGGACAACTGAAACTGTGGATCTTAGTCAGTCATAAGCCTAGTTTAAATGAATATGTCATGATGGACATAACTTAAGTGGAAAATAATTAAATAAAGGAGTCATAATACAATTGATATCCATGGACATATGGTTCATATGCTGCTATATGGATTATAGTTCATAACCTTTACTTGTGTCTGTGGGAGGGGAGCTGGATTGATAGAAAGTTATTTCTGAGAGACTAGAGAAACTGAATATATTTTTGTAGTTTTGTCACCTAATTATCCTTAGGTAATATCCAGGATATATTTAACTGATGCTTCAATTCCTTTGTGTTGACTTTGAGGATATTGACTAAAGGACAATTTAAGGAATTTAAAAAGAACAGGGGCATTCTTATCCAACAACGGTGGAATTGAAAACTTATTTGGAAGTAACTGAAATACGTGGAAAGGTAAGACTGAGCGGAAACAACTAGGTTTTAATAGTAATTTGGCAAGAATATTGATGATTGACATGGTAAGATTACCAGGTGCTGCAATAACTTCAATAATTCTAGTGTTTCTAGATAAGTTTTTCCAACAGGTTTCCATTGTCTTATCATATTATCTTCAATGGAAACCGCATAGAGAAATGTCAATATATTGTCAACCATTATCACAGAGGAAGATTTGTGTTCATGTTTACATGTGAACTGTGAATGGTATGAATGTCTTCTGTGAATCTCTTAGCATTCCGCAGGCATATCACCTCAGATTTCTTTTACAATAGAGTTTGTGTTTTTATATGCTTCCCTCTTATACATTTTTACTGTTTTCACTCCGACTGGCTGCATTAACTCACTTTTGTCTCTTTCCAAACCCCATAAAATATTTCAATATGTATCAATCCCTAGATGGAGCCCTCTCCCTCTATGAACTTGACAATGCAGAATGAGGAGGATCAACATCCCCTCCTTCAATCAAAAGTGGTCCCTCTCCCTCCTGTTTTTGGCAACCAGTGCAGAAGGAACCACTCATGTCAAAGAGGGGAAGATCACTCAGTGTGGCTCGATGGAACCCAGTCACCACCCACCCTCCAATATTACAATGGCTGCCAATATGTCCCACCCTCACCCCGAAGGGGAGACGATAAGGAACAGGTTAGGGGGAAGGAGGTGCGCAAGGAAAAGAGAGGCGAGAAGCCAGCAGGAAATGAACAGAATGCTGGGCACAAGGAACGGATTTGGGGTAGTAAAACCAAAAAGGCAAGCCCACAGAGGCGCCAGCAGGACATGAAATCCACTCAGTCACCCTACAACAGAGTCCGCATGTCTCGTATGGACTTAAGGGAGACAGAAAGTGGGCCACCCAGTGAAGGAGGTCAAAGGCTAGAGCCCACATCAATGGAGATGCAAATCCGCCAGAGTCTACCTGAGATTATCATTACAACCAAAGACGACTACCAGCCAAAGGACTCCAATCAAACATCCAGCTCTGACAAGAATCACACCAAATCTGAGGCCAAGGGCACCTATGGTGGAGGTGAGGAGAGCAGTGGTGCAGAGCCCAAGGATGGTCCTCATGACTGCCCTCACAAGAAGACCCAGAGCATCGGTCATAGGCTGGTCCGGCGAAGGGCGCTGTTTGAGAGGAGGCAGAGGCTGAATGACTGTGCGCTCGCTGTGGGGATGTTTGGAGTGGTGGTCATGGTCACCGAGACAGAGCTCTCCTGGAGCGTCTACAGTAAGGTCAGTCTTTGGGTACAGATCTGGGTTCCAATGCTTAATTTTTTTTCTGTATACTTTGAGCATTTGCTTGAGTCTGCCTGGAGTGCCAGATGGGAGGGGTTTGCAGTTTTGGGTCTTTTCTGTAGGTTAACTAAGCCAGGCAAGTTCAACCAGGCACAGATCACATTTTTGAAATACGGGGGACACCTGGGTAATTAATGAGAAATAATGAGTTCTAACTCAGAGAAATGTATTTGAAGGTCTTCAGTGTTTGTTGCTGAAGATGGCATATTTGAATGAAGGTTACTGTGGCCAAGATGCAGTCTGAGGCGCGTTGTACTGTAGAGCGCTGTGGACAACATGCCTTTTAATGTTCCCATGTTCGCGAAGATTGTATCAATCTGAAATGTCAAGCGCGCTACAATGCACTATGATTGAATCCCAGCTGTATGTTAAAAGAAGGCATATTTGCCCAATGTATGTTAAGATGAGTGAGTCCACTACATGTGTTCCCCTACAGAGCTCCATATACTCCGTGGCTATGAAGTCTATTATCAGCTTGTCTTCTCTTATCCTGCTGGGCCTGATCATTGCCTACCACATCTGTGAGGTGCAGGTAATTTCACCTCTCTGACTACTAAATATACTGCCCATATCTCCCTATTTTAAACAAGCTATGATCCCTTGGCTTTAATTATTTTCAGTCATTCTACTCTTCAATTTTTTTGTTATATGCCAGACTATAGTATAGTAGAGGCTCTATTGCTAACCTGGAAAGAAGATGGTGACAGAGGGCAACCTTGTCTGGTACCTCTCGTTATATCATTTATTACACTTTGACTACACTCTCAGTGACACTGTACTATGTCTATGCTCTAACTCGGATATGGTTTTGTACCCATACTCTCATCACTGAAAGCTCTACATCCACGATAACGGAGCAGAGGACTGGCGAATCGCCATGACAATGGAACGAGTGACTCTAATTGCCCTGGAGCTGTTTGTAGCGGTGGTGCATCCGTTCCCGGTGGGTCTCCCATTGTCATGGCAAGCCATGTCCCCCACGCTGTCAGAGACGGAGCTCGAGATTGTGCTGGCTCTGCCCATGTTCCTGCGACTCTACCTCCTCGGTCGTGCCTTGATGCTGCACAGCCGACTCTACACAGACACGGCCTCGCGGAGCATTGGCGCCCTCAACAAGGTCAGGGGTCAACATTGGTCACCATGCAAGTGGTGCAACCTCTCCCTCAAATCTTAGTTACTTGGTTTAATGGACTTGTACACACTCAGTTTGTACATTAGCCAAAATGATTTTGACTTGAAGTTCAGTAGCAAGTACCATGATACGATGCTAAAGCTGCCCATTGGATTCCACAACACTTCCAGCAGATACTCACCCCATTGCTAGGTGTTGCATTTTCATGGAATCCAATGGTCTGCTTTAGCATTGGCTAGCTGAGCATGTTAACAGAAAAGGCAATTTAATAACAACCAAAAGTATTTAAATCTTCTCGATATGTGATAATTAGAAGTAAAGCTACACCTTCCATCCTTGGATTGAGATACTGTACGTTTTCAAGCCATATCCCAAATTCCACTTGAATGAGAAGATACTTACTACTGATGTCGAGATTTTGTAGGCACAAAAATGTTTACACAACCGTTGTGCAGTATCTCCACAATGCTTTTGTAATTATTTTACTTTTTTTTTGTACAACTTGAGTTTGTTGGGGACACTACTATGACAGTGACACTACATTCTGCTTTGTCCCGCAACCCGCCTCCCTCTCCCACTCTCCTGAGTCTCTACCAAATCCTCCCACTGTAATTCCTTCCCATGTTATTGCTTTTTTAACACTGATCAAACTGATGACCTTGAACTTCCCGCTTGGCTTTGCAAACCTCTCCATTCTTACTGTGGATATGAATATTATTATTACTTGTATCCAGATCCACTTCAACAGCCGTTTTGTGGTCAAAGCGCTGATGACCATCTACCCTGGCACTGTGTTGATGATCTTCAGCGTCTCTCTGTGGCTCATCGCTGCATGGGGCCTTCATGTCTGTGAGAGGTGAGTGACTAACATGGAACCTGAACCGGCTGCGTGCGTACGCCATCGTGTATAAATGTATTTTGTCCCCCACACCAAACACAATCACGACACGCAGGTTAAAATATCAAAACAAACTCTGAACCGATTATATTAATTTGGGGACCGGTCGAAAAAGCATTAAACATGTATGGCAATTTAGCTAGCTAGCTTGCACTTGCTAGCTAATTTGTCCTATTTAGCTAGCTAATTTGTCCTGGGATATAAACATTGAGTTGTTATTTTACCTGAAATGCATAAGGTCCTCTACTCCGACAATTAATTCACACATAAAACAGTCAACCAAATCCTTTCTAGTTCTCTCTCCTCCTTCCAGGCTTTTTCGCCACTGACCTCGTTCATCTTTCAGTCACCCACGTGGGTATAACCAATGAGGAGATGGCATGTGGGTACCTGCTTCTATAAACCAATGAGGGGATGGAAGAGGCAGGACTTGCAGCTCGATCTGCGTCAGAAATAGAACTTACTTACAGTGCCTTGCGAAAGTATTCGGCCCCCTTGAACTTTGCGACCTTTTGCCACATTTCAGGCTTCAAACATAAAGATATAAAACTGTATTATTTTGTGATGAATCAACAACAAGTGGGACACAATCATGAAGTGGAACGACATTTATTGGATATTTCAAACTTTTTTAACAAATCAAAAACTGAAAAATTGGGCGTGCAAAATTATTCAGCCCCTTTACTTTCAGTGCAGCAAACTCTCTCCAGAAGTTCAGTGAGGATCTCTGAATGATCCAATGTTGACCTAAATGACTAATGATGATAAATACAATCCACCTGTGTGTAATCAAGTCTCCGTATAAATGCACCTGCACTGTGATAGTCTCAGAGGTCCGTTAAAAGCGCAGAGAGCATCATGAAGAACAAGGAACACACCAGGCAGGTCCGAGATACTGTTGTGAAGAAGTTTAAAGCCGGATTTGGATACAAAAAGATTTCCCAAGCTTTAAACATCCCAAGGAGCACTGTGCAAGCGATAATATTGAAATGGAAGGAGTATCAGACCACTGCAAATCTACCAAGACCTGGCCGTCCCTCTAAACTTTCAGCTCATACAAGAAGAAGACTGATCATAGATGCAGCCAAGAGGCCCATGATCACTCTGGATGAACTGCAGAGATCTATAGCTGAGGTGGGAGACTCTGTCCATAGGACAACAATCAGTCGTATATTGCACAAATCTGGCCTTTATGGAAGAGTGGCAAAAAGAAAGCCATTTCTTAAAGATATCCATGAAAAGTGTTGTTTAAAGTTTGCCACAAGCCACCTGGGAGACACACCAAACATGTGGAAGAAGGTGCTCTGGTCAGATGAAACCAAAATTGAACTTTTTGGCAACAATGCAAGATGTTATGTTTGGCGTAAAAGCAACACAGCTCATCACCCTGAACACACCATCCCCACTGTCAAACATGGTGGAGGCAGCATCATGGTTTGGGCCTGCTTTTCTTCAGCAGGGACAGGGAAGATGGTTAAAATTGATGGGAAGATGGATGGAGCCAAATACAGGACCATTCTGGAAGAAAACCTGTTGGAGTCTGCAAAAGACCTGAGACTGGGACGGAGATTTGTCTTCCAACAAGAGAATGATCCAAAACATAAAGCAAAATCTACAATGGAATGGTTCAAAAATAAACATATCCAGGTGTTAGAATGGCCAAGTCAAAGTCCAGACCTGAATCCAATCGAGAATCTGTGGAAAGAACTGAAAACTGCTGTTCACAAATGCTCTCCATCCAACCTCACTGAGCTCGAGCTGTTTTGCAAGGAGGAATGGGAAAAAAATGTCAGTCTCTCGATGTGCAAAACTGATAGAGACATACCCCAAGCGACTTACAGCTGTAATCGCAGCAAAAGGTGGCGCTACAAAGTATTAACTTAAGGGGGCTGAATAATTTTGCACGCCCAATTTTTCAGTTTTTGATTTGTTAAAAAAGTTTGAAATATCCAATAAATGTCGTTCCACTTCATGATTGTGTCCCACTTGTTGTTGATTCTTCACAAAAAAATACAGTTTTATATCTTTATGTTTGAAGCCTGAAATGTGGCAAAAGGTCGCAAAGTTCAAGGGGGCCGAATACTTTCGCAAGGCACTGTATATTTTAGCCCTTGGCAATGCATCGTTGGCACGCACGCGGGCAGTGTGGATGCAATAATTGAATAACATAGATTTCTACATTTATTTTGCAACGCTAGCGATGTAGTCAGCCTGTAAGAAGGGAAAGGAGGAGATTGAGGAGGAGTGACATATGCAATAGACTTTTCCCGGGATTCATTCAGTGGTGTTAATTTCATCAACAAAAACAGTGACTAAAATATTATTCAAAAACCTATTTTTCAGTGTCAATTAATGAGACTATAACTGACTAAATAGACCCAGAAAAAAATATAACTAAACAAATACATATATATTTTCAGTTTACAAAATTATCCCTGTGACTAAAATCTGACTACTAAATGGACTAGACAATATTTTTGGGAGATTAGCCACTAGGCTACCCTGCCGCCCCATCCTTGAGATGTTTCTACAACTTGATTGGAGTCCACCTGTGGTAAATTCAATTGATTGGAAATAATTTGAAAAGGCACACACCTGTCTATTTAAGGTTCCACAGTTGACAGTGCATGTCAGAGCAACAACCAAGCAATGACGTCGAAGGAATTGTCCGTAGAGCTCTGACACAGAAGCACAGATCTGGGGAAGGGTATCAAAACATTTCTGCAGCATTGAAGGTCCCCAAGAACACAATGGCCTCCATCATTCTTAAATGTATGAAGTTTGGAACCACTAACACTCTTCCTAGAGCTGGCCACCTGGGCCAAACTGAGCAATCGGGGGGAGAAGGGCCTTGGTCAGGGAGGTGACCAAGAACCGAATGGTCATTCTGACAGAGATCCAGAGTTCCTCTGTGAAGATGGGAGAACCTTCCAGAAGGACAAACATCTTTGCAGCACTCCACCAATCAAGCCTTTATGGTAGAGTGGCCAGACGGAAGCCACTCCTCAGTAAAAGGCACATGACAGCCCTCTTGGAGTTTGCCAAAAGGCACCTAAAGGACTCTCAAACCATGACAAACAAGATTCTCTGGTCTGATGAAACCAAGATTGAAGTCTGGCCTGAATGCCTAGCGTCACATCTGGAGGAAACCTGGCACCATCCCTACGGTGAAGCATGGTGGTGGCAGCATCATGGTGTGGGGATGTTTTTCAGAGACTGGGAGACTAGTCAGGATCGAGAGAATGATGAACGAAGCAGAGAGCTTCTTGATGAAAACCTGCTCCAGAGCGCTCAGGAACTCAGACCTGGGTGAAGGTTCACATTCCAACAGGACAATGACACTAAGCACACAGCCAAGACAACGCAGTTGTGGCTTCGAAACAAGTCTCTGAATGTCCCTGAGTGGCCCAGCCAGAGCCCAGAATTGAACTAGATCGAACATCTCTGGAGAGACCTGAAAATAGCTGCGCTGCGATGCTCCCCATCCAAGCTGAAAAGTTTGAGAAGATCTGCAGAAAAGAATGGGAAAAACTCCCTAAATACAGGTGTGCCAAGCTTGTAGCATCATACCCAAGAAGACTCGAGGCTAAATTGCTGCCAAATGTGCTTCAACAAAGTACTGAGTAAACGGTCTGAAAACGAATGTAAATGTGATATTTCATTTTTTTTTTTTTAAACAGTGGGGCAAAAAAAGTATTTAGTCAGCAACCAATTGTGCAAGTTCTCCGACCTAAAAAGATGAGAGAGGCCTGTAATTTTCATCACACTTCAACTATGACAGACAAAATGAGAAAACAATCCAGATAATCACATTGTAGGATTTTTAATGAATTTATTTGCAAATTATGGTGGAAAATAAGTATTTGGTCAATAACAAAAGTTCATCTCAATACTTTGTTATATACCATTTGTTGGCAATGACAGAGATCAAACGTTTTCTGTAAGTCTTCACAAGGTTTTCACACACTGTTGCTGGTATTTTGGCCCATTCCTCCATGCAGATCTCCTCTAGAGCAGTGATGTTTTGGGGCTGTTACTGGGCAACACAGACTTTCAACTCCCTCCAAAGATTTTCTATGGGGTTGAGATCTGGAGACTAGCTAGGCCACTCCTTCGTCGCCCGGGCGGTGTGTTTGGGATCATTGTCATGCTGAAAGACCCAGCCACGTTTCATCTACAATGCCCTTGCTGATGGAAGGAGGTTTTCAGTCAAAATCTCACGATACATGGCCCTATTCATTCTTTCCTTTACACGGATCAGTCGTCCTGGTCCCTTTGCAGAAAAACAGCCCCAAAGCATGATGTTTCCACCCCCATGCTTCACAGTAGGTATGGTGTTCTTTGGATGCAACTCAGCATTCTTTGTCCTCCAAACACAACGAATTGAGTTTTTACCAAAAAGTTATATTGTGGTTTCATCTGCCCATATGACATTCTGCCAATCTTCTTCTGGATCATCCAAATGCTCTCTAGCAAACTTCAGACGGGCCTGGACATGTGCTGGCTTAAGCAGGGGGACACGTCTGGCACTGCAGGGTTTGAGTCCCTGGCGGCGTAGTGTGTTACTGATGGTAGGCTTTGTTACTTTGGTCCCAGCTCTCTGCAGTTCATTCACTAGGTCCCCCTGTGTGGTTCTTGGATTTTTGCTCACCGTTCTTGTGAACATTTTGACCCCACGGGGTGAGATCTTGCGTGGAGCCCCAGGTCGAGGGAGATTATCTGTGATCTTGTATGTCTTCCATTTCCTAATAATTGCTCCCACAGTTGATTTCTTCAAACCAAGCTGCTTACCTATTGCAGATTCAGTCTTCCCAGCCTGGTGCAGGTCTACAATTTTGTTTCTGGTGTCCTTTGACAGCTCTTTGGTCTTGGCCATAGTGGAGTTTTAGTGTGACTGTTTGAGGTTGTGGACAGGTGTCTTTTAAATTGATAACAAGTTCAAACAGATGCCATTAATACAGGTAACGAGTGGAGGACAGAGGAGCCTCTTAAAGAAGAAGTTACAGGTCTGTGAGAGCCAGAAATCTTGCTTGTTTGTAGGTGACCAAATACTTATTTTCCACCATAATTTGCAAATAAATAAACTAAAAATCCTACAATGTGATTTTCTGGATTTTTTTCTTCTCATTTTGTCTGTCATAGTTGAAGTGTACCTATGATGAAAATTACAGGCCTCTCATCTTTTTAAGTGGGAGAACTTGCACAATTGGTGGCTGACTAAATACTTTTTCCCCCCACATTTGCAAACATTTCTAAAAACCTGTTTTTGGTTTGTTATTATGGGATATTGTGTGTAGATTTATGTGGGGGAATAAAACAAATTAATTTTAGAATAAGGCTGTAACGTAACAAAATTTGGAAAAAGTCAAGGGGTCTGAATACTCTCCAAATGCACTGTATAGCCTAATAAGCAACTAACTCTAAAACACTGAGAAATGTCTAATTTTCATGAATTAGAAATTACATGACCCTCCCCTGGACTAGATTAAATACTAAACCCTCCCCTTGACCAAAATTGAAAAAGCATGACCCTCCAGCTACCATTCCTTAAATTTCGATCCATCCTTACTAACTATTGTTTGTTTGTTTTTTGATTTGGACATTCTTGAAAACGAGATGGTGCATCTCAAGAGATTTCATCCTGATAAATTTCTAGTAAATAAATACATTTGCTGGCACAGAAAGAACAGAAAGAAAAGAAAAGAAAAGGGATAGCAAACTATTTATTGACTAAATTCCTCTTGCACTACACTATATCTGACTGGGTAAAGAACTTTATTTTGAGTTAAAGCTGCAATATGTAACTTTTTGGGCAACCCAAACAAATTCATATAGAAACGTAAGTTATAGATCTGTCATGCTCATTGTAAGCAAGTCTAAGAAGCGGTAGATCTGTTCTATGTGCACTATTTCTTTTGGTTTTGTACACCAGCTTCAAATGGCTGAAAATACAATATTTGTGGTTATGGAAAATATATTTCACAAAGGCCATCAAATCAAAGGTTATAAAAGTATATATAAAGTTGTTTTTGACAAAAATGAAAACATGTTAGTTTGTCACTTTCACGAGGTTGGAGTAATAACATGTTCAACTACTTAAGACATTGGCTCGATTCTAGGTTGTGCCTTTAGATGTAGAGAAAATGGAATAAGAGTCACATCTGGAGGCAACCAGTCACGGCTCATCACCTGCCCAATACTATCCCTACGGTGAAGCATGGTGGTGGCAGCATCATGCTGTGGGGATGTTTTTCAGTAGCAGGGAGACTAGTCAGGATCGAAGGGAAAGATGAACGGAGCAAAGTACATTGATCCTTGATGAAATCCTGCTCCAGAGTGCTCAGGACCTAGGACTGGGGCGAAGGTTCCCCTTCCAACAGGACAACGACACTAAGCACACAGCCAAGACAATGTCCTTGAGTGGCCCAGCCAGAGCCCAGACTTGAACCTGATCTAACATCTCTGGAGAGACCTGAAAATAGCTGTGCAGCTGTGCACCTTCCAACCGGACAGAGCTTGAGAGGATCTGCAGAGAACAATAGGAGAAGCTCCTCAAATACAGGTGCGCCAAGCTTGTAGCGTCATATCCAAGAAGACTGAAGGCTGTCATTTCTGCCAAAGGTAATTCAACAAAGTACTGAGTAAATGAATACACACAGTTGAAGTTGGAAGTTTACATACACTTAGGTTGGAGTCATTAAAACTCGTTTTTCAACCACGCCACAAATATCTTGTTAGCAAACTATAGTTTTGGCAAGACGGTTAGGACATCTACTTTGTGCGTGACACAAGTAATTCTTCCAACAATTGTTTGCAGACAGATTATTTCACTTATAATTCACGGTATCACAATTCCAGTGGGTCAGAAGTTTACATAACCTAAGTTGACTGTGCCTTTAAACAGCTTAGAAAATTCCAGAAAATGATGTCATGGTTTTAGAAGCTTCTGATAGTTTAATTGACATAATTTGAGTCAATTGGAGGTGTACCTGTGGATGTATTTCAAGGCGTACCTTCAAACTCAGCGCCTCTTTGCTTGACATCATGGGGAAGTCAAAAGAAATCAGCCAAGACCTCAGAAAAAAATTGTAGACCTCCAGAAGTTTGGTTCAGAGATTAATGTACTTTGGTGCGAAAAGTGCAATTAAATTCCAGAACGACAGCAAAGGACCTTGTGAAGAGGCTGGAGGAAACAGGTACAAAAGTATCTATATCTACAGTAAAACGAGCCTGAAAGGCTGCTCGGCAAGGAAGAAGCCACCGCTCCAAAACCTCCATAAAAAAAAGCCAGACCACAGTTTGCAACTGCACATGGGGACAAATATCTTACTTTTTGGAGAAATGTCCTCTGGTCTGATGAAACAAAAATATAACTGTTTGGCCATAATGACCATCGTTATGTTTGGAGGAAAAAGGGGGAGGCTTGCAAGCCGAAGAACACCATCCCAACCGTGAAGCACGGGGGTGGCAGCATCATGTTGTGGGGGTGCTTTGCTGCAAGAGGGACTGGTGCACTTCACAAAATAGATGGCTACATGAGGAAGGAAAATTATGTGGATATATTGAAGCAACATCTCAAGACATCAGTCAGGAAGTTACAGCTTGGTCGCAAATGGGTCTTCCAGATGGACATTGACCGCAAGCATACTTCCAAAGTTGTGGCAAAATGGCTTAAGGACAACAAAGTCAAGGTATTGGGGTGGCCATAACAAAGCCCTGACCTCAATCCTATAGAAAATGTGTGCGCAGAACTGAAAAAGTGTGTGCGAGCAAGGAGGCCTACAAACCTGACTCAGTTACAACAGCTCTGTCAGGAGGAATGGGCCAATATTCATCCAACTTATTGTGGGAAGCTTTTGGAAGGCTACCCAAAATGGTTGACCCAAGTTAAACAATTTCAAGGCAATGCTACCAAATACTAATTGAGTGTATGTAAACTTCTGACCC
Organism: Oncorhynchus mykiss; assembly: GCF_057628025.1. Lineage (NCBI taxonomy): Eukaryota > Metazoa > Chordata > Actinopteri > Salmoniformes > Salmonidae > Oncorhynchus > Oncorhynchus mykiss. Next base: position 39,222,223 of record NC_143051.1, on the reverse strand, counting down.
ACTGGGAATGTGATGAAAGAAATAAAAGTCTACTATTATTCTGACATTTCACATTCTTAAAATAAAGTGGTGGTCCTAACTTACCTAAGACAGGGAATTTTTACTAGGATTAAATGCCAGGAATTGTGAAAAACTGAGTTTAAACTGTATGTAAATGTAAAATTTCTGCTTTTTTTATTTTATAAATGTAACAAAAAGTCTAGAAACCCGTTTTTGCTTTGTCATTATGGGGTATTGTGTGCATATTGATTAAGAATATATTTTTAATCCATTTTAACAAAATATGGGAAAAGTAAAGGGGTCTGAATACTTTCTGAATACCCTATGTGTGTATTAAAATGTGACTAAAATTAAAGGGCATTTAATTGACTAAAACGTTTTTTTCATTTTGATTAACTAGGCTAAATCATGATTTAAATGACAAATGTGACTTAAGTAATTTTGACAAATATATCCTTGTCTAAAACTAGACTACATTTAAAAAAAGGGCCAAAATTAACACTGATTCAAAGGCACTACACTACACTACACTACAATCGAAGGCACGTCCCAACACTACAGATAATGCGCCTTTTAAAGGTAATTTGATACTTCAGCCGACGTCCGTAGCATTTACCATTGCAAACGTCGGGGAAATGGCATTTTAAAAGACGCATTGTCTGTAGTGCTGGGACGTGCCTTCGATTTAATCCCGGCCTTAGTGACTACAGTGGGGCAAAAAAGTATTTAGTCAGCCACCAATTGTGCAAGTTCTCCAACTTAAAAAGATGACAGAGGCCTGTAATTTTCATCATAGGTACACTTCAACTATGACAGACAAAATGAGAAGGAAAAAAATCCAGAAAATCACATTGTAGGATTTTTAATGAATTTATTTGCAAATTATGGTGGAAAATAAGTATTTGGTCACCTACAAACAAGCAAGATTTCTGGCTCTCACAGACCTGTAACTTCTTCTTTAAGAGGCTCCTCTGTCCTCCACTCGTTACCTGTATTAATGGCACCTGTTTGAACTTGTTATCAGTATAAAAGACACCTGTCCACAACCTCAAACAGTCACACTCCAAACTCCACTATGGCCAAGACCAAAGAGCTGTCAAAGGACACCAGAAACAAAATTGTAGACCTGCACCAGGCTGGGAAGACTGAATCTGCAATAGGTAAGCAGCTTGGTTTGAAGAAATCAACTGTGGGAGCAATTATTAGGAAATGGAAGACATACAAGATCACTGATAATCTCCCTCGATCTGGGGCTCCACGCAAGATCTCACCCCGTGGGGTCAAAATGTTCACAAGAACAGTGAGCAAAAATCCCAGAACCACACAGGGGGACCTAGTGAATGACCTGCAGAGAGCTGGGACCAAAGTAACAAAGCCTACCATCAGTAACACACTACGCCGCCAGGGACTCAAATCCTGCAGTGCCAGACGTGTCCCCCTGCTTAAGCCAGTACATGTCCAGGCCCGTCTGAAGTTTGCTAGAGAGCATTTGGATGATCCAGAAGAAGATTGGGAGAATGTCATATGGTAACATGATGAAACCAAAATATAACTTTTTGGTAAAAACTCAACTCGTCGTGTTTGGAGGACAAAGAATGCTGAGTTGCATCCAAAGAAAACCATACCTACTGTGAAGCATGGGGGTGGAAACATCATGCTTTGGGGCTGTTTTTCTGCAAAGGGACCAGGACGACTGATCCGTGTAAAGAATGAATGGGGCCATGTATCGTGAGATTTTGAGTGAAAACATCCTTCCATCAGCAAGGGCATTGAAGATGAAACGTGGCTGGGTCTTTCAGCATGACAATGATCCCAAACACACCGCCCGGGCAACGAAAGAGTGGCTTCGTAAGAAGCATTTCAAGGTCCTGGAGTGGCCTAGCCAGTCTCCAGATCTCAACCCCATAGAAAATCTTTGGAGGGAGTTGAAAGTCCGTGTTGCCCAGCAACAGCCCCAAAACCTCACTGCTCTAGAGGAGATATGCATGGAGGAATGGGCCAAAATACCAGCAACAGTGTGTGAAGACTTACAGAAAACGTTTGATCTCTGTCATTGCCAACAAAGGGTATATAACAAAGTATTGAGATAAACTTTTGTTATTGACCAAATACTTATTTTCCACCATTATTTGCAAATAAATTCATTAAAAATCCTACAATGTGATTTTTTTGATTTTTTTTCTCATTTTGTCTGTCATAGTTGAAGTGTACCTATGATGAAAATTACAGGCCTCTCTCATCTTTTTAAGTGGGAGAACTTGCACAATTGTTGGCTGACTAAATACTTTTTTGCCCCACTGTATATTACTTGGACCAACCTGTACTGTGACTAATATCAGATGGGCCCATCATAAGCTCAGTCAGTCATATAAAAAATACAGTCAAATATCACACTCCTAGACAGAAACTAGTTTTTTGTTAAATGTTAATATGGTAAGAGTGGACAAGACAGAGGAAAATCTGAACCATCATCCCTCCCTTGTCCTCTAGACACCACAACTATAAGGACCTGAGCAGTAACTACATGGAGGCCCTGTGGATGGTCTCGGTCACCTTCTTGTCCATTGGTTATGGGGATGTTGTTCCCCACACCTACTGTGGCCGCAGCATCTGTCTACTCACTGGGATCATGGTAAGCAGCTTCGGCGAAATAGGAAAGGCAATCGCACAGCTGAGTTGGCTTGTTGCCGGTGCCTTGGAATAATTTGATGAAATCTTTAAAAGAGAAGGTGGTGGGAATCATTGTAATTGTGGTCATTAGCATACTGTCTTCTTTTCCTTAAAGACCCAATGCAGCCATTTTTATCTCAATATCAAATCATTTCTGGTTAACAATTAAGTACCCTACTGTGATTGTTCTCAATTAAAATAGTGAAAATTTAACAAAATTGACTTCTTAGCAAGACCAATATCCCAAGCAAGAATTTAGCTAGGACTGTCTGGCAGTAGTCTGAGTGGGGAGGGGAAAACTGAAAACTAGCTGTTATTGGTTTGGAAATCTCTTTCTTATTGGTCTATTAACTCATTTACCGCCTGGTGGTGTCACCGGGTAGGCCAAAACTCCATCCCACCAAAACAGGCTAAAATTTCAGGCGGTCTTTTCAAATAGCTCCTACACTAAAAGGGCATTATCATAATTTTCACAATTTCATAGTTCTATTCCAACTCCTAGTATGGAAATAAAACAGGACCATCTAGATTTTGATTGCGCTGGGCCTTTAACCTTTTTTGTTTTGTTTATTTCTCTCTCTGTCATACACACACAAGGGGGCTGGTTGCACAGTGCTGGTGGTTGCCGTGGTTGCCAGGAAACTGGAGCTGACCAGGGCAGAGAAACACGTCCACAACTTCATGATGGATTCCCACTTTACAAAAGGGGTAAAACTCACCTGACTTAATTAGCATGTGAATGTATTCAATAGTGGTCTTTGGAACCTTGACTTAACATATGTGAGACATTCAATGTTGACCTGTAAAGTTGTATGAATCATGGACTGTCTCACAAATGGCAACCTATTCCATATATAGTGCACCGGTAATAGGGTGCCATTTGGGATGCACACATTGAAAACTGAGTGTTGGATGAGGAAGCAATTGTTCTCTTCCAGATAAAAATTGCTGCAGCAAATGTACTGAGAGAGACCTGGATGATCTACAAACACACCAAGCTGGCCAGGGAGAGAGACCACTGCAGAGTGCGCATGCACCAGAGGAAGCTGCTGCTCGCAATCCACCGGTAAAGCACCATTCAAAACACACTTCCCCAAGTAACCCACCAATCAGCTTAGATATTCCCCTCTGAAAAGCCAATGAGGTTACACTTTACACCACATGCACAGAGGTGTTAGAACTCTAGAACTTGTGAAAGCCTCGACTGTAATACAGAAATGGTCATTCTGTTTATCGTGAATTATATTTTCAATTTGTTTTACCTGTCCTGTGATTATGTCTGAATGTTAGAAATCTTCCTCTGTGTTCACCCCAGGCTGCGTGATGTGAAGATGGAAAGGAGGAAATTAGCTGACCAGGCCAACACGCTGGTGGATCTCTGCAAGGTGAGAGACAGGCACGGTTACCCATTAGGTTCACCCACTACTGTTGCAACAACCAAATATGACCAATATTCTAGTTGCCACTACTAGCCTGGACCCATATCTGTTTGTGCTATCATGTCAACTCCTTGTCATGCCAAATGAGTGACGAGGAGTTGACATGGTAGCACAAACAGATCTGAGTCCAGGCTAGGCCACTACTGTTGCAATAACCAAATATGACCAATATTCTAGAGAAGGGAGCAATCGACAATCTTCTAAACATTATCACATTCTCAGACCACTCTGCACCTTTTCCCCCATGTAGATGCAGAATCTGATGTATGACGTGCTGTCAGAGGTGAGTGGATGCCGAGGGGACCTGGAAAAACACACAAACAGTCTGCAGCAGAATGTGGAGGAGCTGAGAGAAGGCTTTAGGACCCTAATGCCCCTCCTCTCTAGCACCCTCGCCACACAAAATGCTTCCATCCGCCACCTGCTCAGGGAGAGGGAGGAGCAGGCAGTGACATGGAGCATGGCAGGACAGGATAAGTAAGATGGCAAGAGGTATGCAATGTGTATTGTTACAGGGAAAGGTAGAAAGAAATTGATGGGCTGAGTTGGGATGAGGATCTTCAAAAGATACTTTATAGGAATAACTGTTCAAAGTGTACGTAAAGAATGTGTCAAAGCAATAAGGGATGGATTTTTATTTTTTATTAGAATTACGATGAGCCAACATCCAGACTATATGCAGTACTGATAAGTGACCCATACTGGCCAAAAAAAAACCTTGGTGATACTAGTCTTGATTTTAACATTCTCAGAATTAAACAAAAAATGTGTTGTTAGCCAGCATGTGCACTGAATGTTCTGCGCGTCACAACTAATGTATTGTCATGGTAGTATGTGGTGTACAGTATAAAACCATGTCCAGTAATAACCAAATCTGTTTTACTGAATTGTATAATTTACAGTAAACATTAATAAAGTTACATCTTTCTTGTCACGAGTCAGTTAATTACATATTGTTCCTTATGTATTTTCTTGAAAAAACAAACACTCGCTTTACTGTAACAGGCTATGAACACATGCCAGTGGTCGAGTTCCTGCCCAACTACATGCGCAGGTGTTGCGTGCCACGTCGTACAGTTGGGAATCAGATTGCTTAATCATGTGTTCAGCAGATATCTTAAATACGGATCCCGGCGTTGTAATTTCTGGCATACGTCTGCAATGAAGTCAGACAACTGTGCTATAGAACAGTGTTTCCATGCCATCATAGGCAAAAATGGAAAAGGGAACAAAAGTTCAAACCACCCCAATTCTTTAGCCAAAACAATATTTTATTAAGAGACTGGTTGGAGGGTTGAGTTACAGCAACCAAGTGGACTATCACAGAGTGCGTCCAGATGTCATGAGCACTTCTAGATCAATCCGCTGTTTCTTGGATGCAGGGACTGCTGTGTCAAGGCTGGAGTCGCTGAAATCAACCTGTCCAACCCCTCTCCCTTACATCTCTACCAGGGCATCGGGGGTACAACTAATGCTGCTTCCTCCTGAATGAGCACCCTGATGGAAAGAGAAAAGGACAGTCAGGCCACAGACAATGGGGGCATTACCACTACAATCTGAATGATTAGAGAGTAGCGGGACAGTGTTCATTCATTTGGTTGCATATTTACAGCATCTAGTGCTAAACAGTCTACATGGCACGAAAGCATTCACTGCCAAAACAATAATTTAAGATCTGCTAAAGCAATGTTGGAATCCAGTGTACTGCAACACCTAAATAATAAGTAGCACCATAGCATAACTTGCATCTTGTTCTCAGCCTTCGAAAGGGGAGAGCCAGTGGTCTAGCCCTACCCTTCTGCAAACTGAGATCTATCATCTGGCACTGGAATGAGACAGTACAACCATTGGGGTGGCAGTCCAGTCACTTGACAGTGCAGTTAGGTAATTTGATAAAGATATGAGCCATTAACATCTACAGTGAATGTGACAAGTCTGAATTAATCTGTGCCAATATCAGCCAGTCAAATTACTATTCATTAACATAGGACCAACTACATCAATAAATATTGACATGATGTACTTAACTGCTACTACTGAGTTTTTCCACAGATATTAAATTAGACTATCCACTCTCCAACATGAGTTGGAAAACCCAGGGGGTGACAGAATGCTGAGACTACTGACCCTCTGTGAGACGTGCTTTGCCGCCAGTGGGCTGACACAGAACTGTGGAGCAACCCACACACAGCACAACCGTCTGAGCGTGGCTGAACACAGTTGTGATCTTGTAGCATCCTGAGGGAAAGAGAAAAATAAAAAATATTAAACACACAATCTGAAGATCAACGTCATTAGTGCCTGGAGGTGTATTCATAGTGTACATAGTAGCAAAGAAACTAAAACGAGTGTTTCTTATTGGACAAATACTAATAGGCCCCTCCCCATTTGCTTCCTAATGAATACAATGTAAGTACTGAATCATTTAGCTACTGCATTCAGATAGACAAGGTGGCCCCTTCAAACATGAGTCCAATGAAGGAAAGAGCTGGATCTACCTGGGCACTTAACATCCATGAAATAGGAGTTAGGGCTCTGGACGAGACGCTTCTTCTTGTGGCTCCTCTTCTCCTCCTCAGGGGATGGGTGCAACAAGTCTTTTGCGAGCTGCAGAAGAGTGGACAAAAGACTGCTTAAAACATTATTTAGTTTGAGTAGTTAGGACTTCTGTTTACAAACGACAGACCGTGCATTTAACATTTGTCAATAGCAGACCCCCCTATCCAGAGAAAGCTACATCGCGGTATCAGCCATTAGTTATGTCAGATACACAACCCACAATGGGTGTTGGTTCACAGCCAGTTGAATTACATTGAAATCGAATCACATATAAACCACTCAAGCTTTGTTGAAATTGACATCAAAATAGGAAAATTGCTGCGAGTGATACTGCCAAGGAACTGTAATGAATTTGCGATCCAAAACCTCATAGCTACCACAACTCTTGCTCACTGGATTACGTAACGTCAACGCTGACCATTGTTCCGAGGCAAAATAATAACATGTTCACTTGGGATTTGAGCAGTAACTGGCACTACATAAATCTACTAGTACACAAGGCAACTGTATGTTTAACAGCGGCCGCTATTGCACGTGTATATATTTAGACAATGTTTCATTTTCAGGTGACTCTTTCTCCATGTTTGCGATATGCAGGCCGCCATCTTGTATCACAATGCGCGAGTATGAAAATGATTATAATAGCAACACATCGGCACTGAATAGGCCGACAGAGCTAAAACACACAACAGTCAGTACTCGCATTATTATGCATTACTGACTCCAGTATTGGCATCTAAAGCCCCATATGAACGGTTAAAATCGCAATTATGTCAGGCTCCAGTACTCACTGGCATGTTGGCGAGGAAATAGCCGCTGCCGGAAAGGAGGCATTGCCGGAAACAGGGGGTTCATATTGACGCTCATTTTGTGCACCGACAGGAAGTGAGTGAATTAGAGGAGGTTGGTGGACATATTTGTAAGGTCAAAACACGTAAACTGTGTTCGAATACTCATACTAACCGTACTTTTTCGGACGTGAATTGAGTATCTAGTATAGTTATCGATCGTAGTATGGATATAGTTAGTATGCCAAAAGTTCCCGGATGTCAGACGTAATTCGCAAAAATTCGAAGTATACACGAGGTAGACACTATTTCCGTACTTTTAAGGCCCATAAGACAATTCTTCGGAAGTGGGCGTGGCTTCACAACGTTTTCAGAGTTGAAGAAAATGGCAGAAAATATGCAGCTGAAATCCAACGAGAGCGGATACAAATTGATTTCTTAAATTAGTTTTGACAAATGTTAAGAAAATGTTAAGCAATGCAATAAAATAACTGTTCAAATAGGTTGTTGTATGTGTCGAATTGCTACGCTTTATCTTGGCCAGGTCGCAGTTGCAAATGAGAACTTGTTCTCAACTAGCCTACCTGGTTAAATAAAGGTGAAATAAATAAATATACAACTTTATTCTTGAAATGTTGGTGATGTAACAATAGAGTAACAATAGAGTGCCGCCAACAGTTCCCTATGAAATGAACCGCTGTAAACAAGCAAAAAAGAGCAGTGAATTTAATTTATTGATTTATATCCAAGTCTTTACTGTGTTGTAGTGTCAACAAATTGTATATCTGACATCTTCATATGTTTAGAAAACTATCAGATATAAACAGCACAACTCGGAAGCGTTAATTATCACTTAGCAATGGCTATGCGCCTAACTCTTTATACACACTCAGTGGCCAGTTTATTAGGTACACCACAAAAATGGTTTGCTCCTATAGACAGTGAGTCATGTAGCTGTGACTTGCTATATAAAGCAGCCAGACAGACATTGAGGCATTCAGATACTGTTCGACTGAATGTTAGATTGGGAGAAACGAGTGACCTAAGCGACTTTGAGCATGGTATGATAGTTGTTGTCGGGCGCGCCTGTTCCAGCATCTGAGAAACGTCCACTCTCCTGAGTTTTTCATCCACAACAGTGTCTAGGGTTTACCGAGAATGGCGTGACAAATAAAAAACATCCAGTCAGTGTCAGTCCTATGGGCGAAAACTGCTCATTGATGAGAGGTCGAAGGAGAATGGCAAGAATCATGCATGCTACCAGGCGGGCCACAAACAGGCAAATAATGGCGCAGTACGCCAGTAGTGTGCAGAACGGCATCTCAAAATGCACAACGGGTCAATCCTAGTCACGGATGGGCTATTGTAGCAGATGACCACACTGGGTTCAACTCCTATCACCTAAAAACAAGATGTGGCTCCAGTGGGCATGCAATCACCAACACTGGACAATTGAGCAGTGGAAAAGCATCGCCTGGTCCGACAAATCCTGATTCCTGGAGCAGCATACTGATGGCAGAGCCAGAATTTGGCGTAAGCAGCATGAATCCATGGCCCCATTCTGCCTGGTGTCTACAGTACAGGCAAGTGGCGGTGGTGTAATGGTGTGTGGAATGTTTTCCTGGCACACGTTAGGTCTGTTGATACCAATTGAGCAATGTTTCCATGCCATGAAGAATGCAGGCTGTTCTGGAGACCCACTAGATGGGTGTACCTAATAAACTTTCCACTGAGAGTACATGGCTCTGATTGTGAGTGATCACAATGAGTGATTGTGACACTGATTGTTCTGTTTACATCCCTAAATATGAAAATGTATTAAAACAGCAAATCTATGTGGTGGAACACTTTGCATTTCCGTCTTCTGTAATTTCTTTCTACATCTATCCAATATATCAACATATGAGGCATTTCTGAAATCCTCAAGATGTTTCCTAATCACACAAAAATGACTAATGTTGATGATATATTCACAGAAGGCATTATACACCCATTTGTGTATGTAGCCGATGCAAAATGGCTAGCTAGTTAGCGGTGGTGCGCGCTGGTAGTGGTTCCCCTTGCTCTGCAAGGACCGTGGATTTTGTGGAGCGATGGGTAACGATGCTTCGAGGGTGACTGTTGATGTGTGCAGAGTGTCCCTGGTTCGCGCCCAGGTTGGGGCGAGAGGACGGACGTAATATCTGTACACTAAGCCAAAACCATATTTTCAGTTGGTGTTTGGTAAATCGGGATAGCAGGTTAGATAAACTGGGACACCATTATTATAGTCATAATAATGGCTAAATATCTACCTTAATTGAATACGGGTGTAATCTGTCAATCAATCAATGACAATTGTACTAAAACTAGAATCTGTCAATACAGTGTTCTGTTCCTAAAACTAGAATCTGAATCCCACTCCAATTCGCATACCGCCCCAAGAGATACACAAATGAAGCAATATCAATCGCGCTCTACACTGCCCTTTCCCACCTGTACAAAAGAAACACCTACATGAGAATGCTGTTCATTGACGACAACTCAGCGTTCATCACCATAGTGCCCACGAAGCTCATCACTAAGCTAAGGACCCTGGGTCTAAACACCTCCCTCTACAACTGGATCCTAGACTTCCTGACAGGCCGCCCCCAGGAGGTAAGGGTAGGCAACCTGCCCAGGAACTGCGGTTGAAAATGAGCCGGCTGGCTAAAACCAGCACTTTTACTGAAATGTTGATTAATGTGCACTGTCCCTGTAAAAATAAAATCAACTCAACAACACATCTGCCACGCTGATCCTCAACACTGGGGCCTCTCAGGGGTGTGTGCTTAGTCCCCTCCTGTACTCCCTGTTCACCCACAGCTGCATAGCCAAGCACGACTCTAACACCCTCATTAAGTTTGCTAACATCACAACAGTGGTAGGCCTGATCACTGACAACAATGAGCCTAGAGGGAGGAGGTCAGAGACATGGCAGTGTGGTGCAAGGACAACAACCTCTCCCTCAATGTGAGCAAGACAAAGGAGTTGATCGTGGACCACAGGAAAAGGAGGGCCGAACAGGCCCCCATTTACATCGACGGGGCTGTAGTGGAGCGGGTCGAGAGTTTCAAGTTCCTTGGTGTCCACATCACCAACAAACTATGATGTTCCAAACACACCAAGACATTCACGAAGATGGCACGACAACACCTTTCCCCCTCAGGAGACTGAAAAGATTTGGCATGGGTCCCCAGATCCTCAAAAAGTTCTACAGCTGTACCATCGAGAGCATCCTGACCGGTTGCATTACCGCCTGGTATGGCAACTGCTCGACATCTGAATTTAAGGTGCTATAGAGGGTAGTACGTACGCCCAGTACATCTCTGGGGCCAAGCTTCCTGCCATCCAGGACCTACAGTACCAGTCAAAAGTTTGGACACCCCCACACCATCACAACTCTTCCATCTTTCACCGTGGGAAACACACATGCGGAGATCATCTGTTCACCTGCTCTGCGTCTTACAAAGACACAGCGGTTAGAACCAAAAATATAAAATTTAGACTCATCAGACCAAATGACACATTTCCACAGGTCTAATGTCCATTGCTCATGCTTCTTGGCCCAAGCAAGTCTCTACTTCATATTGGTGTCCTTTAGTAGTGGTTTCTTTGCAGCAATTCAACCATGAAGGCCTGATTCACATTGAACAGTTGATGTTGAGATGTGTCTGTTACTTGAACTCTGAAGCATTTATTTGGGCTGCAATTTCTGAGGCTGGTAACTCTAATGAACTTATCCTCTGCAGCAGAGGTAACTCTGGGTCTTCCTTTCCTGTGGCGGTCCTCATGAGAGCCAGTTTCATCATAGCGCTTGATGGTTTTTGCGACTGCACTTGAAGAAACTTTAAAAGTTATTGAAATTTTCCAGATTGACTGACCTTGTCTTAAATTAATGATGGACTGTCGTTTCTCTTTGCTCATTTGAGTTGTTCTTGCCATAATATGGACTTGGTCTTTTACCAAATAGGGCCATCTTCTGTATACCACCCCTACCTTGTCACAAAGCAACTGATTGGCTCAAACGCATTACGAAGAAAATAAATTCCACAAATGTACTTTTAACAAGGCACACCTGTTAATTGAAATGCATTCCATGTGACTACCCAAGAGTGTACAAAGCTGTCATCAAGGCAAAGGGTGGCTACTTTGAAGCTACTTATGAAATATATTTTGATTTGTTTAACACTTTTTTGGTTACTACATTATTCCATGTGTTATTTCATAGTTGATGTCTGAAATGTGTTATTTCATAGTTTTGAATGAGCAGGTGTGTCCATACTTTTGACTGGTACTGTACATACTAGGCAGTGTCAGAGGAAAGCCCCCAAAAATTGCCAAAGACTCCAGTCACCCAAGTCATAGACAGTTCTCTCAGCTACCACATGGCAAGCTGTACCGGAGCTTCAAGTCTAGGTCCAAAAGGCTCCTTAACAGCTTCTACCCCCAAGCCATAAGACTGCTGAACAATTAATCAAATGGCCACCTGGAATATTTACATTGACACTGCCCTATGGGACTCCCAATCACAGCTGGTTGTGATACAGCCTGGAATCGAACCAGAGTATGTAGTGATGCCATAGACCACTGCGCCACTCGGAAGTCCAGTAAAGGACTGGACTACATTTAGTAAAGGACTACATTTTAAAATAAGGTAGTAACATAACAAAATGTTGAAAAAGTCCATTAGAAATTATATTCACAGGGGGTTCTAAATGTGTGTTTGTGTGGTTTTCTGAAAGTACAGAATGAAGAGGAATTCTAATTAGTAAATGTCAGGTTATAGCAATAAACAATATTACATTGACGTAACATAATAAACTGCTATTAGAATAGTAAGCCACATTGACAATATGACAGTTATACTGTAAATTAACCATTGATTTACACAGGAAACAGTAACTGAAAAAAGCCCCACAAGGGAGCAGGGCAGAGCTATACAATGCACAGCCCAATGAAGGGCCATGATGGCAACTTCAAAAGGAGGCAGTCTTAGCAGTACAAGCTAGTAATTCCGACAACCCGTACAGTGGTGCTTGTGAGCCGGATCTACAGTTGCGCTAAGCTCAATACTGGGTTCGCTGTTGATTCAATTTGAGGGGTGAATGTAGCACATGGGGATGTATGAAACTTACTCCTCAGCTTGAAGTGTCTCCACTTCCTCTAGTTTTTTGTGTGGCGGTTACTGGTTAAACGCTTCAGGAGGGAGGTCACGTGTGCTAGGAAGGCAAAGGTCCTGTATGGGGGGTGATAAGCGCCAGAATTAAGCCTTGTAAATCTACTGATACCTCTCACGAAGTCAGCTAACATCTTCCTAGCGCCATAAAATACTGCGAATTAACATCGAAAAAAAACTTTGGTCCATTGACAGTCTAAGGCCGACGCGTTCACGTCACGTTCGTGACACGTGCACGTAGTGTTCACGTCACGTAACGTGGCACTGACACTTCACTTGTAAGTTTATTATGAACGACCTTAGCACCGACGCCTTCAAAACGTCTACATGTGTTACGCGTCTCATGTTTAGTTTATTATTAAAGATCCACCGTGATCGCCTTACAAATTTCTATATGTGCATGATTTTGAAAAAAAAATTCATTGCCAGAGTAATCTAATCAATTTCATTTGTAGATTTAGCTAAAATAGGCATATCACTTCAATACAAAAATTATTAGGCTAGTTGATATCGCATCCAGCCACCATTACTGTGTAGATTTGCCTATTTTTCACTTCAATACAGACACAAGGGCTTCTTTGTTGGAGGCAGCCCTATTCAGAACCGTCTCTGGTAGAAATAAGTGGTCTCTGACTTCCGTCTTCGGTGAGTTCAAGACAACTGGAAATTTGGAGCTCAGACTGAAATAAAAATATATTAAAACATTTTAAGAGAAAATCATCTTTCTCAAACCTGAAAATCACTGATGTCATGATTTTACCTAATTTTTTCCCCTGGGTTCCCAGGTTTAACAGACACAGTCACTGTCACCATGCAATCCTTAGGCTATACATTTCCGTGGAGATGTCTTATGTTTAACAGCAGCGCTTGAAATGAGGGTGGTATGTGAGGACATAGGCCTAACCTGTGTTATAGAGAGTGGCATAAAGCATATGCTACCCCTTGTTTGCTTAGCCTTAGAAAAAACAACGGTCCAGATTTTATAAAGCGATCTAGGCTATAACAATCATATCTGCATAGCCTACTAGCCCATCGAAGGTCTTGCTCAGCCTCAACATCACAGGAATCTGTGGTTGGTTTATTATATTCTCTGCAATTTAGAAAATTAGTGGTAGGCTATGCCTACCACAAAATACCAAGAAGATAGAATCGGTATGGGTCTATGCATAGACCAAACAGCTTATAACGTATTTATTCAAAAGAGTCCCATTGAGTCAGGCTGTTCATTTGCAGTTGCGTTCTTACGCATAACCTTAGCCTAAACGGAACTGAAAACAACCCAGCCTGTTTTGATCACAGATCATGATGAAGGCTGAACATTTCAGGCGGTTTGTCACTGCTTTAGCCCACAATCGCCTACAAATTTGATACACATGAAGAACTATATTTATTCTGGATTTGACAAACAATACCCTGACTAGGATCCTGACTTTTCCCCATATCATATTTGTTATCAATTAGTCTAAATGTATTCCTATTAATAAGCTTTTGTTTTCCTAATGTTTTGCATAGGCTAGCCATTGCAATTGTTATTTTCCATCTTCTGCTTTTTATGAATAAACAGGCATCGGGTTAAAAAATTATATAATTCCCCCCCACACACACATTAACGCCACTTACCTTTCAGATCACAAAGTCAGCTAATTTCCACTCATTCATATGCAAATACATTTGATTCATACACAGGCTTGTCTGGCTGGCATGTTTTCTTAAAAAAAAAAATCATAGATCATTAGTACATCCTTGTGGTTGAATACAACCATGAATAATGTTGAACTTACAAATACCATCAAGGGATATGTTACAATTTACAAAAATGAACACCTTATGGCATGAAAACCAATCTGGCAATATTTTAGATTTAAATATATAAACGTTGTTTTTTTTGGTACATGTGTGTCAATTTACTTTCTGAATTTTATACACTCACATGGCAATCATAGACTGAAATACTGAATTATTTTGTGTGGAATAGAGAGGCGGGTTTTTGAGGCGACATTGTGTGAACAGTTGGAATTTGAAGAAAAACAAACAAACTTTACTCTGTGTTGTGGCGGTTCGGCACAGCTGTGCTGTGACTGGGTTAGAGATGGTAGGAGATAGTGATGGAAAAGAAAGTGAAGCAAGTATGGAGCATAGTAGTACAAATAAAGGATGGAGTAAGAAAAATAAAAATAAAGTGGAGAGAAAGGGAGTAGGGGTTTGAAGGGGAGCAAGAGGTCTATGGAGGTAGAGAGGAGGCAGAAAAAGAAGTTTGAGGAGAGAAACATATTTTCTAACGCTAGAGGCAGTTCAGAGGTACAATGTGTAGAAGAAGGGCAAGATAAGACACGAGGGGGGCATGGAGGTGAGGAGGTGAGGAGGAGCATAAAGTTATTCTGAAGTTTAGGAAGGAAGGGGGAGTAGGGGCAATGAGTCCGATAAGGTTGACGGCTGTGATAAAAGAGTTGATTGGGGAAGTTGTCAATGTTAAAGTGTTAAGAGATGGGAGTTTGTTGGTGTTCTGTAAGGACATGACGTAGAGGGAGAAAGCTGTGAAGCAAATACACTGCAAATAGCAAATACACGAAAAAGTTTATTTTATTTATTTATTTCACCATTATTTAACCAGGTAGGCCAGTTGAGAACAAGTTCTCATTTACATCTGCGACCTGGCCAAGATAAATCAAAGCAGTGTGACGCAAATTACACATGGAATAAACAAACGTACAGTCAACAGCACAGTAAAAAAGTCTATCTACAGTGTGTGCAAATGAAGTAAGATTAGGGAGGTAAGGCAATAAATAGGCCATAGTGGCGAAATAATTACAATTTAGCAATTAACCACTGGAGTGATAGATGAGCAGAAGATGAATGTGCAAGTAGAGATACCTTTTTGCAAAGGAGCAAAAAAAATAAAAAAATATGGGAATGAGGTAGTTGGGTGGGCTATTTACAGATGGGCTATGTACAGATGCAATGATCTGTAAGCTGCTCTGACAGCTGATGCTTAAAGTTAATGAGGGAGATATGAGTCTCCAGCTTCAGTGATTTTTGCAATTCGTTCCAGTCATTGGCAGCAGAGAACAGGAAGGAAAGGTGGCCAAAAGGAGGAGTTGGCTTTGGGGGTGACCAGTAAAATATACCTGCTGGAGCGCATGCTACAGGTGGGTGCTGCTATGGTGACCAGTGAGCGGAGATAAGGCAGGGCTTTACCTAGCAAAGACTTATAGATGACCTGTATCTGGTGGGTTTAGTGACAAATATGAAGCGAGGGCCAGCCAACGTGAGCAAACAAGTCGCAGTGGTGGGTAGTATATGGGGCTTTGGTGACAAAACGGATGGCACTGATAGACTGCATCCAATTTGCTGAGTAGAGTGTTGGAGGCTATTTTGTAAATGACATCGCCGAAGTCAAGAATCGGTAGAATAGTCAGTTTTAATTAAGAGGGTATGTTTGGCAGCATGAGTGAAGGATGCTTTGTTTGCGAAATAGGAAGCTGATTCTAGATTCAACTTTGGATTGGAGATACTTGATGTGAGTCTGGAAGGAGAGTTTACAGTCTAACCAGACACCTAGGTATTTGTAGTCTACATATAAGTCAGAACCATCTAGAGTAGTGATGCTAGACGGGCGGGCAGGTGTGGGCAGCGATCGGTTGAAGAGCATGCATTTAGTTTTACTTACATTTAAGAGCAGTTGGAGGCCACGGAAGGAGAGTTGTATGGCATTGAAGCTCGTCTGGAGTTTTGTAACAGTGTCCAAAGAAGGACCAGAAGTATACAAAATGGTGTCACCTGCGTGGAGGGGGATCAGCGAATCACCAGCAGCAAGAGCGACATCATTGATGTATACAGAGAAAATAGTCGGCCTGAGAATTGAACCCTGTGGCATAACCATAGAGACTGCCAGAGGTCCAGACAACAGGCCATCCGATTTGACACACTGAACTCTGTCTGAGAAGTAGTTGGTGAACCAGACGAGGCAGTCATTTGAGAAACCAAGGCTGTTGAGTCTGCAGATAAGAATGCGGTGATTGACAGTCGAAAGCCTTGGCCAGGTCGATGAATACGGCTGTACAGTATTGTCTCTTATTGATAGCGATTAAGATATCATTTAGGACCTTGAGCGTGGCTGAGGTGCACTCATGACCAGCTCGGAAACCAGATTGCATAGTGGAGAAGGTACGGTGGGATTCAAAATGGTCGGTGATCTGTTTGTTAACTTGGCTTTCAAAGACTTTAGAAAGGATGGATATAGGATAGATATACGTCTGTAACAGTTTGGGTCTAAGATGTGTCCACATTTGAAGAGGGGGATGACCACGGCAGCTTTCCAATCTTTAGGGATCTCAGACGATACGAAAGAGAGGTTGAACAGGCTAGTAACAACAATTGCGGGGATCCAGAGAGGATCCAGATTGTCTAGCCCAGCTGATTTGTAGGGGTCCAGATTTCGCAGCTCTTTCTGAACATCACTTATCTGGATTTGAGTGAAGGAGAAATGGGGAGGCTTGGGCAAGTTGCGGGGGGTGCAGAGCTGTTGACCGGGGTAGGGGTAGCCAGGTGGAAAGCATGGCCAGCCGTCGAAAAATTCTTATTGAAATTCTTGATTATCGTAGATTTATCGGTGGTGACAGTGTTTCCTAGCCAGTGGGCAGCTGGGAGGAGGTGCTCTTATTCTTCTTTGACTTTACAGTGTCCCAGAACTTTTTGGAGTTTATGCTACAGGATGCAAATTTCTGTTTGAAAAAACTAGCCTTTGCGTTCCTAACTGCCTGTGTATATTGATTCCTAACTTTCCTGAAAAGTTGAAATACATAGAGGGCACAGCATAATCAGAGGTGAGACGTTACTTGGTCGGGTCAACAGGAAGTATTATTAAAGAGATACTTTGCATTGAAATACAGATAGAGATGTATTAGTCCCAGAGTTAATGATCCAAGGTTTTGCGTTTGAGAGATGCCAACCCCCCGGAACCTAGGAAGAAACCTAGAGAGGAACCAGGCTATGAGGGGTGGCTGTGCCGGGTGGAGATTATAACAGAACATGGCCAAGATGTTCAAATGTTCATAGATGACCAGCAGGGTCAAATAATAATAATCACAGTGGTTGTAGATGGTACAACAAGTCAGCACCTCAGGAGTAAATGTCAGTTGGCTTTTCATAGCCAATCATTCAGAGTATCTCTACCGCTGCTGCTGTCTCTAGAGAGTTGAAAACAGCAGGTCTGGGACAAGGAAGCACGTCCGGTGAACAGGTCAGGGTTCCATAGCCGCAGGCAGAACAGTTGAAACTGGAGAAGCAGCACGACCAGGTGGACTGGGTACAGCAAGGAGTCATCAGGCCAGGTAGTCCCGAGTAATGGTCCTAGGACTCAGGTCCTCAGAGAGAAAGAAAAAAATTAAGTGAGAAAGAAAGAAAAAGAAAAAGAGAGAGTTAGAATTAGAGAAAGCATACTTAAAATTCACACAGGACACCGGATAAGACAGGAGAAATACTCCAGATATAACAGATTGACCCTAGCCCCCTGACACATAAACTATTGTAGCATAAATACTGGAGGCTGATACAGGAGGGGTCGGGAGACACTGTGGCCCCGTCCAACGATACCCCAGGACAGGGCCAAACATGCAGGATATTACCCCACCCACTTTGCCAAAGCACAGCCCCCACACAACTAGAGGGATATCTTCAACCACCAACTTACTATCCTGAGACAAGGCCGAGTATAACCCACAAAGATCTCCCCCACGGCACGAACCCAAGGGGGGCGCCAACCCGGACAGGAAGATCACGTCAGTGACTCAACCCACTTAAGTGACGCACCCCTCCTAATTGTATGGACAGTAAGGAGGCCTGCATCTTGTGACCGTAGCATACGTGTAGGTATGTACGGCAGGACCAAATTGAAAGATAGGTATGAGCACGCCATGTAATGCTTTGTAGGTGAGCAGTAAAACCTTGAAATTAACTTTGCCTTAACAGGAAGCCAGTGTAGAGAGGCTAGCACTGAAGTAATATGATCAAATGTTTTGGTTCTAGTCAAGATTCTAGCTGCCGTGTTTAGCACTAACTGAAGTTTATTTAGTGCTTTATCCGGGTAGCCGGAAAGTAGAGCATTGCAGTAGTCTAACGTAGAAGTGACAAAAGCATGGATACATTTTTCGGCAGCATTTTTGGACAGAAAGCTTCAGATTTTTGCAATGTTACATAGATGGAAAGAAGCTGTCCTTGAAACGGTCTTCATATGTTCGTCAAAAGAGAGATCAGGGTCCAGAGTAACGCCAAGGTCCTTCACAGTTTTATTTGAGATGACTGTGCAACCATCAAGATTAATTGTCAGACTCAACAGAAGATCTCTTTTTTTCTTGGGACCTAGAACTAGCATCTCTGTTTTGTCCGAATTTAAAAGTAGAAATTTTGGGGCTTCACCATGTTTCATCGAAATGTACAGTTGTGTATCATCCGCATAGCAGTGAAAGTTAACATTATGTTTCCAAATGACATCACCAAGAGATAAAATATATAGTGAAAACAATAGTGGTCCTAAAACGGAGCCTTGAGGAACAGAAACATTTACAGTTGATTTGTCAGAGGACAAACCATCTAGAGATAAACTGATATCTTTCCGACAGATAAGATCTAAACCAGGCCAGAATTTGTCCATGTAGACCAATTTGGGTTTCCAATCTCTCCAAAAGAATGTGGTGATCGATGGTATCAAAAGCAGCACTAAGGTCTAGGAGCACGAGGACAGATGCAGAACCTTGGTCTGATGCCATTAAAAGGTAATTTACCACCTTCACAAGTGCAGTTTCAGTACTATGATGGGGTCTAAAACCAGACTGAAGTGTTTTGTATACATTGTGTCTTCAGGAGTTGCTGTGCAACAGTTTTTTCAAAATGTTTTGAGAGGAATGGGAGATTCGATATAGGCCGATAGTTTTTTATATTTTCGGGGTCAAGGTTTGGCTTTTTCAAGAGAGGCTTTATTATTGCCACTTTTAGTGAGTTTGGTACACATCCGGTAGATAGAGAGAAGTTTATTATGTTCAACATAGGAGGCAAAGCACAGGAAGCAGCTCTTTCCGTAGTTTAGTTGAAATAGGGTCCAGTATGCAGCTTGAAGATTGAGGCAATGATTATTTTCATCAATGTGTCAAGAGAAATAGTATTAAAAAACTTGAGTACATCTCACTTGATCCTTGGTCCTGGCAGTGTTGTGCAGACTCAGGACAACTGAGCTTTGGAGGAATACGCAGATTTAAAGAAGAGTCTGTAATTTGCTTTCTAATGATCATGATCTTTTTGTCATCCTCTCTCTAGGGGAATGCTGCTTTTTAGTTAGCTTTGCGACAGTATCAAAAATAAATTTGGGATTGCTCTTATTTTCATCAATTAAGTTGGAAAAATAGGTTGATCGAGCAGCAGTGAGGGCTCTTTGATACTGCGCGGTACTGTCTTTCCAAGCTAGTCGGAAGACTTCCAGTTTGGTGTAGCACCATTTTCGTTCCAATTTTCTGGAAGCTTGCCTCAGAGCTTGAGTAGTTTCTGTATACCAGGGAGCTAAATCAAATCAAATTTTATTTGTCACATACACATGATTAGCAGATGTTAATGCGAGTGTAGCAAAATGCTTGTGCTTCTAGTTCCGACAATGCAGTAATAACCAACGAGTAATCTAGCTAACAATTCCAAAACTACTACCTTATACACACAAGTGTAAAGGGATAAAGAATATGTACATAAAGATATATGAATGAGTGATGGTACAGAGCGGCATAGGCAAGATGCAGTAGATGGTATCGAGTACAGTATATACATATGAGATGAGTATGTAAACAAAGTGGCATAGTTTAAAGTGGCTAGTGATGCATGTATTACATAAAGATGCAGTAGATGATATAGAGTACAGTATATACGTATACATATGAGATAAATAATGTAGGGTATGTAAACATTATATTAAGTAGCATTGTTTATAGTGGCTAGTGATATATTTTACATCAATTCCCATCAATTCCCATTATTAAAGTGGCTGGAGTTGAGTCAGTGTGTTGGCAGCAGCCACTCAATGTTAGTGGTGGCTGTTTAACAGTCTGATGGCCTTGAGATAGAAGCTGTTTTTCAGTCTCTCGGTCCCAGCTTTGATGCACCTGTACTGACCTCGCCTTCTGGATGATAGCGGGGTGAACAGGCAGTGGCTCGGGTGGTTGTTGTCCTTGATGATCTTTATGGCCTTCCTGTGACATCGGGTGGTGTAGGTGTCCTGGAGGGCAGGTAGTTTGCCCCCGGTGATGCGTTGTGCAGACCTCACTACCCTCTGGAGAGCCTTACGGTTGTGGGCGGAGAAGTTGCCGTACCAGGCGGTGATACAGCCCGATAGGATGCTCTCGATTGTGCATCTGTAGAAGTTTGTGAGTGCTTTTGGTGACAAGCCAAATTTCTTCAGCCTCCTGAGGTTGAAGAGGCGCTGCTGCGCCTTCTTCACGATGCTGTCTGTGTGGGTGGACCAATTCAGTTTGTCTGTGATGTGTACGCCGAGGAACTTAAAACTTACTACCCTCTCCACTACTGTTCCATCGATGTGGATAGGGGGGTGTTCCCTCTGCTGTTTCCTGAAGTCCACAATCATCTCCTTAGTTTTGTTGACGTTGAGTGTGAGGTTATTTTCCTGACACCACACTCCCAAGGGCCCCCACCTCCTCCTTGTAGGCAGTATCATCGTTGTTGGTAATCAAGCCTACCGCTGTTGTGTCGTCCGCAAACTTGATTGAGTTGGAGGCGTGCGTGGCCACGCAGTCGTGGGTGAACAGAGTACAGGAGAGGGCTCAGAACGCACCCTTGTGGTGCCCCAGTGTTGAGGATCAGCGGGGTGGAGATGTTGTTACCTACCCTCACCACCTGGGGGCGGCCCGTCAGGAAGTCCAGTACCCAGTTGCACAGGGCGGGGTCGAGACCCAGGGTCTCGAGCTTGATGACGAGTTTGGAGGGTACTATGGTGTTAAATGCTGAGCTGTAGTCAATGAACAGCATTCTCACATAGGTATTCCTCTTGTCCAGATGGGTTAGGGCAGTGTGCAGTGTGGTTGAGATTGCATCGTCTGTGGACCTATTTGGGCGGTAAGCAAATTGGAGTGGGTCTAGGGTGTCAGGTAGGGTGGAGGTGATATGGTCCTTGACTAGTTTCTCAAAGCACTTCATGATGACGGAGGTGAGTGCTACGGGGCGGTAGTCGTTTAGCTCAGTTACCTTAGCTTTCTTGGGAACAGGAACAATGGTGGCCCTCTTGAAGCATGTAAGAACAGCAGACTGGGATAGGGATCGATTGAATATGTCCGTAAACACACCAGCCAGCTGGTCTGCGCATGCTCTGAGGGTGCGGCTGGGGATTCCGTCTGGGCCTGCAGCCTTGCGAGGGTTAACACGTTTAAATGTTTTACTCACCTCGGCTGCAGTGAAGGAGAGTCCGCATGTTTTGGTTACGGGCCGTGTCAGTGGCACTGTATTGTCCTCAAAGCGGGCAAAAAAGTTGTTTGTTTCTGTCGGCGCGATGCGTGGAGAAACCAGCTGGCTGCACCGACTTCGATAGCGTCTCTCGAGTGAGCCATGTTTCCGTGAAGCAAAGAACGTTACAGTCCCTGATGTCCCTCTGGAATGCTACCCTTGCTCGGATTTCATCAACCTTGTTGTCAAGAGACTGGACATTGGCGAGTAGTATGCTAGGGAGTGGCGCGTGATGTGCCCGTCTCCGGAGCCTGACCAGAAGACCGCTTCGTTTGCTTCTTTTATGACGTCGTTGTTTTGGGTCGCAGGCTGGGATCCATTCCGTTGTCCTGGGTGAAAGACAGAACACAGGATCCGCTCCGGGAAAGTCATATTCTTGGTCGTACTGATGGTGAATTGACGCTGCTCTTATATTCAGTAGTTCTTCTCGACTGTATGTAATGAAACCTAAGATGACCTGGGGTACCAATGTAAGAAATAACACGTAAAAAAACAAAAAACTGCATAGTTTCCCAGGAACGCGAAGCGAGGCGGCCATCTCTGTCGGCGCCGGAAGTACCCGATTCAGGTACTTCCGGCTAGTTTCTTATGACAAATGTTTTTAGGGGTGCAACTGCATCTAGGGTATTACTCAAGGTTAATTTGAGTTCCTCAGTTAGGTGGTTAACTGATTTTTGTACTCTGACGTCCTTGGGTAGGTGGAGGGAGTCTGGAAGGGCATCTAGGAATCTTTGGGTTGTCAGAGAATAGCACGGCTTTTGATGACCTTTGGTTGGTGTCTGAGCAGATTATTTGTTGTGATTGCAAACTTAATAAAATGGTGGTCCAGGATTATGAGGAAAAACATTAAGATCCACAACATTTATTCCACTGGACAAAACTAGGTCCAGAGTATGACTGTGGCAGTGAGTATGTCGGGAGACATGTTGGACAAAACCCACTGAGTCGATGATGGCTCCAAAAGCCTTTTGGAGTGGGTCGGTGGACTTTTCCATGTGAATATTAAAGTCACCAAAAATGTGAATATTATCTCCCATGACTACAAGGTCCGATAGGAATTCAGGGAACTCAGTGAGGAACGCTGTTTATGGCCCAGGATTCCTGTGAAGTGTATGAGTAGGCTGCATAGATTTCATGACTAGAAGCTCAAAAGACAAACTAAATTTGCTATCGTAAATGTTAGCAACACCTCCGCCTTTGCGGAATGCGCGGGGGATATGGTCACTATTGTAACCAGGAGGTGAGGCCTCATTTAACACAGTAAATTTATAAACCTTAAGCCATGTTTCAGTCAGGCCAATCACATCAAGATTATGATCAGTGATTAGTTCATTGACTATAACTGCCTTGGACGTGAGGGATCTAACATTAAGTAGCCCTATTTTGAGATATCACAATCTCTTTCAATAATGACAGGAATGGAGGAGGTCTTTATTCCAGTGAGATTGCTAAGGCGAACATCGCCATGTTTAGTTTTGCCCAGCCTAGATCGAGGCACAGACACGGTCTCAATGGGGATAGCTGAGCTGACTACACTGACTGTGCTAGTGGCAGACTCAACTAAGCTGGCAGGTTGGCTAACAGCCTGCTGCCTGGCCTGCACCCTGTCCCATTGTGGAGCTAGGGAAGTTAGAGTCTATGTTCGTAGATAAGATGAGAGCACCCCTTCATCTAGGATGGAGTCCGTCACTCCTCAGCAGGCCAGGCTTGGTCCTGTTTGTGAGTGAGTCCCAGAAAGAGGGCCAATTATCTACAAATTATATATTTTGGGAGGGGCAGAAAATGTATTTCAACCAACGATTGAGTTGTGCAACTCTGCTGTAGAGCTCATCACTCCCCCTAACTGGGAGGGGGCCAGAGACAATAACTTAATGCCGACACATCTTTCTAGCTGATTTACACGCTGAAGCTATGTTGCGCTTGGTGACCTCTGACTGTTTCATCGTAAAATCATTGGTGCCGACGTGGATAACAATATCCCTATACTCTCTACACTCGCCCGTTTTAGCCTTAGCCAGCACCATCTTCAGAATTGCCTTAACGTCGGTAGCCCTGCCTCCTGGTAAACAGTGTATGATCGCTGGATGATTAGTTTGAAGTCTAATACTGCGGAGTCGCCAATGACTAGGGTTTTCAATTTGTCAGAGCTAATGAGAGGTTTCAGCGTCTCAGACCTCGTAACGGGAGGAGGAGAGACCAGAGAAGGCTCGGCCTCTGACTCCGACCCGTTGCTTAATGGGGAGAACTGGTTGAAAGTTTCTGTGGGCTGAATGACCAACATCTGTTGAGCATTCTTAAAGCATTTCCTTCCAGAAGCTATGAGAAAATTGTCTGACTGCGGGGACTGTGCAAAGGGATTTATACTACTATCTGTACTTATTGGTGGCACAGACGCTGTTTCATCCTTTCCTACACTTAAATTACCCTTGCCTAACGATTGCGTCTGTAGCTGGGCTTGCAGCACAGCTATCCTCGCCATAAGGCAATTGTTCTCCTGTATAATATGAGTACAGCGACTGCAATTAGAAGGCATAATGTTAATGTTACTACTTAGCTTCGGCTGGTGGATATCCTGACGAACCACGTCCAGATAAAGCGTCCGGGGTGAAAAGGTTAAATGAAAAAAGTTGAGCGAGGGAAAAATATAAATATAAAACGTAATTAAAAAACACAAAGTTGGCAGGTAGCAAAGTAAGAATAGCAACAAACCGCACAGCAGCACGTAAACAAGTCTACATTTAATGGAATTGGCCTAGTATTTTATATTAAACCTACCTTACGCATCCAATTGTTTCTCCATTTGTAACTTACCCACCAAAAATATAAATATGCTGTTTTACATTTTGTTTTATTTGTGCTGTCTAATTCCTACAATGGTGTAACTTGTACACTGGGAGTCAGGAAGCAAGTTCAGGGAGTGTATTTAATAAATAAATGAACATAGAACAAAACAAGAAACACGGGTAGCATACAGACATGAACAGAAACATAGTCAATAACACCTAGGGGAAGAACCAAAGGGAGTGACAGATATAGGGAAGATAATCAGGAAGTTGATGGAGTCCAGGTGAATCTGATGAGGTGCTGGTGCGCGTAATGATGGTGACAGGTGTGTGTAATAATAAACAGACTGGCGACCTCGAGTGCCGGAGAGGGAGCATACATGACAAATGGAATAGAAGAAGAATATGTGTGCTCTCGGATAGTAGCAATAGTTCATATGGTGCTCTTCGATGTCCCAGGTATTGGCATTGATGAATAAATAATGTCATATTTACTTAACGAGTCCACTGTGGGGCTCTATAGATGGGTTAGCTGACAACTTCTCGAAAACGATACACATGCTTCTAAGGGGCAGAATCATTGGCTTAGATTGTTGATAACATGTGTGTATATATAACTATAATTTTGTCTCCAATGTTTATTGAAAACATAAAGTTGCACAATAAGCACTTGTTGTCTCAAATGCATTGTTACAGTTGTTGGTTAGCTAGCTAGAATTTTGCCATATTAGCACAGATGTGACATCAGTCAAAACACCTCAAAACAAGTCATGGGATCAAGAACAAGATCAATCAATCTGAAACGAGCCACTTATGATGGCAGTTTCTTGTCATTGTTGCTAGCTATCTGGCCACCCAGACCACTGAGGTATAGCAAGAAGGTTTGCCCCATTGTTGAGCCTCATGGGTCAAGAATCAAAACGCAATTGGCTAACTTATTTCCCAACATGATTTTAATTAAAACAAACTTTAACTCCCTAGAGTTGATTGACGCAAAGAAAATCCCCATCAGAATCCGTCAATTTAAGATAGACATACATTTTTGCATTGGATGTGTCTCAATCCACCGCATCCGCCTATGTCGTACTTCTGCATTTGTGGTGAAAGGTGGAAGAGTAGTGTTTGTCTAACCATGAGACATCCATCTCACGAAAACCTCTGTAGCGTCCGAACGGTTTGTCCTACAAAACTATTACAACCCCAGGTACCTTCCATTTTCCAACTTCTGTTTGTAGCGTCTGAACGGTTTGGGCTACATAAATACGTTGGAGTTCTACGTTTTGCTCTGTGACCCACACAAGTGTCATGAAGGTAACCGGTACTGGTTTAAATTTTTTTTATGGAAGTGTGAGGGTAATTTTGTGCCTACCCCAAAAATGGGTTAAATATTTTTTATATCTCATTGATAAAGGACAAACGCTTCAAAACCTGGTTTCTTATGATACATTTGACTGTCTTTAAAAAAAAAACATTTATACATGTGTTATTTAATGCATTTCTTTGGACTATAGTAGTAAAGGCCAAATTCAACATTTTAACAAATGATTATTTATTTCATATTTTTTTATACCGAAAAAGGCCCTAAATTATTTTAGCAAATAGCTAAATGGTCCATAGTATGACCATCTTAAAACAATTCCATATGTCAGACCCCCCCCCCCCCCCCCCCACCCAACGGCTTGGAATTAATAAAATAAAAGATAGGAATGATAAGCAGGCTTGAGGTATTTTTAAACAAACTTAGATTACCTAAAATAAAATATGAACAGTGACGTCACGATAACAGAATGACGCAATAAACCCAAATCAAATGAATGACTCAATGAGGCCCGAGTAACAAACAGTAACAAAACCGTCTATTTGTTACTTGTGCACCGTGTCATTAATTTGATTTCGGCTTATTGCATCATTTTGTTATCGTGTCTGTTGGTTGATTTCTGGTATGTAGCTGGATGAACCACTGAACTAGGAGGTAACTGCCCAAATAAAGGAAACATCAATATAAAGCGTTGGCATTGATTCTACAACTGGAACTCTATAAAACACCATTCTTCCAAGATAATTTACATAATTTAGTGTTTTGTTGATGCTGGTGGAAACCGCTGTCTCAGGCGCAGCACCACACAAACACATTTTAAACCCCTAATGCTCCTTTGAGACCCCTCTGTCAAAGTCAGTGAGATCTTTTTTATTCTAGCCATGGTAACCAAAATAATGGACAACTGGGCACTTTTATGCATGAGCCTTAGCATGATGGGTGGTGTTAATTGCTTAAATAATTTAGGGAACCACACCTGCATGGAAGCACCTGCTTTCAATATACTTGGCATCCCTCGTTTACGCAAGTGTTTCCTTTATTTTGGCAGTTACCTGCAGGTTTATCAAATAACTATATGAACTGTGGTCCAGAGAACATAAACAGGACAAGGAGAGTGCCCAAATCCATCGCAGGTAAATTCAAGTAAAATATGTTGTCCTAGTTATTATCTTGGCCAGGTCGCAGTTGTAAATGATAACTTGTTCTCGACTTGCCTACCTGGTTAAATAAAGAAATACATAAATTAAATTCCCTGGGGAAGGAGGGGCGGTTGGCATGGTGATAACGAGTAATGACGCCAGTCTAGTTCGCTCTGGCAGTTTCAACCAAGTGAAAACAACTGAAAGTGGCGTAAATTGGACTGAAAGAAAACACACACAGCTTGCTAAAAGCATATGTCGCTAGATAGCAAGCGAAATATTACTCTTGTTCGTTTAGGAGGCTATAATGAAATGTTCATTTGACTAACGTTAGACTGTAACAACAGTAGCTATAGTATAGTTACAGTCAACATCTGTGAATTTTAGCTTGCTAGCTAGCTTGCTAACGTCACCTGCCTACTGTACTTACTTACTAGCTAGCTAAGCTACACCACCTTGAGGATGAAAAAGAGGGTTGAGAAAGTCGTGAAAGAGAAGGCAGCTGGTAACGTTGAGGATGAGTTTTCGAAAACTGCTGGTAAGATGAAGGAATTCAGTCCCAGCCTTGCCTGACAAGTCCAGTTTCTAATGACAAGTGCTATTTACGTAGACCGTGGTGCAGATGCAGAAGTTTGGCTTATTTTGTTATATATTTCGGTTGTTAATTAAATAGCTGAGCCCTTCACTGTTCTTTGTCCTTTTCTCTGGCCATTAGGACTAAATATACAGGAGAAATGTCCAGTTCAGAGGATAGGTAAGATTTGAACCAGTAACATTATCTGGGCAGAGGAAGAGAAGATAAATATCACGAGTAGGCATATTCATCCTCCTCTGCCCAGATATACCTCAGTTGCCCAGATACTGGTTCAGGTAAGATTTTACTATTTTGGGAAATATATAGTACTGTACCTAACATTTTGTTTGTTGCTGCAGATTGAACTTCCTGTTTTTAATAACCTCAGTACAGTGACATACTATTGCAAAACTGAATGGGTAGTCATAATGACAGATGGAATCACTGGATGTCATTCTGTGGTTTGATCCTCTCTCTAAAAGATGATTATCAGTGTTCTGGCAGCCTGGAGATGGACTTCCCTGAGTTGTGTTCTCTTCTGGGCATGAAGGAGATCCCTGCTGTAACCCCACGAGCCCCAGCCTCTGTCACTCCTACCACAGAGAGAGGCAACATGGGTAAATGACAGTCCACCAGCCATTCACATTAACCACCAAACTGTGGCGCTAAGCCGCATGTCTTACTCCTTTCTCTATTGCTAGGCCCAGGGTTTTTTCTAGATCAAAAAGGGGCTTAGGTATTGGACGTTGCAGGGGGCGTGACAATGGGCGTGGTCGACCTGTTGCTTTTTTAAGCCAATTTCCTGCATTTCAAAAACATTATCCATGAAGCTGAGAGAAATGTTTACAGTTTTAAAGCAAATTTACACACATTCTACATATTCTACCATGGAGCTGAGATAATTGTTTTGCAGTGTTAAAGCAAATTTCCCATCAATTCTATGCATTTTGCCATGGCTAATGCTGCGTACTTTTGCTCAAACATAAGAACAAAATCAGTACTGCTAAATTAATTGTTTTTGGAATTTTTAATTATACCTGTCTAGCTTTTATTTTGGGGATTTTTGTTCTCAATGATTATATTATAAAACTATTGGCCCATTTATATTTTCTACATACTTTATATATTTTAGTTACGCTATACATTTTGTGTGTGTCTGTGTGCACACATTTCATTACACATTATTCCCAAGCTCTCTCATCGTCATTCAGGTTGTGTCCCAAATAGCACCCTATTCCCTATAATGTACTACTTTTGATCAGTGCCCATAAGTGTACTATAAAGGGAATAGGGTGCCATTTGGGACTCAGTCTCACTTTTTATTATTGCTGTTTATCATTTACATACTTGTGGCGTCAGAGGAGAGCCAGTCCCAGATGGGTGCTGGTATAGCGACCACAACGTGGTGCCCTAAACCACGCCTCCAAGTGGAGCTGGAGAGCGAGGACCCTCGCAGTATTAAGGAGGTCAGGGTGTGTGGTGAGAGCATAACTGAACCAAACATAATCCTTCACTGTCTGAACAACATTAGAATACTCCTAAAGTAAACAATGTAGTGTAGTTGTGATAGTAAACAACATACAGAAAAAAATAATTTAAAGATATGAGTTGCTTTAAAACAATAATGCTTTCTCTCAAGAGACATTGACATTTGAACTGTACCACTTCTCTTACATATTCACCTCTTACACAGTGAACAATATAAATAGAAACATGTAGTGCTATTGTATGAACATAATTTGTAATGGCAAACAAGAAGTGTCAGAGCCATTGTTTCTGTCATTTCGTAGGGTGGAAGGTAGATGAGCTGATGGCTCGAGTGCTTAACAAGACACTTCCAGCCCTAAGCAACCTACAGAATCTGCAGTGAGTACTGTATTTAGATTGAGATGCATCTTTTTGTACTTCATGATACACAGTATTTGCTCAAGGGAAAGCTAAGTTCTATTGGGCATGTTCGGCATGTTTTTTTCCCCCAGCTTATGTCCTTTTCCTGGAAGAAACTGAGCAAAATATCCCACATTTATTGTTACTTGGTTGTTAGTGTAATGTTTGGGGGGTAGGCATTGCTCTTGCAATATTATCTTCTGTGTTGCAGTCTGTGGTGTGCTGGTCTGACGGGGCGAACTCTGACCTCCCTGAAGAATACAATATCTCTCTGCTCAAACCTAAGGTGATTGGATGATTCACCATATACAGTGCCTTCAGAAAGTATTCATTATACCCCTTAACTTATTCCACATCGTGTTACTGACTGAATTCAAAATGTATTACATGTATTATTTCTCACTCATCTACATACAATACCCCATAATGACAAAGTGAAAACATGTTTTTAGAAATATTAGCACATTTATTGAATATTAAATACAGAAATATCTAATTAACATAAGTATTCACACCCCTGAGCCAATACTTTATAGAAGCACCTTTGGCAGTGATTACAGCTGTGAGTCTTTCTGGGTAAGTCTCTAAGAGGTTTCCACAACTGGATTGTGCAACATTTGCCCATTTAGTCTTTTCAAAATTCTTCAAGCTCTGTGAAATTGGTTGTCTAGCAATGATCAACAACCATTTTCAGGCCTTTAGATTTAAGTCAAAATTTTAACTCAGCCACTCAGGAACATTCAATGTCGTCTTGGTAAGCAACTCCAGTGTAGATTTGGCCTTGTGTTTTAGGCTATTGTCCTGCTGAAAGGTTAATTATTCTCCCAGTTCTGGTGGAAAGCAGACTGAACCAGGTGTTTCTGGTTCAGGATCTGAACCAGGTTTTTTCTCTAGGATTTGCCTGTGCTTAGCTCCATTCAGTTTATTTTTTTTATCCTGAAAAACTCCCCAGTTCTTACCGATTACAAGCATACCCATAACATGATGCAGCCACCACTATGATTGAAAATATGGATAGCGGTACTCAGTAATGTGTTGTATGAGATTTGCCCCAAATATAAATCAGGACAAAAAATGAATTGCTTCACCACATTTTTTGCAGTATTTTAGTGCCTTGTTGCAAACAGGATGCATGTTTTGGAATACTTTTACTCTGTGCAGGCTTCCTTATTTTCCCTCTATCAAGTAGGTTAGTATTGTGGAGTAACTACAATGTTGTTGATCCATCCTCAGTTTTCTCCTATCAAAGCCATTAAACTTTAACTGATTTTTAAAGTCACCTTACACAAAATTGTATGCGTGGGATACAGAAATGAGGTAGTCATTAAAATACACTATTGCACAAAGTCCATGCAACTTATTGTGGGACTTTAAGCAATTTTTTTTACTTACTCTTTTAACTTATTTAGGCTTGCCATAACAAAGGGCTTGAATACTTATTGACTCAAGACATTTCAGTTTTAAATGTTTAATTCATTTGTAAAAAAAAATATAAACATAATTGCACTTTGACATTATGGGGTATTGTGTGTAGGCCAGTGCCAAAAATATATATATATTTAATCCATATTAAATTCAGGCTGTAAAGTGGAAAAAGTCAAAGGGTGTGAATACTTCCTGAATGCACCGTACCTATTTTTTTTGAATGTGCTTCACTACCTGTGTCATGGAGATATGCAGAGTATAATGAAAGAATATCTGGGCCCGTATTAATCAAGCGTCTCGGAGTAGTGCTGATTTAGGATTAGTTTTACTTTTTAGATTACAATGATAAGATTACATGGACAGTAGGGACCTGATCTTCAGGCAGCGCTCGTACTCTGAGACGCTTGATACACTCGGCCCCTGAACTTCTCATGTTCTCTGTCTCTCGGTCAGGACTGTGGTTTTGGAGGGAAACCCACTACCAGAGCAGAGTTATCACCTCCTTATATCTGAAGACAGTATGTGAGTTCCTGTTTTTAATTTATTATTATATATTTTTTTCAATCATGCTTACACACACACATTTCAATGATGATGTATCACTGCAATACAGGCTTACTCATGTATCACTGCGTAATAACCGGATTGGCGAGGAGGGAGCTCGCCTGATTGGCTCAGCCCTCGCTACAGCCCAGACTGCCAACAATAATCTTCTGTCACTCAATCTGGCCTTCAATTCCATTGGTGATGCGGGTGCTGCTCATATAGCACAGGTACTCTGGATGAGAGCATCTGCTAAATTAGTCAAATGTAAAAAATGTACCCCACTATTGTAGAAATGTGGCAGATATTTGTTGTATCAACTTCTTTCTCCCCTATTTTTGCTACCAGGGTTTGCGTCTGAATCGCTCTTTGCTGTGTCTCTCTCTGGCCAATAATCATATTGGAGACACAGGAGCCTCTCGTCTGGCAGAGGTGGGTACTTAACCGCTTACAAATGATTCCCCTTTAAAAATAAACTAAACTAAGAGTTTTCAAAGGATGTATAACAAATGGCACTCCATTCCTTAAATAGTGCATTCCCTATGGGCCTGGTTTGAAGTAGTGCACTACATAGGGAATAGGATGCCATTTGGGATCCAAGTCTTTTTTTGTATCTTTACCCTCCCAATGATCTCTCTCTCTCTCTGTGTGGGTTCCTTAGGTGCTGGGTCCCTTTTCTCTGACCCATGATGAGGTTGTTGAGAGGAGGAGGCTGCTGCTCAGAAGAGACCAGTCGGTGAGAGCGGAAAGCACACCTACACACTACTTTTCTTAAATTCATTTTTTTTTTAGGACTGGGGCAGTCCCACTTCTTTTTATATATTTGCCTCTCATATTGTTTGTATTAGATAGAACAATAAAATACTGACAGGAAAGGTAGGAAGAGAGAGAGAGTCTGCTAGAAAAGCAGTGTGCCGGATTTAAACCCACGCTCTCACTGGGATATGTATTCTGGAGGCAGCGGCTTAGACCGCTAGACCATCCCAAGCCACACACACACACACACACACACACACCTACACACTTCTATAGAAGAATAACACACCAATAGCTACACACTAACTCAAACTAAACTGCACGCACACTAATCTGATCCTGTTTTCTCTCTCTGTCTTCCCAGCCCTCTCATGCTGACTCCAAGTGTGAACGACCTCTCTCCATCCCCAGCAGCTCCTCACTGGAGCGCAACGTCAGCAAAGGAGCCAAGGTTGCCTCCAAGAAAAAAGTACCTACCAGAACTCTGGGCTAGTTTCCCAGACACTGACTAAGCCTAGTCCTAGACTAAGGCATGGTCTAGGAAAGG
The DNA here is from genome assembly GCF_057628025.1 of Oncorhynchus mykiss. NCBI lineage: Eukaryota > Metazoa > Chordata > Actinopteri > Salmoniformes > Salmonidae > Oncorhynchus > Oncorhynchus mykiss. The sequence continues at coordinate 39,189,109 of NC_143051.1, read as the reverse complement.
GGTTCCCAAACATTTTGGGCTTGTGACCCTATTACAAATCTGTCTGACAGTACTTAAATCTAAAACAATTATGGTTTGAAGTGACTGAATTGCATCAGAAAGATATTGGGAAGTTCAGATCATCAGGCAAAAATTGGAAATGATCTTCTATGTAGAAAAGAACACCATCATTGTTTTGAATTTGGTGCCTGGTCCTGTTCTTTCTAATGAACCCTGTGAGCATTGAGCATTGTAGAGGGAAACAGACAATAAAAATGTGTTCCTGAGAGTCTTAGGTCGGGTTCCCCTGCGGCGACGATGAATGCATCAAGCAATGGTTGTGTGCCTAAGGCTGTTGCGATGACCGTATTACCGCCACACCGGCAGTCACGAGTCATGAAGGCAGTCAAATTCCACATGACCATTTAGTCATGGTAATTAGGCTTCTCCAGGCACTGATGTTGCTGCTGGTCATTAGTGACCACCACAGCCCTATGTGTGCCACGTCATCGACTGTGCCGTCGGGCACCAGATTTCTATAACATGACGTGGTCAACTGATACGTAAAATAGCTATCCAGGCGTTTTAAGATCTGGCATGCGTCAGCAACGTCAGAGCAGTGGCAGACGACTTTAGCTTTCAGGAATGGGTTCCTAAACCAGGTAACTGCAAAAATAAAGGAAATGCTTTACTAAATGAGGGATACAAAGTATATTGAAAGTAGGTGCTTCTACATGTGTGGTTCCTGAGTTAATTAAGCAATTAACATCCCATCATGCTTAGGGTCATGTATAAAACTACCCAGTTGCCCATTATTTTGGCTACCATGACTAGAAGAGATCTGTGACTTTTTAAAGGAGGGGTCTCAATGGAGCATAGGGTGTAAAAGTGTGTGTGTCAGTCACTAGATCTCAACCCGATTGGGAGATTATGGAGTGGTGCCTGAGACGGTGTTTTCCACCACATCAACAAAACACCAAATTATTGACTTTTTCATGGAAGAATGGTGTCGCATCCCTCCAATAGAGTTCCAGACACTTGTAGAATCTATGCCAAGGCACATTGAAGCTGTTCTGGTTCATGTTGGCCCCACACATACTGAGACACTTTATGTTGGTGTTTCATTTATTTCGGCAGTCATCTGTAGCGTATAGCTTCAAAAGTTAGAGCCACATTTGAAGGAAGGAAGGGGAGAGGGAGATAATTTAAGTGGTGTACAGTGTATTCAGACCTCTTCACTTTTTCCACATTTTGTTTTGTTACAGCCTTATTCTAAAATGGATTAGATGATTTATATTCCTCAATCTACACACAATAAATACCTCATAATGACAAAGCGAAAACAGGTTTTTAGAAATGTTTGCAAATGTACAAAAAAACAACAGAAATACCTTATTTAACATAAGTATTCAGACCCTTTGCTATGAGACTTGAAATTGAGCTCAGGCGCATCCTGTTTCCATTGATCATCCTTGAGCTGTTTCTATAACTTGGAGTCCACCTGTGGTAAAGTCAATTGATTGGACATGTTTTGGAAAGGCACATGCCTGTCTGACTATATAAGGTCTCACAGTTGACAGTGCATGTCATTGCAAAAACAAAGCCATGAGGCCATGTCGAGGCACAGATCTGGGGAAGGGTACCAAAAAAATATCTGAAGCATTGAAGGTCCACAAGAACACAGTGGCCTCCATCATTTTTAAATGGAGGAGTCTGGAACCACCAAGACTCTTCCAAGAGCTGGCCGCCCAGCCAAACTGAGCAATCGAGGGAGAAGTTTCCTTGGTCAGGGAGATGACCACAATGGTCACTGACAGAGCTCCGGAGTTCCTCTCTGGAGATGGGAGAACCTTCCAGAAGGACAACCATCTCAACTGCGCTTTTACTGAGAAGTCACTCCTCAGTAAAAGGCACATGACAGCCCGCATGGAGTTTGCCACAAGGCATCTAAAGGACTCTGACCACGAGAAACAACATTCTCTGGTATGATGAAACCAAGTTTTAACTCTTTGGCCTGAATGCCAAGCGTCACGTCTGGAGAAAACCTGGCACCATCCCTACGGTGAAGCATGGTGGTGGCAGCATCAATGCTGTGGGGATGTTTTTGAGGGGCAGGGACTGGGAGACTAAGGATCGAGGGAATGGTGAACAGAGCAAAGTATAGAGAGCTCTTTGATGAAAACCTGCTTAGGACCTCAGACTGGGGCGAAGGTTCACCTTCCAACAGGACAACGACCCTAAGCACACAGCCAAGACAACGCAGGAGTGGCTTCGGGCAAGTCTCCGAATGTCCTTGAGTGGCCCAGCCAGAGCCCGGACTTGAACCCGATCGAACATCTCTGGAGAGACCTGAAAATAGCTGTGCAGTGACGCTCCCCATCGAACCTGACAGAGCTTGAGGATCTGCAGAAAATAGAGAAACTCCCCAAATACAGTTGTGCCAAGCTTGTAGCGTCATACCCAAGAAGACGAGGCTGTAATCACTGCCAAAGGGGCTTCAACAAAGTACTCAGTAAAGGGTCCAAATACTTACGTAAATGTGTTATTTCAAGGTTATTTTTTATACATTTGCAACAATTTCTAAAAACCTGTTTTTGCTTTGTCATTATAGGATATCGTGTGTAGATTGATGAGCAGAAAAAAACGATTTAATACATTTTAGAATAAGGCTGTAACGTAACAAAATGTGGAAAAAGTTCAGGGGTCTGAATACTTTACGAATCCACAAGGCGCATTTGTAATTGAGACCTAGGTCTCAATATGTCTTCACTGTTAAAATAAAGGTAACGTATATATATTTTAAAATCAGATGACCCCCACCGTTGGTCGCGACCCCAAGTTTGGGAAACGCTGTTCTAGGCTTAATCTGTCTCAGGGAAACCACCCATACAGTATGATCTCTTTCATAAACACACAGGAAAAAAAAGGTTCCTTCATATTCAGATTAATCACTTTATTTATTTGTTTTTAGGACACAGCCAAAAAGGATGAGAAGCCAGCAGCAAACCAGACAGGAGGGGTAGCAGGAAAGAAAGAGGAACCAAAGTTGGCCAGAAAAGGTAAAGCATTGTCATAAACACTTATGATAACCATAATATTTCTCTCTTTTCTATACCTTAGTTTTTCTTGTTCCCTCTTTCAGCCTCTGACACCAAGTTGCCCCGGGGTAAGGGGGGAAAGTCAGGGGGTAAAGAGAAGCGCCCATCTGTGTTGGATCAAGAGGTACCAATAGAGACCCTGTTAGACTCAGGTTAAATGCATTGTATCCCCTTTGAAATATGTACATTGTGGACAGCTCATGTCCCTCTGTTTCTTTCTGCAGGAGAAGGCCAATGCTACACAGAATAAGGTGTGTTTGTTTGGGTGTATGTGTACATTGCAGTTTGTCTCACAGATGACACCATGTTAGTGTTTCTTTTCAAAGAGAAAACGCTTAGACTGAAATGCACAATGTCTGGATTTGGTGGATATACAGTGCATTCGGAAAGTATTCAGACCCCTTGACTTTTTCCACTTTGTTACATTACAGCCTTACTCTAAGATTTATTAAATTGTTTTTCCCCCTCAATCTACACACAATACCCCATAATGACAAAGCAAAAACAGGTTTAAAAAAAACTGAAATATCACAATTGACATATGTTTTCAGATCCTTTACTCAGTACTTTGTTGAGACACCTTGGAATGTGAACCTTCGCCCAGGTCTGAATTCCTGAGCGCACTGGAGAAGGTTTTCATCAAGGACCTCTCTGTACGTTGCTTCTTTCATCTTTCCCTCGATCCTGACTACTCTCCCAATCCCTGCTGCTGAAAAACATCCCCACAGCATGATGCTGCCACCACCATGCTTCACCGTAGGGATAGTGCCAGGTTTCCTCCAGATGTGACACTTGGCATTCAGGCCAAATAGTTAAATCTTGGTTTCATCAGACCAGAGAATCTTGTTTCTTTACTGACTTTGTCCCCATGGGGAAATTTTGTTGCAGTGTCATGTACAAAACAAATTGACAATACAACTTTCATAAGTTACATACCATTAAAAAGAGACTAGCCTGCTGGCCTTACTCGGTGGATAGGCACATTAGCCCGAGCTATTTAGGAGGAATATCACACCTGGCACAAATTGTCTAGTTCTGTTTTTCCTTCCGAGGGATGCACTATACCTGCGCCCAGAGGGGAGTAGTTCAAAGTCCGGGTACAGGGGGTGACTTGGGTCTAAAATGATTTTGTGAGCCTTGCGGAGGGCTATGACCTTAAAGTTCTCATCCAGGCCTGTCTGTTTGACTCCAAGTACCTTGCTTGATGTGGTGATAATCCTTCTCAGCATATTTCTCTGGCTGACAGTAGAATTGCCAAACCAGCAAACAATACAAAAAGTGAAAACTCAATGAAAGATTTGTAAAACAGAGTCAGTATAGTACAATTAACATTAAAAGATCCCAGCTTTTTGAGAAAGTACAGTCTGTTGACTCTTTTTGTAGATCAGTTTCTCATGGTCAGAGTCCTTTAGGATCCTTTTGGCAAAATCCAAGCGGGCTGTCATGTTCCTTTTACTGAGGAGTGGCTTCCATCTAGCCACTCTACCCTAAAGGCCTGATTGGTGGAGTGCTGGAAGGTTCTCCCATCTCCACAGAGGAACTAGAGCTCTGTCAGAGTGAACATCTGGCTCTTGGTCACCTCACCTACCAAGGCCATTCTCCCCCGATTGTTCAGTGTGGCCAGCTCTAGGAAGAGTTATTGAGGACTTACAATGCTGCAGGAATATTTTGGTACCCTTACCCAGATCTGTGCCTCAACTCAATCCTGTCTATGAGCTCTACGGACAATTCCTTTGACCTCATGGCTTGGTTTTTGCTCTGACATGCACTGTGAACTGTGGGACCTTACATAGACAGGTGTGTGCCTTTCCAAATCATGTCCAATCAACTGAATTTACCACAGGTGGAATCCAAGTTGTAGAAACATCTCAAGGATGATCAATGGAAAGAGAATGCACCTGAGCTAAATTTGAGTCTCATAGCAAAGGGTCTGAATACTTATGTAAATAAGGTATTTCTGTTATTTAATTTTAATAGCTTAGCTAAAATGTCTAAACCGGTTTTCACTTTGTCATTATGGGGTATTGTGTGTAGATTGAGGGGGGGGGATATTTTATCAATTTCAGAATAAGGCTGTAACGTAACAACATGTGGAAAAGGTGAAGAGGTCTAAATACTTTCCTAATGCACTGTATGATGTACATAAAACTAACAACTGTTAAAGCATTATTACCACTATATGTCCAATCAAACTCCATCAATATTTTGATACTGCGTTGCATCCCAAATAGCACCCTATTCCCTTCATAGTGCACTACTTTTGCCCTGATCAAAAGTAGCACACTATAAAATGAATAAGGTGCAATATGACACACAACTCAGATTTTTAATCCAGTTTCCCTCCACCAGTCAGCAGAGTTGGTTGAGACAGTGAGCCCCCTGCTGGAGCCGGGAGTGCAACACACTGGAGGCCGAGTAATTCTGCCTGGGAACACAGCCCTCACCTCCCTCAACCTAGCAGGTCAGATTCCCCACCAATTCCCAGAGACACATTACTTGGACTCGAGTTTGACTCCAGTCACAACTTTGATGACTTGAGACTCAACTTGATAGAAAATAACTTGCGACTTGATTTGGACTTTCATGAGCCTCAAGACGCGGGACTTGACTTTGACTTGAGACTTGAAATGATCTGGCCAGGTTTTTGTAATGTTTTGTCACTCTGCGGCACAGAGTCTCCCACGCAGCCAGAGACAGTAGCCGCAGCATTGCCCTTGCAAAAAAAACATGCAACAGATTGGCTAGAGAAATGCACACTTGTCACTGATTGGATCAGCAAATTATCAACACAGGGCGGGAGAGCTAGTGAACAGATTACTGATTTGATGTACAGCAATAGGATCGGGTGCAGCGCAAATGTCAAAATGTAAGGAGACAGGATTGCCATAATAAATAAATATTCAGCTCTAAAAATGGTCTATCCACTTGTTCTCTCCAAACACCTGCCAGTGGAGAGAGCTTTGTTCTCTTGTTGAAATGTTTGCTGTTACTTTCACACATTTAAATGCATATGTGGTAAATCTATACTGGACAAAAATAAACGCAACATGTAACAATTTCAAACATTTTAGAGTTACAGTCCATATAAGGAAATTAGTCAATTGAAATAAATTCATTAGGCCCTAATCTATGGATTTCGCATGACTGGGAATACAGATATGGATCTGTTGGTCACAGATATCTTAAAATATGTAGGGGCGTGGATCAGAAAACCAGTCAGTATCTAGTGTGAGATGTCACAGCACGACACATCTCCTTCGCATAGAGTTGATTCTGGCATGTGGAATGTTGTCCCACTCTTCAATTGCTGTGAGAAGCATCCAAAAAATGCTTAATGGGTGACATGTCTGGTGAATATGCAGGCCATGGAAGAACTGGGACATTTTCAGCTTCCAGGAATTGTGTACAGATCTTTGAGACATGGGGACGTGCATTATCATGCAGAAACATGAGGTGATGGCAGCAGATGGCACGACAATAGACTTCAGGATCTCATCACAGTATCTTTGTGCATTCAAATTGTCATCGATAAAATGCAATTGTGTTTGTTGTCCGTAGCTTATGCCTGCCCATACCATAACCCCACTATGGGGCACTCTGTTCACAATGTTGAGATCAGCAAACCGCTTGTCCACATGATGCTGTACACGCCGTCTGCCCAGTACAGTTGAAGCCGGGATTCATCCAAGAAGAGCACACTTCTCCAGCGTGCCAGTGGTCATCGAGTTACAACGAGTTATTTGACAGTTTGTGCAGAATTCCTTTGGTTGTGCAAAACCACAGTTTCATCAGCTGGATGGGTGGCTGGTCTGAGACGATCCCGCAGGTGAAGAAGCCGGTTGTGGAGGTCCTGGGCTGGCGTGGTTAAACATGGTCTGAGGTTGTGAGGCTGGTTGGACATACTGCCAAATTCTCTAAAACGACAATGGAGGCGGCATTAACATTCATTTCTCTGACAACAGCTCTGTTGGACATACCTGCAGTCAGCATGCCAATTGTACGCTCCCTCAAAACTGGACACATCTGTGAAATTGGGTTGTGTGACGAAACTGTACATTTTAGGGTGGACTTTTATTGTCCATGCTGTTTAATCAGCTTGATATGGCACACCTGTCAGGTGGATGGATTATCTTGGCAAAGGAGAAATGCTTACTAACATTGATGTAAACACATTTGCGTATGGAACATTTCGGTATCTTTTATTTAATCTCATGAAACGAACACTTAACATGTTGCGTTTCATATTTTTGTTCAGTGTATATATCCCATCTAATCCTAAAATAATTGCTAGCGTTTCAACATTCCATCCCTGTACTGTTTATTGAAACACTTGGACATTTCTGTTTCATGTTTTCATGTACCATTTCTTACCTTCCGAGTGGGCACGATGTTCATTGCGAACTTTCATGTGCACAAGACTCATGACGTAGAAATTCTGTTAATTTAATTAAATATGGTTTCGTGTGTTTGTCAACAGCAACCATTTCAACAAGAGAACAAAGTGCTCTCCAATGGTGAAAGCGCCATATCATACAAAATATACAAGCAGATTTACCAAATATACATGGGCAATAGCCTCTGATACAGACATTGTGGTTGTGTGTACCGTAATAGGAGTGTGCGAACCTCAGTGTGTCGGTAGCAGTGCGTGGGTAAAATCAGTAAGTAGAAAAAACATGTGGACTCACCCTACTTGTAGAGAAATGCCAATGCCATCCTCCTGTCTTTCATGTTGCCGAAACGGTCTGTGACTCTGTCATACAGTATACGCTTTTAGTTTTTGTTGTCCTAGGCTACCTGGCTAAAATGCTTGCTCGCTAGACTAACTTCCTATCATGGGCAACAATTAGCCAGCTAGCTAACATTAGCCTTCTACATATTGAACTTACATCCTCTCCGGCCAGATGAAGAATGTATGAATTCATGGTTGGGTCAGAATGACTGTTGTAATCATTGGCCAGTAAGAGAATTAAGTCCAAATTCATATCTCCATCCATGGCATATTTAGGAAAGGGAACATTTTAGCTAGCTGGACAACAACACAACTAGAGGCAACTGTAACCGTATAGCTTCCGTCCCTCTCCTCGCCCCAACCTGGGCTCGAACCAGGGACCCTCTGCACACATCAACCACAGTCACTCACGAAGAATCGCGCCACAAAAGCCGAACAAGGGGAACAACTACTTCTAGGTCTCAGAGTGAGTGACGTCACCAACCGAAACACTATTAGCGCGCACCACCCCTAACTATCTAGCCATTTCACATCGGCCACACAACAATTCCCTTTTTTTCCCAAAACGTGCTGCAGACTAGTGAAAACAGTTGTCTGTAGCCTCAATAAATAAAGATGTGTAATGACTGGTTCAACTACAAGTCTAGATTTAATTTTACTTGACTCGACTTCACTTGCTCTTAGAATGCAGGACTTGGACTTGACTAGAGACTCAAACCTTGTGACTCTAATAATAGTGACTTGATCCCACCTCTGCCACTTTCACAACACAGGTTGCGTCCATAATTACACCCTACTACTTTTGACCAGAGCCCAATGGGTACATTTTACCAGAGCCCTATGGATCCTGGTCAAAAGTAAAGCACTTTATAGGGAATATGATGCCATTTGGGACATACTAACAACATCCTCAGTGAAGGTAGCTTTCATCACATGGGAATAACTGCTGTAGTTGTGACATTGGAAGATTTTTTTTGCTGCAATTATAATGTGATGTTGAAGTGAGGAAGATTTTTTTTATTTTTTACATTGACTTGAATCGTCTTTGTATTGGGATGTAGGCAACAGGCTTTCAGAGCAGTCGCTGCTCCTCTTCCTGTCCTCAGTGGGGGCGCAGACTGAAGGGGGAGGTCTGCTTCGTCTCTGTCTCAATGTGAGTCTTGTCTATTCAAGCTCTTCCGTGTGTGTGTGTGTGGTGCATTGATCTGCTTTTTTTGTGTGTTTGTTGCTGGTTCAAAAGCTTGAAGATTTGTATAATTAAACAACTTAATTACTCCTGTTGTCAGTGTCCTGAACACTGAATGTGACCCCAGTCCACTTCTCTTTTCTTTTTTTTTTCTACAGAGAAACCGCTTCCCTCCAGACTGTGATTCCTTCCTCAAGATAAAAGAACTGATGTCACTCAGGGATCCTCTCAACAAAACGGCCTCTGCTCAAGTAGATGACGAACAGGGGCAGGCAGCATAAACTATAGATAGCAGAGTGAAAATCTTAACTCCCCTACCCATTTTGTTATCGTGGGTACCAGAACCAATTTGTGCTATCATTCCACACCTTGCCACTCCTTGTTTGGCATATGACAATAACTGGCATGATAGCAGGTCTGGTACCCAGGCTACCAATTTGTTTCTCAATTTGAATTACAAATTGATGTTTTTCCTGCTAGTGCCCCATTTATATTTCCACGTGTCACTTGTCTACTCTAGTCCAATCAATAAACAAAAACAATGACATGAAATACTACACACCTCCACAACTGTTCACTTCATAAGAGGTGAAATCTTTAACTCTGAAAATAAACAGTTGTAGGAATCAGGATGCAGTCAGGGATCCTTGTTTGCACATTGGATGCATTGTAGTTTATGAATTCCATTCAAATGTCTTTGTATATCAGCAAGCTCCTGATTTAGTTAAAACATTTACGATACCAAGCCAAACAAAGCACAAAAATAGCGATCTGTTTTACATACTTTTTAGTTGTCACTTGAAAGGTGCCAGCACGCACCAGGATGTGAAAACGAGTCTCTACTGGTGAATGCATTTCAAGAAAAATTTGTGAAGGCACATTGGACAACATTTATTTCATGCCTCTGTTAGCTGCTAGTTAAACTTTAAATGAGCTGCAATGGATGGGATGGGGACATCCCTGGTACTCTTTTACACTCTCAGCACCTGATGTGTCAACGTTCAGCTCCATCCAGCGCGACACCCAGGCAAACAATGTAAAAAAAAAAAAAAAAAGTGAATTGTTGCATCATTAAATTGGGGTTATGATGACAGTATTGTGTTACCGTGATGTTACGTTTTTTAAACTGTATAAAAAAGGGGCTGAATCGACGTTAAGGTCATTCAAACCCATTAGCTCCCTTTTGATAACAGTAATACTCCAATTAGCTAGTCAGGAGTTTATCAAAGCATCAGCAGCTTCAATACAAAAGTTGGTAGTTGATTATTTAGCCAGCATATTGTCTGAAACCAGAGGAAGATGATCCACCTCTACCCAAGTCTGCTTGGGGGGAGAATGTTGAGTGGAGACCGGCATTTTGCCATTTTCCCCATTTCCCCGTTCTATTTGTGACATTTAACACGCTGCAAGTCCCGCCTCTCCTCATTGGTTTTTAGGAGCACGTGGGTGATTGAACGTGGGTGATTGAAAGATTGAGAGCGGAAAGATTGAGAGCGGACCCCTGGACCTTAGTTAATCTAAGTAACATCCCATCCCATCTAAGTAACATCCCATTAGAAATCCGTCAATTTAAGCTGGAGATGCTTTGGATGCGTCCACCGCCTACGTCGCACTTCCACATCTGCGGTGAAAGGCGGCAGAACTAGAGTGGTGTTTGTCAGACCATGAGACATCCCAAAAATAGGTATTCTCAGGAAACCGTCTGTAGCGTCCAAACGGTTGGACCTACGAACTACACTGAAGAAAAATTTAAAACGCCACATGGAAAGTGTTAGTTCCATGTTTCATAAACTGAAATAAAAGATCCCAGAAATTATCCATACACACAAAAAGCTTATTTCTCTCAAATGTTGTGCACAAATTGGTTTACATCCCTGTTAGTGAGCATTTCTCCTTTGCCAACAGAATCCAAGTTGGCACATCGACAGTACAGACTAGACGAGTCCCCTGACACTTGGGGCCGTAAAGCAAAACGGAGACCACCATCTTGTTCACCACCCTATGACCTCCATTATCTGGCTTCTTCTCCTGTGGGATCGTCTGAGACCAGCCACCTGGAAAGCTGATGAAACTGGGTTTGCACAACCAAAACATTTCTGTGCAAACTGTCTCATGCACATCTGCGTGCTCATTGTCCTCACCAGGGTCTTGACCTGACTGCAGTTTGGCGTCGTGACCGACTAGGATGGGCAAACGCTCACATTCGATGGCTACTGGCACCCTGGAGAAGTGTGTTCTTCACAGAATTATCCTGGTTTCAACTGTACGGGGCAGATGGCAGACAATGTGTATGGCATTTTGTGGGCGAGCGGTTTGCTGATATCAACGTTGTGAACAGAGTGCCCCATGGTGGCGGGTTATGGTATGGTTAGATGGACAACAAACACAGTTGCATTTTATTGATTGCAATTTGAATACACAGAGGTACCGTGATGAGTTGAGGCCTATGGTTGTGGCCATTCATCCACTACCATTACCTCGTGCTTCAGCATATTGCATGGCCCCAAGTTGCAAGGATCTGTACAGTTACTGGAAGCTGAAAATGTCCCACATTGAGCATGTTTGCTCTGGACAGACATGTACGATAGCGTGTTCCAGTTCCTGCCAATATCCAGCAACTTAGCACATCCATTGAAGAGGAGTGGGACAACATTCCACAGGTCACAATCAACAGCCTGATCAATTCTATGCGAAGGGTGTGTCACATGAGACAAATGGTGACACACCAGATACTGACTGGTTTTCTGATCCACACCCCTTCTTTTTTTTTAAAGGTATCTATATTCTCAGTCATGTGAAATCCATAGATTAGGGCCTTTAAAAAATATATAAATTTCACCTTTATTTAACCAGGTAGGCAGGTTAAGAACAAGTTTTATTTACAACTGCGACCTGGCCAAGATAAAGCAAAGCGACAAAAACACAGAGTTACACATGCAATCAATAACACCAACATAGAGAAATCGATGTACAGTGTGTGCAGAAGAGTAGGGAGGTGAAAATAATAGCAATGTAGCATTAATACTGGAGTGATAGATGTGCAGATGATGATGTGCAAGTAGAGATACTGGGGTGCTAAAGAGCAAGAGTGTAAGTAATAATATGGGGATGGTGTGCTATTTACAGATTGGCTGTGTACAGGTACAGTGATCAGTAAGCTCCTCTGACAGCTGATGCTTAAAGTTAGAGAGGGAGATAAGACTCCAGCTTCAGAGATATTTGCAATTCGTTCCAGTCATTGGCAGCAAAGAACTGGAAGGAAAGGCGGCCAAAGGAAGTGTTGGCTTTGGCGATGAACAGTGCAATATAGAGTGCCTTGCGAAAGTATTCGGCCCCCTTGAACTTTGCGACCTTTTGCCACATTTCAGGCTTCAAACATAAAGATATAAAACTGTATTTTTTTGTGAAGAATCAACAACAAGTGGGACACAATCATGAAGTGGAACGACATTTATTGGATATTTCAAACTTTTTTAACAATCAAAAACTGAAAAATTGGGCGTGCAAAATTATTCAGCCCCTTTACTTTCAGTGCAGCAAACTCTCTCCAGAAGTTCAGTGAGGATCTCTGAATGATCCAATGTTGACCTAAATGACTAATGATGATAAATACAATCCACCTGTGTGTAATCAAGTCTCCGTATAAATGCACCTGCACTGTGATAGTCTCAGAGGTCCGTTAAAAGCGCAGAGAGCATCATGAAGAACAAGGAACACACCAGGCAGGTCCGAGATACTGTTGTGAAGAAGTTTAAAGCCGGATTTGGATACAAAAAGATTTCCCAAGCTTTAAACATCCCAAGGAGCACTGTGCAAGCGATAATATTGAAATGGAAGGAGTATCAGACCACTGCAAATCTACCAAGACCTGGCCGTCCCTCTAAACTTTCAGCTCATACAAGGAGAAGACTGATCAGAGATGCAGCCAAGAGGCCCATGATCACTCTGGATGAACTGCAGAGATCTACAGCTGAGGTGGGAGACTCTGTCCATAGGACAACAATCAGTCGTATATTGCACAAATCTGGCCTTTATGGAAGAGTGGCAAGAAGAAAGCCATTTCTTAAAGATATCCATAAAAAGTGTCGTTTAAAGTTTGCCACAAGCCACCTGGGAGACACACCAAACATGTGGAAGAAGGTGCTCTGGTCAGATGAAACCAAAATTGAACTTTTTGGCAACAATGCAAAACATTATGTTTGGCGTAAAAGCAACACAGCTGAACACACCATCCCCACTGTCAAACATGGTGGTGGCAGCATCATGGTTTGGGCCTGCTTTTCTTCTGCAGGGACATGGAAGATGGTTAAAATTGATGGGAAGATGGATGGAGCCAAATACAGGACCATTCTGGAAGAAAACCTGATGTAGTCTGCAAAAGACCTGAGACTGGGACGGAGATTTGTCTTCCAACAAGACAATGATCCAAAACATAAAGCAAAATCTACAATGGAATGGTTCATAAATAAACAGAATGGCCAAGTCAAAGTCCAGACCTGAATCCAATCAAGAATCTGTGGAAAGAACTGAAAACTGCTGTTCACAAATGCTCTCCATCCAACCTCACTGAGCTCGAGCTGTTTTGCAAGGAGGAATGGGAAAACATTTCAGTCTCTCGATGTGCAAAACTGATAGACATACCCCAAGCGACTTACAGCTGTAATCACAGCAAAAGGTGGCGCTACAAAGTATTAATTTAAGGGGGCTGAATAATTTTGCACGCCCAATTTTTCAGTTTTTGATTTGTCAAAAAAGTTTGAAATATCCAATAAATGTCGTTCCACTTCATGATTGTGTCCCACTTGTTGTTGATTCTTCACAAAAAAATACAGTTTTATATCTTTATGTTTGAAGCCTGAAATGTGGCAAAAGGTCGCAAAGTTCAAGGGGGCCGAATACTTTCGCAAGGCACTGTACCTGCTGGAGCACGTGCTACGGGTGGGTGTTGCTATGGTGATCAGTGAGCTGAGATAAGGCGGGGCTTTACCTAGCAAAGACTTATAGATGACCTGGAGCCAGTGGGTTAGGCAACGGATATGTAGTGAGGGCCAGCCAACGAGAGCATACAGGTCGCAGTGGTGGGTAGTATATGGGGCTTTGGTGATAAAACGGACGGCACTGTGATAGACTACATCCAGTTTGCTGAGTAGAGTGTTGGGGGCTATTTTGTCAATGACATCGCCGAAGTCGAGGATCGGTAGGATAGTCAGTTTTACGAGGGTATGTTTGGCGGCATGAGTGAAGGAGGCTTTGTTGCGAAATAGGAAGCTGATTCTAGATTTAATTTTGGATTGGAGATGCTTAATGTGAGTCTGGAAGGAGAGTTTACAGTCTAACCAGACACTTAGGTATTTGTAGTTGTCCACATATTCTAGGTCAGAACCGTCCATAGTAGTGTTGCTAGTCGGGCGGGAGGGTGCGGGCAGCAATCGGTTGAAGAGCATGCACTTAGTTTTTCTAGCATTCAAAAGCAGTTGCAGGCCACGGAAGGAGTGTTGTATGGTGTTGAAGCTCGTTCGGAGGTTTGTTAGCACAGTGTCCAAAGAAGGGTGAGATGTATACAAAATAGTGTCGTCTGCGTAGAGGTGGATCAGAGAATCACCAGCTGCAAGAGCGACGACATTGATATATACAGAGAAAAGAGTCGGCCTGAGAATTGAACCCTGTGGCACCCCCTTAGAGACTGTCCGGACCTCTGACAACAGGCCCTCCGATTTGACAGAATTAACTCTGTCTGAGAAGTAGTTGGTGAACCAGGTGAGGCAGTCATTTGAGAAGCCAAGGCTATTGAGTTTGCCGATAAGAATGCGGTGATTTACAGTGTCGAAAGACTTGGCCAGGTCGATGAATACGGCTGCACAGTACTGTCTTTTATCAATGGCGGTTATGATATCGTTTTGGACCTTGACAGTGGCTGAGGTGCACCTATGACCAACTCGGAACCAGATGATTGCATAGTGGAGAAGGTACGGTGGGATTCGAAATGGTCAGTGATCTGTTTATTAACCTCACTAGGGGACGTGGGACAGTAGCGTCCCACCTGGCCAACATCCAGTGAAATTGCAGAGCGCCAAATTCAAAAACAGAAATACTCATTATAAAATTAATGAAGCGTACAAGTGTTATACATCGGTTTAAAGATTAACTTCTTGTTAATCCAACCACGGTGTCAGATTTCAAAAAGTCTTTACGGCGAAAGCATACCATGCGATTATCTCAGAACAGCGCCCAGCAGACAAATCATTACAAACAGTAACCAGCCAAGTAGAGTTACACAAGTCAGAAATAGTGATAAAATTAATCACTTATCTTTGATGATCTTCATATGGTTGCACTCACAAGACTCCCATTTACTCAAATGTTTGTTTTGTTCGATAAAGTCCCTGTTTATATCCAAAAACCTCAGTTTTGTTCAAGAATCCACAGGCTCAAATGCAGTCACAACAGGCAGACGAAAAATCCAAATAGTATCAGTTAAGTTCGTAGAAACATGTCAAATGATGTTTATAATCAATCCTCATGTTGTTTTTAGCCTAAATAATCAATAATATTTAAAGTTGCTGCAGGGGGGTAGCCAGGTGGAAAGCGTGGCCAGCTGCTGTAGAGAAATGCTTATTGAAATTCTCGATTATCGTAGATTTATCGGTGGTGACAGTGTTTCCTATCCTCAGTGCAGTGGGCAGCTGGGAGGAGGTGCTCTTATTGTCCATGGACTTTAGTGTCCAAAAACTTATTGGAATATGTGCTACAGGAAACAAATTAGTGTTTGAAAAAGCTAGCCTTAGCTTTCCTAACTGACTGAGTATATTGGTTCCTGACTACAGTATGACTACTCTATGGAAAGGGGAGACTCCCACAAACACAAGGTTGTTCTCTGTTTTGCTCTACGACCCCCACAAGGACTCATTTGAAGGGAACTGGTACCTATTTTAAAAAACTGAAAGTAGTTTTGTGCCTCCCCCCCTTCTTTTGACACATTTATTAATGTGTTATTCAATGTGTTTCTCTGGGCTATAGTAGTAAAGGCCAAATTTAATATTTTCACAAATAACCTTTTTTTTAAATATACCTAAAAGGGGTTCTAAAATTCCAAATCAAACAGATAAAGGATCCATATCAGTTTAGTGCAATTAAGTGTTCAAAAAAAAAATCTAAAAAATCTAACTTTTTTGGTTAGTACTGACTGTTCGGTCACCTGGTCAGATAAAAACCCACCTATGGAGCTACGCCCAAGAGGAAGACCGAGAGCCAGATGATCGAACCAATTGGCGGACGACCTACACAACCTGGGACTCAAAACCACATCAGACTGGGACCTGGCCCTGAATAGGACAGCGTGGAGATCCATGTCAAGGTGTTATGTGCAAGTGAGTAACTAACTGTACAGGGACTTTTTCTATTGAGTATTGAGTATACTTTTGCATCCTGACCTTGGATTTTCCTTTTTATGGTTTGTGTGTACCTGCTGAACTCCATAATTAAATGAGCTCTTATGCACCGGCAGCCACCTGTCTAAACCTGGGAGCAGACCCTCATACGTACTGCTTTTCTACATCCCTGCTTAGATGGCTGAATATAACTCAATTATATTAAGGAAATCCAGAGTACAATTTAACGATCAAAAAGGCAAGGCAAAATAAACATTTATTCACAATAATGTAGTGCTTTTTATTAAAAAACAAAAACAAATTGAATATAAAACAAAAAGTAAAAACCAACAGCATTTTCATAACTTTAGAATCATAATTACAAACTTTTAACGAGAGTGGAAGAAGTTGACAAACTGTACACATCACAAAATGTCTGCCAGTCTGTCCATTTACAATGCTTGTATCTTATTTTGTGATTGTCTAAAAAAATAACTAAACAAATCACACAAAACACACAAATACAAGTACAAGCATCAAATTTATGACCGCTATCACAAACTGAACAATTTCTCAGGGGGGGGAGTTACATATTGGAGCTGACATCTTTCAAAATATCAACATTAAGTTGGTTTGTTTTTTTAGTGTTCAACACTTTGCAGCAAAAACAAGGAGCATATTTTCTCCTCAAAAGTAATATTATTACAGCGACAGATGTAATTTCAGAGTCACTGTTATGTCCCAATGCTTTATATGAAGTTTGTTTGACATTCTTCTCACACTGAACAAAAATATAAACGCAACATGTAAAGGGTTGGTCCCATGTTTCATGAGCAGAACTAAAAGATCCCAGAGATTTTCCATATGCATAAAAAGCTTATTTCTCTCATTGTGCACAAATTTGTTCACATCCCTGTTAGTGAGCATTTCTTCTTGACCAAGATAATTCTTCCACCTGACAAGTGTGGAATATCAAGTAGCTTATTAAACAGCATGATCATTACACAGGTGCACCTTGTGCTGGGGACAATGAAAGGCCACCAAAACGTGCAGTTTTGTCACAACACAATGCCACAGATGTGTGAAGTTCAGAGAGCGTGCAATTGGCATAGTGACTGCAGGAATGTCCACCAGAACTGTTGTCAGAAAATGTAATGTTCATTTCTCTAACATAAGCCGCCTCCAACATTGTTTTAGAGGATTTAGCAGTATATCCAGTCAAGCTTTACAACTGCTGACCACGTGTATGGCGTCGTGTGGGTGAGCAGTTTTCTGATGTCAACGAACACAATTGCATTTTGTCTATGGTAATTTAAATGCACAAAGATGCCCTTAAAAAATGGGCCTCTGGATTTTCACGTTATCTTTTACCAAGAGTTGCATATCGGTGAAATCCATAGATTGGGGCCTAATGAATTTATTTCAATTGACAGATTTCCTTATATGAACTCTAACTCAGTAACATCTTTGAAATTGTTGCATGTTGCATTTATATTTTTGTTCAGTTTAATTTTTAGGCAACAAAAATTCTGTTTAAGTTCATGTCATTCAATTAGGACAGTTGTACATTTTACTGGACAAAAACACCTCTCCCAAGCTTAAGTGTTTTGATTATAGTAATACAAATGGCAGAAATAATAATTATAATACATATGGGGCTGAGTCCTGTACAATACACGAAATCCGTTATCAAGATATTGCTTTTGGAGACACTTCTCACATTATCCCAGTCTGTATATACATAACTTGGCACTGTACAACTTTCTGTCCTCTTTCTGTCTGTTTTCTTACTCTCTCCATCTCTATGCCAGTCCATCTTGATGGGACATCTCAATCTAAGTCTCATTTTAAACAGAAGCATTTGGAAAAAATAAATCTCATCAAATCTCACAAATGATTTAAAATATTCTCCATGGCAACCAGAAACACATTTGAAGAAAACATTTACAGCTAGAATCCCTTCCCTCCCAACAGATACCCCTTTTCATAGAATATAAGAAAATATGACCGTCACAATACATTTTACGTTACCTATGGTTTCCACAATTTCCCATAAAATGTTAATTGCCATCAAGCCCTTAATTTTTTCATAATTTTTTTTCTTCAAGAATTCTGGCAGATTAGACACACAAATGTGCATACACTCACGCAAGGCAGTCAGGGACCACGGCGTTCTAAGGCGTTACAGTAAGAGTCAGTGTTCCCGCCGCCTGACTTCATTAAGCTGGTGAATCAGGTACTTCAGAAAGAGGGGCGAAGCGGACAAGACACTTGACTGACCAAAAGCGCACATTATATCTTTCCAAAGACCACCAGCTATTCTTTACAAACACAATCCTGTCCTTCCTTCTCTGTTCCTAATGAATTACTACAGTATGAAAGAAAAAGAAATACTTATTATTAACTTGCTTTTCAGACTGCATCATCCAATAACATGTGAGTGTTAGTGTGTCTCGTTGATACATTAGAGAGCCAACCATATCCATGGTACCAAAGTGCAGTTGAACAACCTCGTTCCTGCAGCTTCTCTCCTAGTTCATCATCAGCAGTGTATGTTTACAAGTTGCTCATACAGTCCACTGCATAGCCTCCTATGCCTCTTATCCTCGTACATTTAGGTCTCGTGGCCTATGTTTAGTTTCAATACCACCTAGTCCCACTGAGGGCGCAGGTTTCCAGCCTCCTCATTCCCATTTGATATCGTTAAAAAAAAAGTATATTTGAGTCTATGACTATGCCACAGCCATGTTCAGTACCACATGTTGCTTTCTTTTGCTCACTAAAAATAATTGACTCAAGGTTTCACTGATGAGCCATGTGTATAGATAATGTGAAGCCTATGTAATAGTCTCTTTGCCCTGAGTAACCAGGGCTGTCTTTGATTAACATTTGTTCAATGCGCATTTTTAAGTGCATGGGGTACTTTTTCCTACGTAAAAAAAAATGCATTTGCATCGTACTTCAATAAGTCTGGGTCCACCCTCCTGAGAAGAAGTCCTTGTGTCACCAACAAAACCGTTACCATTGACCACAACAGCCGAGTGCACTGCTTCCAACTGTTGGGTTGTCATTGGGTTGTCTCATCACTTGAGATGACAGGTTGGGGAAGAGGGGACACGCCCGGGAAGGGTACCAACCCTTGCCCTTTGTGGTCACTTTCTCTTTGCAAATGTCATCTTCCCTTACCATGTTTTCCATTTCACCCCCACCTCTCCCAAGTGAATGAAAGGGGAATGTGCTTGCCAGGTAAGTGGCAACATCATTTTCTACCCACAAAGTCTCCAAATCCAAGCGTCCTTCTACGTAATCGCCGCCCTGACCCTTCCTCTAGAAGATAAGTGACATCTATGGCTGTTGGAAGAAGAGAGAGAAGTTACTAAACACCAATGACACTCAGTTAACTGTCCGATATTTCCCCTTCATCAAGTCTCCCTCTTCATCAAACCACCCAGTGTCTCTATACCCATTTCCTCATTGCCTGCTCACCATTCTTATTGGGTGTTCTGTGTAGCAGATCCAGCAGAATCTTGTTTAGCCGATCCCTTTGTGCCTCCCTCCTGCCAAGTCCAGAGTGATGGAGGGGTGAGGAAGAGATGGAGGGGAGGAGATCCAACATGTCAACTCCTCTCTCTGCTGCACCTTCCTCCAGCTCCCTATGCTCCTCTACCTCCTGCCCCCCGTCCTCTTCTTCTCCCTCCCCTGGCCCAACTGGTTGTGGAGGTGGGGCAGCCGCAGGGAGTGTGGTTTCTTCTTGGGCAGCATCCATGTCCCCCTCCACCCCTCTTCTGTTTTCACTCTCCGGACGGAAGTTGTCACCCTGGTCGCATGGGGAAGCATCGTCCTCACAGGCTCCTCCAACTCCTTTGGGCCGCTCGCTCTTCCAGGCCGAACGCCCCCCGTTCCTCTTGTAGTTGTCGGGAACGTAGTGCGGCTAAGGCGAGGTTGGGAAGGAACAGACTTTCAGTTGACTTACAAGTTGTTCATGCACAAGTTAGATTTTGGGATTATTAACCATTTGTTTTATGAACAAGCAATACGAATTGGAGCAGAATTAACTATCAAGCTGGACCCCCATCATCTCTCTCAGGATAACTAACGGTTTGCAAAAACAGCACACAGTTAAAGAATGGTAGGCACATCAGTCATCACTAGTGCCTGATCCATCATCTTTGATACACTTCTCCGATTACACTAAATTCAATTTTACCTCAAACGAGCCTCACTAAAACTCCAGAAAAACACTTCAGTACAACCCCCAAGCCCTCCTCTTGGACCCTCTTACCGAGAAGTCTCTCTTGGGGGCCAGCCTCTTGGGGAAGTGGTTGAAGGCGTAGGGCTTAGTGCACACGGGGAAGCGGTTGCGGTGGATCTTGTAGAAGAGGTGCGCTGACTTGTCCAGGCGGTAGTCACAGATGTACACGTCCTGCTCCTTCACTCCCTTTGGCCGTCCTGAAAGAAAATAACACCACAGGTCAGTTTAGGTAATTATGTGTGTTAGCTCAGTGTGTGTTTATACATCTCCCTTACAAACTGTGTGCGCACGTGAGTGTTTCTCACCCTTGCAGTAAGTGTAGTGGTCGAGGACACAGCAGGTCCCGACCACGGCCTCCAGTGGGATGATCTCGTAGAGCGGCACGCGGAACAACTCGTTGTGGTAGAAGCGGCGCGAGGGCGAGTGGTGTGTCTCGTGGGGCCTGAAGTAATGGTGGCCAAAGGCAAACCTCTCACCCCTACAGGCCACACACACAAAATGAGACGAGAGAGTCAGAGACAAAAATACAGCAATGAAATCGCTGATGTTGCTCAGTGCTGGCTCAAAGTGGTGTTCCCTTTGTCCCATTCCTTACTTTTCGCTCTTCCAGAGTTTCTCGATGCGGAAGATGTCCAGCTTGTCCCTGTTGACATGGGACAGGAGGCGGTAGGACTGCCTGACTGGCTGGCCTTCTGGGGTGCGTCTGCTGTCCCTCATCAGGTACACACAGTCACCTGGACAGACAGGTTACATAACATTGTCATGGTTTTTATTTATAAAGCATATTTAACACACCCCAAGGTGCTATACAGCTATTATTCAATGTGGCAACCTGTGCAACTGGCACACAAACATACTAAAACATTGACTTGGCCTTATACAGTACATGGGCTTCCATCTGAAATGTCATTCTATTCCCTATATAGTGGCCTATACTCCTGAGCAGGGCCCTAGTCAAAAGTAGTGCACTATATAGGGAATAGGGTGCAATTTCACACACAACCATGGTTATAGTCCCCTTCCATACCTTGGTGCAGCAGCAGTTCGTCTCGCAGTAAACAGATGTGGTAGATGGAGCCAGACTGGGCGTAGCTGGGCTGGGGCAGCATTGGCACCTCCTGGAGCACCAATGGGACAGGATATCAGATGAAACAGGAAGATGAAATAGACAAAGCACTCATTTGACATAACCAGGGCTGTGGCAGTCATGAAGTCGTGTCAGCCGGAGATTATTTGCTCGACGGT